>NC_133063.1:6192727-6513409 GCF_048771995.1 Taeniopygia guttata | reverse complement strand
TTTCAGAAGCTATCTGAACAGCATGGCATAATACTGACTAATACAACCAAAATACATATTTTTTAACATAAGCATTAGAAAAAGGGATGATTGGTCAGATCTATCTAGCACACAAAATGGTCTCTAAATATTAAAAATGCAGTGAGATATTTTTATGATGTTGCTAGCATATCTTGCTTTCAACCCAGCTGGCAGGATGACAGCAAAAATTGTATTTTTTTGTCTTTTCTTTTTGGTTGTCTGATTGCTTCTCTTCTCACCAAAACTAATATTTAAAGGGGTAAAATAAAAGAGGCACTTAAATGTTTTGGAAATGTAACGTTTAAATGCACCTTTTTCTGTAAGCTCAGGTCTTTTTGATGGAATGATAAATTAAGAAAGAATACAATGACAAAAGTTCCCACTTTGATCTATAACTGAAGTCTTGGATTCTGTTCTTGGTTATAACACAGCAAGACTTGGCTAGTATTAATTAGTGAATTTTCACTCTAGAATACGCAAGCATTAGAAAATTGAGAATCTTGCACAGAGACTTTCTTGTATTTTGTGCTGAATCCTAACATTATAAAACATGGGGAATAAAACTAAAAAAAACAAAAATTACCTCTACTTTAGAACTAACCTAACATCTCACTCCAACCTGAGGAAAATACCAAAATCTTGAAATTTTTACAGAACTCTGGGAAAAGTTACAGAAGAATTTAATGTTACCAAGAAATTATTTTATATGCAGCAATTCAGCTCTTCAGTGACAAACTAGACAAATATGCATCACTCTCCCTGGTCATAATTTTCCCAGTTTTTGACCAAATACCTAATTTAAAAATTGCTGGAGTCAGCAAAGAGTGCCTGAAATCTAGCGGTATTCTGATCTGAGGCTGTAATCTGGGTTGGACCATAATCATAACTTTGAAAATAAAGGAAATGTGAAAAAGAACAGATCCTGATCCAAGTGTCTTGTCTTAGACACCTCATTGTTCTTTTTGTCTGTGGATTTCACTGCTGGACGCTACTGGCTGGGTTTTTTCCAAGCAGATAGTTAAACAGGGACTTCTATTCCTCTTTATTTGGATAGTTAACTGAACTTTTTGATACACAACTTTATTAGAAATCATTTTAGGAGAGATTTTTAGCATTTCTCTAGTGAAACAAGTGTACTTTTCAGTGATTGTAGTGTTTTCTGTATGAATTGCTAATTGCTAAGGCAGATGCAGTAAATTTTTAAACATGGGATTATATTGCCACCATTAACTTTAATTGACCTTAAGGGATAAGAACCTTTTCTGGCATAACCCTGCAAAGTTCTGTTGTCATGATAACTACTGTGTGTCTGTCTCTTTAATACAAAGGAAATGTTGCTGACAATTATTTCAACTTTTTCAAGAGACATTTTTTATTTTTCTTTTCTGATCTACAGACACCATAACGATGAATTCAACACTGTCTCAGATGGTAAAAGACTAGTATGGAGTACTGACATATTTGTCTTTTCTACACAGCAGACAACAGTGACCTAGTTACAAGGTGTATTATAGGAAATAAAAATGAGAATGGAGAAAAGCAAGATAATTGGCCACTCTTACTATAAGTGACTCTTTCTTCAAATAACAAGATTTTTCAACTTACACGCTAAAGTTTTTCAGCTATGACAACAGAAAGTGATTAATTAGGTAGCGTGGATGGAATAGCAAAGCAAAGTTATTTTAGAAAAGCATATCAGAATATGCTTTTCCTCCTTTTCTCCTTTCTTATTTGCTGATGAGCTACTAGTTTCAAATGTAAACCAACCAGCAGGTGGTAGCAGTGTTTAAGGTTTCTAGATCTGGTATATAAATCATGTAAGTTACTAATGCATAGAGAAAATACTTCAGAGTACAGACCACACAGTCAATGCCTCTACAAGTTCATGGCAAGGTTCTTCCATCTTTATTGATGAGGTATTTAGTTGACATCTTTAAGACATTTAAAAGACTATTTAATGTGTAGAGTAATAGTCAAATGAGACTAACAGGTTATGGGGAGGGTTCTGTGGTTTTTGGTTTTGTGGGGTTTTGTTGTTCTGGTTTTTTTCTGGTTTGGTTTGGGTTTTTTGGCAGGAGATGGAGTATTAGGCTAGTACTTCAGTTTCACTCATTTCACTGCCATTTCCTCTGCATCTGTGAAACATAGAAAGGTTTTTACAATGTTCACATAAAAGGTTGTGTTTTTTATTTCATATTCACTCCAATTCCAGTACATTTCAGTTTTATCCTTTTATATTTTTTGGCCTCAATTATTACAGTCATTTAAGTGAGTGGAAGAAATGCACCCCCATGCAATCATGTATTTGCAATTCCTTTTGTTATTTAACATAAATAATTTCAAGCAGTATAAGAACTCTGATTGTTGTAACACACACAAGCAATTTTTATAACAGGAGGACTTTTCTGTAATAGGATAATTTTGGGTCATGATACATGCAGTCTCTAGCAATGCCATTTTTAAGAAATATTTTCTTAAAAATGTCTGAGGCAGGTGCCTGTTAATTAAAATGTTGTGGTATCAACAATGTAGCAAGGTACCTCTTAAGCAGTTAGAAAGAAGAAAACATGTATCTGAGTCACAAGTTTGAAACAGAATGATTAAATCATAACATCCCATCTAAACACAGCCATGGTAGACTACTGCAATAGGTCAGCAGAAAAAAGGGCCTTGAAACAACTACAGAATCAGAGAATCACGGAATATGATGCCTTGGAAGGACCCTCAAGGATCATAGAGGTCACCTCTCAGCCTTGCATAGGACCATCCCCAAGAATCACAGCATGTGCCTTGAACTCTGCTGGACTGTGCTGTGATCACTTCCCTGTGAGATCCTGTTCCAATCCCCTGTGGTTTTTTCTGGGTACAAAACCATATTCTCATATCCAACCTAAACCTCCTCCCACACCAGTTCAGGCCATTCCCTCAGATCCTGTCACGGGTCACCAGAAAGAAGAGTTCAGTGCCTGCTCCTCCTCTTCCCCTCACAAGGAAGTTGTAAGTGCAACAGGTCTCCTCTCACTCTCCTCTTGCCCAGCCTGAGCAGACAAAGTGACCTCATCCACTCCTCATATGACATCCCTTCAAGGTCCTTCACCTTTTTCATGGCCCTCCTTTGAATACTGCCCTATAACTTAATTTTTTTGTTGTTGTTTTGTTGTTTTGTTGTGGGTTTTTTTGTTGTTGTTGTTGTTTTTTTTTTTTTTTAATATTGTGGCACCAAAACTGCTCCCAGCACTCCCCATGAGGCAGCCCCAGTGGATGATCCCATCCCTTGCCTGGCTGGTGATGCTGATGCACACCAGGACAGCCCTTCAGGATTTGGCTGAGATTGTTTATGATCTGCAGTGATCTGTAGTGATGTACCTAGTGACCTCTTTTATCAGTGACTAAGTTCTATCTGTATGGCATATTCACTTATTTATACAAATAGGCTCTGCTTCAACAACATTGATACAGTTACCCAGAAAAGACATTGCATACAGAATACTTAATGATAAACGGTCTGCAGTTATTCTAGCATTAAAATAAATGAATAATTTGGTTTTTGAGAGATAATTAAAATATTCCAGAATAGAATGTATATATAATGTACATTTAGTATTGTACCTTTCAGAAAGCTTTGCTGGTACAGCAACATATTACAGTTCCCATCCAGGGATGTGTAGTTTCTCTCAGTGCCTTGACATGCTACACCTCTTAAGAAAATAAACAGAGATCTTGTGTCCTTAGTGCTTCAGAGGTAGTTGCAATGTATAAACCTGATACACCTGCTGAGAGCTGCTCCTCTTGGCAGGGTTACCCACATTTTTGGGAATCCAACTTCCTCTCTGCAATTTACTGCTGGTAATTAATGTAGAATGTTTTATTTCTTTAGGTTGTATTATTTTCTAATTCGCTTTGGTAAATGCTTTGTAATCAATTTAATTTTGATTCAAGAAACTGCCTAGATGTATGTTGCCAATAATGTTTTCTTTTTCTTGTGTGAATTTATTTATGAGTGGTAATACTAAAACTTCTTTTACTGTCTTGTATCCATTAATAGCAGAAAGAATAGAAAAATGAAGTTGTTTGAAAAGAGAAAAACAAAAACTTATAATTAGGGTAGAATTTAGTTTAATATTTGCTTTCACATACAAGTTCACAGGTTGACCTTAAACTTGCAAATGTAGGCAGTAGCTGAACTAAGTAATTCATAAAGTACCATGTGTTACCTGTGCTAACTTGTTAAAAATTCAGTGTCAAGTAGACAAGAAAACCTTTGCTGATTTTTCCTCAGTAGGTGGGTGCAATTCAGCTGCCTAAAATTTACAGGGTTGCATCAGCACATCATGTCTAATGTATTTCATTGGCTTTTCCACACAAGTACTATAAGAAACACACAATTTTTATAGACTGTATTGTTAAGTTTCTGAATATAGTCCTCAAGTGGACCTTTTCATGTTATTTGATGCTTTCTGGTTTTCAGGTTGTAAATTTCTAGAATCAGAAGTAGGCTTGGACATGTGGTCTTTCATTTCCATTTATTTCAGATATAATTCTTTAATAATTTATAGATGTCTTTCATATCAATACTTACCTCATGAAACTCTTTAACTTGCCAGTGTTACCTGCCATTAACTACAGAACAAGTAATGTATTACACAATTAATAAATAATTTACGCTTTCACTTTGCAGAAAGAATCGTACAAATGACTGGCAGTCTTCAGTACTTAAACATGATGGTTTTTTATCTGTTTCAGTTGTGCCTCTTGTAGACTCATAAATATGGTGCACTGCCAGCTGATAAGCAATTCCGAGCACTCTTGTTTTCATCTCATAACAATCTTGTACTTTAGGTAGTGTTGAGAAAACTTCTTCCCCGAGGACAGACATTTGCAACAGCTGTCTTAAGTGTTTGGCTAATTCACTGTATTTCTATACTTCTGTGAAAATACTTAATCCCTCCCAACATTTTTTTACCTATCAGCAGCCCCCATTGCTAGCATTCCTCCCAGCAGCATTTTCTACAGTGACTAAGCAAAGTTAGCCAGCCCACACAGACCATCCCTCTCAAGCATAATAAGACCATCTTGTTTGAGGTTTTCTTTTACATTCATGCCATAGCTTCTTCTACCTCAAAAGCTGAGTGAATTTCTGTGCAGTAAACATACCAAGTATTGCCAAACCATTTAGTCCATATGATAGCTGACTTACTGAAGTAAAAGTTAGGACTCACTTTTCATTTTGAATATTGAAAAATAATCTTCCTTTCTTTTTTTTTTTTTTACTGATTTTCATGTATATAACAGATGATTACCCTCCTGGGTAGTGTCAAGATGCAAAGATTCAAGGAAGATAACATGACCTTTTTTTGTATTTATGAACGTTTATTGTATTGGTCCACAGGAAAGGAGTCCAAGGACATAGAGTAACATGAAAAAATTGCAGTGTTTGTCCAACTGACCTGACTTCTCACCAGGCTCTGATTGTCCTAAGAAAAACAAGCTGTGAATAATCAAGTGCCTTGTTTCTGTGATGGAGCTCCTGGACTTGTTTAAGGAATGGATGTCATGTTTACAGACAGCCTAAGGAAGCTTATCAGATGCTGCAGGTGGTGCAGTCAGTCTGTGCATGTCATTTGGTTTTTACAGGATTGATTTGTAGATGAATCAGCCATAAAAAAATATCATAGATTTCATAACTGAAGGCAGTACAGATCACAGAGCAAAACTGAAACACTTTCAAAATGAATCTCACAAGTTGCTTATTTACTTTTCAGAGTATAAAACTGAGAACTCTGGAAAAGGATCAATCTCCTCTCCATTAACACCCACACTGTCCCTCAAGCTCTGTGCTATTGTGACCTGTTTCTTCACTTCATTTTGCTGGTATCAGCATCTAAAGAAGAGTTACACGTGTAAATTGGCAAAACCTTTTTCAGTAATTTAACTCTGTCATTCTGGATAACCTCTCCACTTTATTGGTTGTATTACTTGCAGTGACTGTAACATGAAGTACAAATCAGCAGAAATCTGTAGTAAGCTTGTCCTGTTTTTCCATGTATCTGCTGCTGCTTACTGTTGACATTTGGAAATGCACACCCTTTTCTCTATTGAAGAACGTAACTGATAATTCCAAAGTAATGGATAATACTGATAAACAGAATTCTACAAACTAGAAACAAGAATTGAGGAATACATACTATATTTTGCCATAGCAATACTTTGACTGACTTCCTGATTTTTTAAATTTGGTTTTGATGTTGTTTGGGTTTTTTTCTTGTCAGAGCTTAATTCTAGGGAATGTCTTTGTACTTGTTGCAGAACAATAGTATGGGAGGATTACTGGGCTTATAAGATTTTCACTAGAATGAAAATTAGGAAAAATTATTTTAAAATACCTGTGCATGTAGATGACAAATTATTTCAGTATATTATTTTAAAAATGCTTTTTATTTAGTTAGTTTTTTGCTATGAAAATGCTGCAGGCATATTCACAAGTGTTTCTTTCTATTCTTTTCTTTTGGGTGGAGGGCTGGGGAATTAAATTTTGTTCTACATTACTGTTTCCAGTATGTTTTTGTTTCCAACAGTAAATCAATTCCTGCAGTATATGATCTTCCCTGGTGTGGTTAAGCTTCAAGTCAGACTAGAACAGGAAACCACTCTTAATCTTGCTTGATAGTAATGATCTGTTCAGCAGAAAGGTCAAATGCCTACCAGATCTATCATAGCTTTTCCTCTTCCAATGAGACATTGCCAATAACTCTATTGCAGATTATTAGAACTTCCTAAAGTATATATTTGACTCCTGTTCAGAAGATCCCATAGAATGAAATAATTGCTGTTCCTCCCTGGGGGGATCTTGTCCATTATGTTATTTTTCACCTGCCTTAGCTGATGTTTAAGTACATATACACAGATAAACACAGCATAGAAATATGTATTTACACACATATACCTGTGTGCACATATACCCATATGGGTATCTATATACACATAAATATATACAAATAGATATATCTCTATCTAAACAGATATTAAACTCTTCTACCTATAAGAAATTGTGAGTTTACAAGGGTGATAGACTCAGACCTGGACTTGAAATTTATAAATTTATTTTCAGATACTGTACTCTAGCATGCTTATTCTTTCTTTCATTTTGGTTTATATCGAATAAACATACATGGGGTTTTCCCCAGATTCCCCCCTCAAAATCTGAGTAATGGTGGAGTAAAATTTTAAAAAACATATGTGAAACTGTGCTCAAGGCAGCTGTGTTGACAATGTGCTATTAATAATGATTGCCATTTTGGCATTACCCAGTGCTGTTTTCTTCTGGCTCATGCTTCTGCAGGTGTGTGAAATTTTATGTGCAACTTTATCAAAAGCTTTCCTGGACAAACCTGATACATGTGGTTAGTACTTTCCTTATCTCAGGAGGCTATTATG
Organism: Taeniopygia guttata; assembly: GCF_048771995.1. NCBI lineage: Eukaryota > Metazoa > Chordata > Aves > Passeriformes > Estrildidae > Taeniopygia > Taeniopygia guttata. Next base: position 6,505,954 of record NC_133063.1, on the reverse strand, counting down.
TGTGTGAGGAAGAAAAGAGATTGCCTTGGCATGGTTTGGTTTTTGAGTTTGCAATTTGGCTTGTTGTAATTTTGTTTCATTTGAAGGGTTAACATTCATTTACTTGCTTCATGTTTACTCACTCTTCCCTTTGGCCTCATGGACATTAAACTCGGGGCTATGTACATATCTTTGGAGGGCATCTGATCCAAGCCTCCTAATTCACCCAATACAGCAGGGCTCTCTCAACAGCTTATCAAGACCCCTCCCTAACTCAGTGAGGCCACAGTCAGTTGCTGTGGAATCCTGACAGGTTTTTAATATCCCTAAGGAAGAATCCACAACATCCCCTTTGCAATTATTAAGCCTGTTGTGGGAAATACTTACTTGGCAAAAATAAAGTGAATGAGAATTATCTAATTCTTCACCTGACAAAGATTGTATGCGATACCACCTATACCTGTCTCCTTTATGGTCCTCTTTTTTCTTTCCAGATTTAGTTTGCAATTTGAGTTTTGACAAATGTGAAAATATGAGTTAAAATAATGAAGCTTTGTTAACTTTAGGTCATAATTCTAGCTGGAAGAAAACATGTTAGGATCATATTTAGAATCCCCAGATATGCGTTATTGATAGCAACGAAATTTGTGTTGCTGCTAGCTACTCCTCTGTTTTATCTATCTGCTGCCAAGCACTCCATCTGTGGTTACAGTGTACAGTAGAGTACATGGAGGGCAACACATTTCCCTCCTTTTTCTATAGAAAATAAGGTTTATCATATGTCCTCATATGAAAATTCTGTTTTCATTAGATCATTGTGGGTATCCAGTCATGAATAAATGCCCTGAACAACAACTACTACAAAGTTGTTACTCGGGTATTGTTTATATTGAATATTTGATAAAATATTTGGTGTTATCAAACTAACTGCAGGAGTGTTATAATCCCATGTAATGCACAAATTAAATTCTCTGTGAGGAAAGACATCCCAAGTTACTCTTTCTTCTCTGTCTCTGCTGGAGAGGTCAGATTAGTAGTTAGGTCTCCCTGACTCCAGTGAAAATCTTCAGCTGAAGATCAGATGTTCTGTGCTGAGAGAAGGAAGAACTGGATTTAGCAGAGATTACAGGATGCTAGTAGAAGATAAAAACAACTTGACTTCTGAAGTTTATTGCTGTGGCATTTAAACCTTACTCCTTAAAAAATGACATGAAATAAAGTAATTTTATAATTAAAATTTAAAAGAAAGAGCTATAAAAACTGATTTCCTTGAAAAAGTTTATTAATTGTCCTAGAATTTGCTTACTGAAGTCTACTTAGGCATTTTAAGTGTATGAAATATGCAATGTACATACAAGCAGAACATAATTTAGGATTCTGTCATCTGCGCCTAAAAGTCTAGACCAGGTATCCTGTTCAGTTCAGCAGCAGGCCAACTATTACAGTCTACCAACCACTTGGAGCTTGGATAGATTTCAAAAATGGTAATGGTATTTGCTTTTCTAGTCTGGAAAGTGACCCCTTGGCTCTTCACCTGCTGTATGTAGATAAAAAACAAGATTCTTTCAGCTATAAACTTGAAAACTATTGGTTAATTCAGTAAGCTGATTTATTTAATCATAAAAGCATAACTGTTGGACTTGTTATAAGTAGTAATGGCCTTTTTTTTTCTGTTGAAAGTATCTTTGCCTGGGTAGAGAAGATGATTAACAACTGAAATTGTTAACCTTTGTCCTTGGCTCTTGAAATTATTTGTTGTATTATTCTGGGTAAATCACCTTCTCACCTTTCAAAATGCATGCCACAACTCTTAACTACTTTTCAGAATACAATACTGATACCTGTAAAACTATTTGATATCATTGAAGCAGTATTAAAAGTAGCTTTCTAGATATGAGAAGGTTCAGATGGAAATCGAAACATAATTGTATTGAAACCACCTGTCCTTTATCAATAATATTGTATACTTACATTTTCTTAAATCTGGCACAATAATTAAGGAAGCCATTAATTACTTTACTTGGAGTAGATAGCCCTGATGATGCCTTCCCTATGTCTTCAGCATGGAATTTTGTTTGTGTAAGTGGAAATCCCACATGTAGTTCCAATATTAATGAATGAAATTTGTCTTTTAAAAAAATATTACACAGAAAATATTCATATTCTTTTGAGTGCTGGGTACCCCTCCCTGATTTTCACTAGCTCTGGACTCATTGCCTTTTATTGAACTTATAGGAGTTCAATATCATGCCAGTTGCAAAAATTACAAAGCACTGAGATTGTTTATGTATCAGTTATATTAGGAAGTGTTAGCTGAATGTAACTCCTTTAATTTGATGATTTGAAATTCAGGAATACAGCATAATGTATTGCTTTTTCTATAGTATTAGCTTTCACATACATAGTGTTACAGACAGACACATTCTATTCAGCTTGTACAGACAACATGTATAAATATAAAGAAAAAGACATAATAAATAAAATGGAAATAACATCATTAAGTAACTTGGGAGTGTAAAAGACAGACATAATGTCAACATCCATTTAGAAAAATCTATTAATAGAAAAATGGAGTCAAATATGCTAAAACTCTGAGAATAATTGGCCCTATAAAGTTCCTTTCTTGCTTGCAGAAATAAGGCTTTCCAATGGTAATAAGATTACCAGTCCTTGTCTTTGAATTACCTAGAAGGGAATTCAGTGGTATCAGTCTTAAAAGTGCTAACATAAAAACATTTAGTTTCCAATTTTTCCAATGCAGCTCTGGAGGTCACACACTGCTTGGTCTACACTGCCTGAGGAGTTCATTTTACTGAATTATAACAGAATAAATGAGAGAAAGGCAATTGCAGCATGACCCTTGGGCCCCTCAAAGTGAGCACTGTACTGAAGTAACAGGAGCATTTGATTACAGGTATTGCAAAGCTGAAGGCTTAAACATACAGTCTCTTGAAAGATGAGCCTGGGACAACAATCTTGATTAAAATAACACAGTATATACAAGGAGTATTATGGTTTATTGTACCTGACCCAGAACAGAAACAGCATCTTCATATCAATACAGGGGTGATGCACTTTTGATCTTAAACTCCCTGCAGAGTCCCAGCATCTGTCTTCTGCTTTTCGATGAGATCAACAGCTTGGAAGTTCCTGTGGCTCTGTGTCTTCCCCCCAGATGTGTGAAGAAAGCACAGCTGGTCAAATTTGACATGTTGAAAAAAACCCTGAAACTAGCATTCAAAATTATTTTTTTTTTTTCTATTGCTATAAATTTTGCTTTTAGCCATGAAGAAGGTCTGGCAGAACTGGAGAACAGAAGCAGATGATTAATAAGAGTGGTTCCACCAGAAAATCTTGGCAAAACAGAATTAGGTTACAAGGAATGATCAACTTCTTATGTGATTAATTTTAAAACTTCAAAATTGGCCTATGCAGGAGATGACATCAGAATTTCTGAATCTGGTAAGAGATGAAGTTGTTTATGTAGGGAAACCTAAATAAATATTAGGAAAACTAGAAGAAAGAATTATTAAAGGAATAATTTCTGATATTTTCCTTATAAGAGATAGTAAACATTACTCTAAAGCTGTCATAAAGATTTCTATGAAGAAGGCCTGTGCTGAGAAAAAAAAAATCAACCTTAAATCTATGTTAACTGGTTTTTTTTTCTGCCTTACCTGTAAATTTCAGCAGATTTAAAAGATTCAGTTTTAAGTAATAAAATCATTATCAGGTGATTAGCCTAGAATATTAACTGAAATACAGAACAAATTAATTTCCTTTAAAATAATGAATTAGTGGTATTTGAGAGGTGAAAATACTGTAATAGGTTTTGTATTAACAAATTATTTGTTAATTAAGATGTCAGAAATGCTTGATTTGTATTGCATTACCGTATTTCATGTGACAGATAAAGGTACTTTAATGATGAATACAACACAGTATTTAATATTCTAATTAATTATAAATGGATAATTTAATATATTTTGCTGTAATTAAATAAGGATATGAAAGAGCTCTTCTGTTCTAATAATGGCATCCCATACCAAAGCAAAAATCATTAGAGCTATTGTGTCATTTCAGAGTGACCATACTAATGCTCTGCTTATTAAAGTGTCAAAGTAGCTGTGAATTTAGGATTAAAGTAAATCTCAGTGCAAAAGGGACACAATTTAATGATTTCAAAGGAATTATCCCTGCATATCTTTGGCCAGTTTATGGTGCCCTTTGCTCATTATGAAGCATGTTAAAACCCCACAGCAACTTTGCTGCTTCTTTCTTTGTTTTTGCTGAGAGCTCTTTGGTTTGGTATATTGTATTATGACACTAGAAGTATTTAGGTATTTAACATGCTTTATTGAATTGCTTTGACAGATTTGAAAGCTCAATCCATTGGATAGATGTGAAAAATATTATTGAGCTTCATTCTTCATTGGTACATAGTCTCTGTGCTGTTCCTACCTCCTATCAGAATATCTGAAACTGAGTCTTGCAATACCTTAACAATAGATACAAAAATAACTGCCTAACAATTAAAGGAAAATTCAGATAAATGGGTAGTGGTATCTCTGAAACTGAAGTCTCTCTTGTATTTCCATTTTATTTTATGTATTTGATGCTTTATTCTATATCTGTAGGTATTTTAAAATAATTAAGATACTAGATAGTCTTCTAGGCTAGAAGAATTCTAGACTTAAATTACTTCTAGAATCTCTAGTTTCTAAAATTCCTTGAATGTAAAAAATATATAGGAATGATCTACATTCATTGCTTCGTGCCATAAAAATCTCAAAGCAAACTAAAATACTACCTAAAAGTCTTTATTTTGGAAGATAATCAAAGTCTTTCAGAAATATTTGTTTCAGCCTAAGGAACATAAGTATTAGTTTAAAAAAAGGCTTTGGCCCAAGAGTTACACTTGCAAGTCATCTTTCTGAGTATGTGGACTTCTTATGGTGTCACAGTGAGACTTGTTAGAGAGAGGCTGCTTCAGGCTTGGTCCTGCTCCTGAACTTGCTGTGCTGGACCCATGCAGAATCCCACTGATACCATGAGAGCTCAGGGAGGCACAAAGCCAACCATGCAGCAAAGATTTATTTGCAAGGATCAGAGTCTTAGATGGAGAATGTGCGAATTTTGTTGTATGGCCCATTAATTTTTCATAGCTTTGGGGGGGAACACAATGACTAGCAAGACTATTAGTTTCACAGCTCATAGATCACAGCTCCCTGGAAAGGAGAGAGCCAGCAGGCTGGGATGCTGTAATAACCTACCAAGGGATCCCACCATGAGGAACACAGACTTCCTGTTTCGTGGTGGGGAGGCATCCGCCTGCACTTGCCAGCAGACATCAATTATTTCAGAAGTTTTCTTTGCAGTAGTACAAGGGTGTAGGATTTCACAGGATAATTTGTAGGAATTCTAATGGTTTCTTTCGCCAGTATTTATCAATGTTGAGATGTACCTTTAGACTGAACATATGCCCACAAATATAAGTGGATCTGAGATTTTAACAATATATGACCTTGCAAGCAGGTTGATTTTCTCCTTTGATGATGTAATTTTTGAATTGGCAAGTGCAGCATTGATTCTGTACTTTTCAATTATTAGTCTCATTTAAAATGCTTCCTAGTTTAGTTGCTTCTCATGACAATGACAACACAAGGGCAAAAGTAGCCAGGTCTATGAAAGTAGGATTCTTTTTTCTTCTATGCCCAGGAAAACTGTTGTTTCCTTCCAATGGGCTCCCTCAGGAAAGAACAGAGGAAAAGAGGAAAGGGCAGCTAATCTCATTTTTCCTAGCAGTAGCACACCTGGAAAGCTCTGACCTACACTGCAAGCCCTGCTAGGCTAAGACTTCCAGGACCATGGCAGAGAGAGCTATGGATAAAATAGTTGTTCAGAAAGGAGATTAAATAAATGGGATTATCTTTAATAGGATCACTCAGTAGGGCAGAAAAATGTGAATGAATACTCCTGTGACAAAGCAAACAAACTCCAAATTAACAATAGGTTGATATGACACAGGGCTAAGGCAAGTGGAAATTAAGTTCATAATTGGGCTATTTGCCTTTCTGGAGCTTAGTTTAATGGAGGAAATTTAATAAACTTTGTCTTTGATTCTTTAAATATGAGACATAAAATGAAGAAGTTGATATCTTTAGGCTTAGAGAATTTTAATAAGTGTGGTTAGGATTCAAGACTTAGTAAAATGTGCATTCTTGCTGGCTTACCCAAACCTAGAACTGGTGTAAAACATTATTTTTTTTCATAGTACCGTGGTTTTATGCTAAGCAAAGTTAAAAAATTACATTTTCAGAATGCTAATCCCAGAAATAGTATCATAAGCTTTCAGTTCATTAAAGGAGCATACATTTCCTAATTGACTGCCTATTTAAATATGAGTGTAAATCTTTTTGTTCATATTGTTTAACTGCCTTTCTTCCTTTATAGAGATTTAAAGGAGGATTATTGCTCAATTCTGCAAGTACCTGGCAGATAATTCCTCCCAGATAAGGTCCCCGTTAAGCCTCTATAGAAAGGAAGGGTGCACTACAATGCAGAAGAGGAAATCTTCAGTGGATCTAGGCTCAGAAACAAGAATAGTAGCTTGTATTACTTATAGGAAAAGATGTAGCTAAAATGTTGAACTAATTAATTCAACAAACAAAAAATTCTGATGGACAAAATATTTTATATCAGTGTTATAGACAAAGAAGAATACTATATTCTAATTTTAAGCCTAAACTTTTCAAAAAGGACTGATTAGGTGTAAAATGTTACCAGTTACACACTAAATTATCTCTTCCTGAATAGCTATGTTATGTTTGATGCCATTACTTCTGACAAGCAGTAGAACTCTTGAGTGTGAATTAGGTTCATTGATAGAATGTGTTCAGAAACTGCCGTCCCTAAACCAGCAATTTTAACACATCCAACATCTGTATTACATTATATTTAATTCATACAGAATAATTCCAGTCATTTACAGTAAGAATTGAAAGCAATTTAAAACATATGTCTCATAAACTGTCTGCCATAATCTATGTAGATTCTTTGCTACAGTAAGCATACAGATGCTTATGTTCAGAATGCTAAAGAATGGTTTTAAGCATATTTTTGTATTTAATGAAAGTCAAAGGAAGTTTCTGTCAGTTCTTTACTTCTATGTATAATATAGAACTGACTTGTCTTGGGATGAGCTACCACAATGACACATCTCTAGCTGAGTTGGAGAAATAAACTCAACTCCCCCTATGAGAACTGGAAACAACATTTGTCTATTGATTAATCCTTTCATGAGTGTGTCATGCATCCTAATAGCCATGACAAATTATCTGTAGTTCTGTGTATATAATATATATATATATATATGCATATTCCTATGACACACATCCCTGGTAATTCAGCAGAATGTGTCATAAAATAGCTTGACTTTTTCTGATTGCATCTTCAAATATTCATCTTGTGTCCTTGCTAGTATATATGACATGCTGTCTTTAGCTGCTAGAATTTTTATTCTATAAAGCTCATAAAAAATTCTTTAATTGTGAGAAGTGGGATTTTTCCCGTATTTGTAGTACAAGCTAGTATCACTATGTCTGTGATTCTTTATTTTTCTAGGAAAAAGAAGTCTGAAGAATGACATTGGACAAGTTAATTGAAAAGTTGAAGGAAGAGACATGAAGCATGGGATACAATGATGGTTATACACTTTCTGGGCAGTAAATCCTTCTTGAGTGGGCAGTGGGAAACCTGATCTCAGCACTCTAGCTCCTAGGAGAACAAACCACAATTATGTTCTTTGTCCTGGAAGTGTGGGAAAAAGTCCCAAATTATTAAAAGGAGCAATTTAGGTTCTTAGGACTTCAGGGGGTATGTGTGTGCATGTATACATATATGTACAGGTATGAGTCCGTGACACATATTTTTATACATATATATGTAAATAAATACAAAGATAGTTATGGACTGAAGCAGAAGGCCACCTCCCTCTGAGGTGTTTTGAGTTTTAGTTGCATCACATAGGGATTCTCCAGCTACATCTGTATAACAACCATGGGACTTAATTTTGTTTCCACGATGAGCTGATAAGGTTCATCTGCACCAGTTTTAAAGGTACAAGAGAATGAATGATGTGGTAAACCTCATCCTATTTTAAGAGGCAATTCTGCTTCTTTTCCTAAACCACAACAGGACATCCAGTCTAATATCTCTGGACCTTCTCTTTCAATGTTTATTCTTGCCTGCTTTTCATTATGCAGTTTTAAATGTGAGGTAAAACAATAGTGGCATAGAAATCACAGTTTTTGTACCTTCTATTTACTTTCAGCATAGCTTAATGTTCCAATGTATTAGAAAATCTTCAGTAAAGCAAAAGTAAATATTTGGGAAATAGCATTTTCTTAAGAAATGTTGCAAGGAATGAACACATGGAGCAATCCTCGTCCTTCTGATTGAACTGCATGGGTAAAATTCTGGCACCACTTCATTCAGCTGAGGTTGCTCATTCTAGCCACTGAGACAGGATACCCTCTTCTGGTTTTCACCACTTAGTAAAGTAAAACTAAAGGAAATGTTATCTCCAGGAGTTTTGCAATTTCAGTGTCAGAAAAGACATATTTTTCCAGTCACTTTTAGTTGCAGGGAAGATGCTTAGATGCTGGTGACAATAAGTTAATGGTAACTAAGTTTCTAATAATCATGTTCCTAAAACAAACACAACTAAACCTTTCACTGAAATAGAAAGAGGATAGGAGTAACAGACATTTCATGTGAAAAAGCCACATACAAACTAATGGTTATCCTTCTGACCTTCCAGAAACATCTTTCCAACATCTATGAGAAACCTACCAGGAAACAGGAATCTAAGTCAGTAGTCCCTAAGGTAGTTAAGCATTGGTTGCTAAAGTAAAGAACTCTTTGTTGCCTGAACATTTCTTTTGATTTAAATTGGAAAGGTTGCTGGAAAATTGTTTGAGTTGGTCTTTTCCCATCCAGTGATTTCTGTGTAATCCACATCTAACTAAATATGTAATCACAACAGCATAGAATTTTGTTAAAATCTGACCTTAGAATACTAAAGTATTTTGAGACTTTGCTAGCCTTACCTTTTTAGAGTTGAGAGTTATTTGAGGGGGCAAAGAAAAGAAGACAATCCATTCCAGTTCTCAGAACTCTTCAAAATATTGTCTGGATGAAATCTGATTCTCATAAAACAAGTACAAAATGAAGAACACTGCACTCAATGACACATGAGCGAAACACTGGAATACAGTAAAATAAAATTTCAAAGGAAATACACATTGGAATTCCTATAATTTGTGGAGTACATCTGTACCAGTGAATAGAGAAAACTTTATTGTCCATGAAATTCTGACATTTCACACTTGTTTTACTAAGAATCATATCAGCATATTGTGAAGCAACCTAAAAATCACATTCATTAAGTCAAAACATATTTCCACTTTGGTGATGATTCATTACCTTCCACATAGAATAAAACTGCACCAACATCAATGGTTTTCTTTCACTGCCAGCCAGATTATATATTAAGTTCTAGAGAAATAATTTTTATAAGCTTGCTTTTGGCAACACTTATAGTGTGAGTGATATGCAATATGACACCAGATTGAACTCTTGTTACACATTATAAAAGACACCTAGAAGGCAGTATCCTCTCCTCTCCTCTCCTCTCCTCTCCTCTCCTCTCCTCTCCTCTCCTCTCCTCTCCTCTCCTCTCCTCTCCTCTCCTCTCCTCTCCTCTCCTCTCCTCTCCTCTCCTCTCCTCTCCTCTCCTCTCCTCTCCTCTCCTCTCCTCTCCTCTCCTCTCCTCTCCTCTCCTCTCCTCTCCTCTCCTCTCCTCTCCTCTCCTCTCCTCTCCTCTCCTCTCCTCTCCTCTCCTCTCCTCTCCTCTCCTCTCCTCTCCTCTCCTCTCCTCTCCTCTCCTCTCCTCTCCTCTCCTCTCCTCTCCTCTCCTCTCCTCTCCTCTCCTCTCCTCTCCTCTCCTCTCCTCTCCTCTCCTCTCCTCTCCTCTCCTCTCCTCTCCTCTCCTCTCCTCTCCTCTCCTCTCCTCTCCTCTCCTCTCCTCTCCTCTCCTCTCCTCTCCTCTCCTCTCCTCTCCTCTCCTCTCCTCTCCTCTCCTCTCCTCTCCTCTCCTCTCCTCTCCTCTCCTCTCCTCTCCTCTCCTCTCCTCTCCTCTCCTCTCCTCTCCTCTCCTCTCCTCTCCTCTCCTCTCCTCTCCTCTCCTCTCCTCTCCTCTCCTCTCCTCTCCTCTCCTCTCCTCTCCTCTCCTCTCCTCTCCTCTCCTCTCCTCTCCTCTCCTCTCCTCTCCTCTCCTCTCCTCTCCTCTCCTCTCCTCTCCTCTCCTCTCCTCTCCTCAAATCTTGCAATGAATTTCCGAGGAACAAGAGGGCTGATAATGAGTGTACAGAGATTTGAATAATCAGCCAGTTCCAAGAAAAACATTGGAACAAGTAATCATTGTACTGCAGTGTTATCTGAATTCCCCTTTCGAATTTCTAAGAACAGATTTTACTCTAATGTACTATGGAGACTATGTAAGTCTGTATGAATTTGTCCTTTCAACATATATTTTCAGAAATATAGTGTTCTATCAGAGATAAACACACTTATTCAACAGATCAGGGATTACATAAAGGTCAACCCATTTTATATTTCTGTTCAATATATTTTCACTGAAAATTATTTCCCATCTTCTGTTTTCGTCTTTATTTTCCAGTGACAAAGATGTTACGGCTTGAAGAAATTACCAATGTGAATTTAATTTATGGAAGAACAATACAAAAGTAAGAAAAGTCACAATTACAAGGAATGTGAGCAGAATTGAATTCTGAGACTTCACATCTTCACATAACAATATTTCTATCTTTATTTTGGAATAATAATGGACTTTCTTATCTATACATTTTACTTCATTAAGGCAAAAGTATTTCTGAATCTACTCCATTTACTGTTGTGAGAGGTTTCTTTTGCTATTGGCTACCATGAGCTTGAGCTGAGATTACGATGAAAAGTACTTCAAACCATTTGTTAATTGAAAAACAACATATCATGGCTAATAGGGGTCTTTCTTTAGACAATATATAGAGGTTTGAGTGTGTCTGATTTTTGCAATTTTCAACTTGAAATATTCAGATAAGGTTTTCTGCACTCTCTTTGTCAAGAAATGTGTGACTGACACTGATACAGCAGCCCACACATACCTGTAGTTAACTGAGAAGGTGGCAGCCTGTTGAAACAGTAGATTTCTTTTAAAGAAACTATGTAAAAGTCTTAATCCTTCTTCCTGTAGAGGTCGATTGGAGTTTTGCATTTGATTTTGTGGAAACCAAATTGGTCCCCAGTTGAATAGAAAACAATCACTCACTGTATAGTGAGAATTTATATCCTGCAAAAAAGTATACATTATTAAAAGGGACTGACATAGGGGTCACTGAGCCATTTTAGTAGCCTACAGATCATTACATTTATTACTCATTTTTTTTCCTTTTATGCAAGAAAAACTCACTGTGACTTCAGTGAGAGTTTTTCTTACTTAAGGAGTACAGAACTGAGTACTTAGTTGAGAACGAAAGAAACATTAATGACTTCCATATGTTATTGCATAAACCTCATTCATATGTTTTTGATTTAAAATATTATAAAACAGAAAACAAAAATATTCTGTGTAACTTTTGGTGAGAAGCAGAAATGCTCTGAAGACCATGGATGAGAACAATTGAATTTTAGTTAGATGTGCAGTAATTGTTTGAACCCTGGAAATAATTTCTACAAAATAGTCTCTTGTTCTTTTTGTTCAGTCTATCTGTCTTACATACTGTTTCCATTCTCTTGTCTTCGCCTTAATTATTTCCAAAAACCCTGTGGGGATATTATGTCAGCACTTCTTGACCTCATGTGGTGAAGTTGTCAATGTTGAATTAAGCATTTTTTTAATATAACCATATCAATCCCATACACAGCTTGTAGAGACGTAGGGTGCTCCAGGATGGTTTGGGTGGATTCAGATGAGAGATCTCTGTTGGTTGCTCTTAGAAGATAAGGTTTATTAGGGATGGTGGAAGGTCCTGCCTGGAGCTGCCAGATGCAACACGTGGCAGGGCCTGAGGTGATGGGGTAGGGGAGAGACAAAGGGAAGAGCAGAGACTCCAAGAGGGGGAAAAACCAAGAGAGGAGGAGTTCCAAGAGAGGGGGCGTCCAAGTGGGGGCAGGATCTAAGAGGGTGTCTGGCCCCTCGGAGACCCCTTATCAGGTGGTTCAAGGTGGGCTGGAACAAGACTTGGGCCAATGGGGTCACAGACACTTGATGTTTCAGGGGAGGGTTACAGGTGTGGGGTGAACCATACATTCTGGGGGGTGAGATGAAGCAGTCCATTTGACTTTTGGACCTATCTGTAGGTAAGGGTATTGTCCAGCCAGTAGGGGGGATTATTTTCATCCTGGCTGTACTACTGTGATTCTTCTGCTAGGCAATATACTTATCTATCCTTCCCAACACAGCTCTTCCCTACAACATGCTTGATCATACAGTGAGGTGAAAATACATAGGAAAATGCTGTAACTGAATTGCACTGAGAATGTGGGAACTTACCAATTAATTCAAACTTGTTAAATAAATTACGACTCAATATATGAATACTGTTCAGCTCCTATTTTTATGCAGAAACCCTTAAGCAGAGACATAATCCCCTGATTGAAGATAAGGAATTGCAAACACAGCAAGACTAAAATTGACTAAAAGACTAAAAAGAGAATTAAAACCTGTTGCCACTGATTCCGTAAATAATATTAGCAGCATCCTTAGGTACTGAAAATAGTAAACCTTTTTCTTCCTATTTTTTAAAAAATTAAACCCATAGCAGATTATAATCTTAACTACTCCTGTAAGGACAGTTGTCTAAAGTGCACTTCTACTTTGTTCTTAGTATCTGGAATTTGAAGTTATGTGCACTTTCTAGCTCAAATTTCTCTCCATGGCCATTAATTGGATTTCTCTGCCAGATAGGTGTGGCCAGACAACATGAAAACAGCTGCAATTTTTTGTATTTACTGTGTTCAAAATTTAGCTTGCAATTTACCTGCATGTGAACCATGTGAAGTAGTGCAAGCCTTAGATCACAATACAAACAATTAATCTATTTCTTCACATTTATTTAATGAACTGTGCTGTGTTATTCTGTTGTTGATGAAGTGAGGAAGAAAGCATGAATATGGTATTCTTCTAATGAGCTGTGATCATACCAGACTAGCAGTTTTCAAGCAAACATGCTGTGGCTGGAGATTTAGGTCAGTAGGTCAGGAATTACTCTTTTAGAAAAAAAAAGGCTGACACTGACTGACAAGGCTGTAAAATTTAGTTGCATGCATTGAAATACTCATATATAAAACTTGCAAATAACACAAGGTGAAATGAAATAAAAGGATCAAGGAAACATCTCCAGTCCTCTTGTTTTTTATTGCTACATTTTAAATTGCATTGAGTCAGTAGGATTAGAGGATAAAGCAATCAAAATTTTAAAATTTTTTACTTATATTAGAGGCACATATAAAGCATATAAAGATATATATATATATATATAAAATATATATAAAAAAATATATATATATAAAATATATATATATATATATATATATATATATTTATATATAATATATTAAATAAATATTTATATAATTGAAAAAAAAACCCCTCAAACCTCAAAATACTACAGGACACTTCTGGGAAAGCTGCAGCTCATGGCTGGGACAGGAGCACTCTGTGCTGGGCTCAGAACTGGCTGCATGGCTGGGCCAGAGAGTGCTGGTGAGCGGTGCTGCATCCAGCTGGGGCCAGGCACCAGTGGTGTTCCTCAGGGCTCTGTGCTGGGCCAGCTCTGTTCAATATTTTTATTGACAACATGGATAAGGGTGTTGAGTCTTTCATTGTAAATTTGCAGATGACACTAAGCTGTGTTGATCTGTTGTGGAGGGTAGGAAGGCTCTGCAGAGAGACCTGGAGCAGTTGGATGGATTGGCAGAGTCTAACAAGATGAATTTATTAGGTCCAAGTGCCGAGTCCTGCATTTTGGCCACAATAACCCCCTGTGTGGAGTTGTGGTTTTTATGTTTTATTACATTTGTATTATGTATAGGTTTGTTCCATGTACCCCCGGTTCTGTAACGGTTTGTCCCCGGGTTTTCCCGTCTTTCCCCGCGTGTCCGTTATCCCCAAAAATGCCAAGTCATCCCCCTGTTTACCCCAGATGCCTGTCTGTCACTCGGTGTCCCTTCCCCTCCACCTAGAATCTTCCACCCGGGACGCCGGGTGATAGGTAGAGGACCTTGGACCCTTCCCCTGTCCGTCCTTCGTTGGATGTACCCCCATATCCCACCACCCTCGAACCCTCTCGGTTTTACCCCATTGGCTGTTCGGTTTTCCCCCATTCCGTATTTAGTTCGTTTGCGCGGTTCGTTTCGTGCTTTCTTCTGGCTGGCTCCAGCACGTTCCGCCCCGCCTGCGCCTTTCTGGCAAACGCCGGCGCGGCACGCCTGGTCCCCTTCGAGTTATTGTATTCCCCGTTGGATTGCAATAAACGGAATTCGCCCCCAGAGAAAGACTCTCCTCGTAATTCGCCGTGGGGTCGCTGACTGTGGGAATCCAGGGCTTCCCTCTGGCTGCCCTGGCAGGTCTGAGACCCTGGCAGGGAGTCAGGATCCCCCCTGGACAGAGCCCCCAGAGACACTGTCTGTGATCTCTGTCCATGGAAAAGAGTTTTCAATCTTACAGGATGAATTACAAGCTTTGAGTGTTTGATAAGAGTAATAATTAAGTGTGACACGGGTGCAAAAGTAAAATTTTAGATTTCTAGATTAGGGGTTCAGAGGGGACAAGATGGAGGAATTGGGTGTGTCTTGTCCTTTTCCTCCTTCTTCATGCCCTCCATGTTTCACTGTAGTGTTGGCATTTTTCTATTGGTTTAGGCTGGGAATACACTGTTCAACGTAGATGATAGATATTGGCACATTATTGTAAATATAGTACACGTAGTTTCTGGTATATAATGTTTGTACCATCCCACTGAGGGGCAGAGCCCCACACGCTGCCCTGCAGGACAGAGCTGCGGCAGGGCAGCAGAACATGTTAGAGATAAGCAAGAATAAACAACCTTGAAACCAGCACAGACGAATTATGGCTTCTTCTTTGGCAACGGGGCAGAAAGACAGAGACTTTCTACAATCTCGGAATCACCAATACCCACAGATTCCGACAGCTGGCTGCTCTCTGGAACTCCGATAGCGCTTCCCAAGGCCCGCGAGGGTCCAGTGGGAAGCGCTAGAAACCTGCCCGCCCCTCTCCCCAGAGCTGGCCGGGGCTGAGGAAGGGCATTGGGGAGAGGAGCACCGGCACCCCTGCATAGCTGTAGGCTGGGGACGGTGTGGCTGGACAATACCCAGGCAGAAAGGGACCTGGGGGCAGTGGCTGACAGCCGGCTGAGCATGAGCCAGCAGTGTGCCCTGGGGGCCAAGAAGGCCAATGGCTCCTGGCCTGGATCAGGAATGGTGTAGCCAGCAGGCCCAGGGAGGTCATTCTCCCCTGTACTCGGCACTGCTGAGGGCACACCTTGAGTGCTGTGCCCAGTTCTGGGCCCCTCAGTTTGGGAAGGATGTTGAGATGCTTGAGCGCATCCAGAGGAGACAACGAGGCTGGAGAGGGGCTGAGATCACAAACCTTGTGAGGAACTGCTGAGGGAGATGGGGTGTTTAGCCTGGAGGAAAGGAGACCCAGGGGTGACCTTGTCACTTTCTACAACTCTCTGAAAGGTGGCTTTGCTCAGGTGGGGTTAGGCTCTTTCTCCAGGCAGCAACTGACAGAATGAGAGGACACAGTCTTTAGCTGCACCAAGGGAAATATAGGATGGATATTAGGAAGATGTTTTTTACAGACAGGCTGATAAAGTTCTGCAATGGTCTGCCTGGGGAGGTGGTGGAGTTCCTGGGGAGGTGGTGGAGTTCCCATCCCTGGATGTGTTTAAGAAAAGACTGGATGTGGCACTCAGTGCCATGGTTTAGTTGAGGTGTTAGGGCATGGGCTGGACTCATTGATCTTTAAGGTCTCTTCCAACCTAGTGATTCTGTGAATTTTGTGAATATGTAACCCAGTAAGATGAATTTATCTTTGAAATGTTATTGTCCTAATGTTGACAGCTAGTGAACAAGGCATTCAAAATTAGAAGAGGGTTGGCCATCTCTTTTCATTGCCCTGCACCCTTGGCTCATCTAAGTTTCCCCAAAAAACATTCCCCAAATTTTGCCCCATCTGGAAGTGAGAAGTCCTTACAGACTCTAGAGGTACATTATATTGGCTGACTTTCTACAAGTTTTTGCTTTCCAGGTAGGTATCCAAATTCAATGTAAACCTCTGAGTTCTTTATAGGAATTCGTTACTGTTTGCTCCACCTAAAAGTAGTAGTAGATGCTTACAATATAACTAGTTGAAACAATGTGTATGCTCATCCTCAACCTGCCTACAATGATGTAATTAGAAAATTAAAGTGAACTTTGTATGCAATTTATTTCCTGGGGTGCATTGCAGGGCTATTTTAAGCATATATTGCGTTATTATTAGTGCAAATTACCATGAGGCTTTTCTAAGATAAAATGATAAAAAAATCAACTAAAAAGTAGATAACTTGGATCAAAACTTTTTTAAAAATTACTCTCTAGCCACTATCTCCCAAACCCTCAGCATTTGTTTTCGATTTTTTTTTTTTTTTTGGTGGCAGAACATTAATCACATTGTGTCAAAAACTATAGAAATATCACTTTGACAAGAAGGATTTAGTTAAAGAGTGCACATTGTTAACAGAGGTGGTAGTAATAGTTTAGGGAGTGTAACATATACACTTGTCTGTCTTCTAGCTGTTTGTCTTCACAGTTATGATATGCTCTGTGACATAAATAAATCTTTCAATAATAAAGCAAAACATTTTGGAGTCCATGAGTTACTCCTTTTGAAGATGAAAGAAAAGTTTCCTTTCACTATTAATTTTGAGGGATTATGTAACCTCTCTCAGGTAAAAAAAACATTAGAATAACCAGTGAATTTTGAGAGTGAACCTAGAAGTTAGTTCAAGAAAATTCACTATTTTTTCCTAGATACAAACATACAAACATACAATTTCCAGAAGCAAACACAATTTCAGTGGTACAGTTAATATTATTTCAGAATCCTCTATTCTGATTGTGAATAAATCTAGGCAAATGTATGAGAAAATATTGGCAAAACCAGCTTTTGAGAAAATTGTCTCAGGTCTCATCAGAAAGATGTCTGTATTTTTCCAGTTTCTGCCCTTTGGATTTTTGGATTTTTTTTTTTTCTCAATACTTCTGAGGGATGACATTTTTAATAGCAAAATATTTCTACTTCTTGAGCTATTTCTCGTAATTGCTTGTAAACTCTTTACAACATAACATAAATCCGTGGTTATATCTAGGAAGAATTAAATAGGTGCAGAAAAAGAACTACTGAAGATGGTTTCTCTGTGTTATTCTGTCCAATTCATTGGTATTTCTGCATTCATCTTGCAGCATTACACTTGAACTCATCCTCCTATGTGAGGTGAAGTTATTCACCATTGCTATCTTCTTTTTATCACCAGCATTGTATTTGTTGGTTCTGTCTTGCTGTTAATACTTTTCTTAGTGGTGAAACAGAGTGAAAATTTAACAGGGTAGAAATCCATTTGGATTTAGGTGATATGTGCAGCTTTGAGCTTGCTAGCATAAGTAAAATATGCTGTTTAGTCTGGTAACTTTGCAACACTAGTAAAACTGCCCCAGCTGAGGAGAAAGAATGTGAATTTCCAAGGTGAAGGGATAAGAGAAGCTTCTCGAACCTTGAAGCAGACAGGGCAGGGTGACCCAGGAGTTCTTTCTGTACTTTCTGATAAAAAACTGAGTACAAGCATAACTAGCTGTTAGTGAAACACAAAATCAGCAGAATGAATATGCATGAACCTATTGTGAAATTCTATACATATGTAAATTAGTAAAGGGTAATAAAAAAGGATGGGGAGTCCTCAGGGGCACTCATGTCCTTTGAAGGGGAACGATCCCCACAGGCGTTCAGCACTGTAATAAACATACATTTGTCCCTACAAATCTTTATAGGAATTGTGGGGTTTTGATTTTTCATCCACATTTCAGTGGGCCTTCTGCAATAGTCTTTTTTCACTGCTAAAAGTTATTTTCTCAGTTAATGTAGTTTAGTCCGTGTCTTAGCCGCTTATTCACACCATATTGTAAGGAAAAAAGTACATTGATGATCCTGATTCTCAGTCTGGAAGAGAAACAAATGGAGTCCCAAGCTTGTAGATAGCTACTTTGAAGATAAGTAACAAAATAAGATGACAATAGAAGTCTATGAAAGCTCAGAGTTTTATTCACATGGGTCTAATCATGGGATTGGGATCCAAAAATTGTGTGGCTTTTGTCCTTACAGTTGGTCTGAAAAACAACTCCTCTTGGTCCAGATACTCCTTTTTAATTTTGGTTACTTGTGAAAGTCACACCTCTATCACAAAGCATGTGGGCACTCCAAAGGCTAAATTACATTTCACAAGTGGGGTCACTTGTATAAAGTCCTAGAATGATATGCCAAAGACCACAAAAGGAGTTTGGTGCAGAAAAAGAACAGAATGTGCATTTCCTACAACCTTGCCCAGTCCTTGAACCGACAGTTCAGCCTTCTATTTCACTGTTACTGTCATCACCATGACTCACAAGTTGTCCAATCTGCAGTCAAACTTGAATGTTTTAGTAATTAGAGCTGGCTAAGTTTTCTTTGTAGAAGAAAAACTTGAAGTAAACTGAAATAAACATGCAAAAAAGTGGCTTTGGTCAACGGTGAACACCACTTGTATTTATTAATTATTGCTAATTATGCAACCGAACCCTCTTAAAAGGATTTTTCTGAGAAAGAAAGCCAAGTGTTGAGTATATGTAATACATAACTTTTTGATAACATACTACTGTGTGTGGTCTGTTATGGAAAGTTGGGCTCAGAAAAAAAAAAAGAAAATTTACCCATCTAGAATAACACATAAAATCAGTGGGGGGAAAAAATGGCTTGAACTGGGGAAGGGCATGCTTTCACTTTAAACTTTTTAAATGTGAGTGGATAATTTCACCCATTTTTCATGGGTAAAAACTGGTAAGCTCTTTCAGATATTAAGAAATATAAAAATATTATGGTGCTCCGTAAGGAATTCTGAGAAAAAAACAGAATTACAATGTTTAATAAATAATTCCATAAGACTGATTTGCACCTCTCAAGGATTTAAGTTCTTGTCTTTTTGCTAGATCAAAACAAATTAAACCATTAAATTTATGTTTATGCTGAAGAAATTTCAGTTTATGCTGAAGAAATCTCTTCTATCAGTCATGACTTCAGAGCTTGTGTTGTGAACAGAAGCATTTTTGTATTTTGTAATGTATTTTAAATATCTAACATGATTTTCTTACAAGAATAATTTTCTTAAAATAATATTTCTTGTATCTTAGAATTGCTGTATTTTAAGGGTTTTTTTTGCTTATCTCTAAAGTTTACCTCACTTCTTGGCACTTTTCTTCCTACTGGAAAACTTTGACATACATATTTATTGGCGCTCACAGCTTTTTGTGTTTCAACTGTCACTAAAGTCTCCTTACACAAGTGCAGAAGTATGCAACAATGAGAAATAATGGCAAGAAAACACTTAGACAAACATTTCTGACACTTCAAGAGAGTTTGATCTGGCATGAGAGATCTGGCATAAATGTTCAAGTCATGGGGTTAAAATGGGCTTCTTTTTTTTTTTTTTTTTTTGTAAAAGTGATACCACATAACAAAATCTACTACCAACCCAAAACATCATGCCACTGTATCACTGATTTTATATACACCAGCATTCCAGGAACTGCTGCAACTATGAAAGAAGCTGCTCTTACTTTGTGAGACCAAATATCATTCATATTTTAAAGAATGATGCAACTAAAGTAACAAGTTTTAAAAAATTGCACCTTGGACTTCTCACCAAGATATATCTGTTGGATATTTTTTTAAGTGTCTACAAGTTGCAGTAATTTTTCACATCTTCATTGAGAGCTCAGGTCTAGGGAGGAAAAAAGTGCCACTTTACTGAATGGGAAGACAGATAGGACTGCATATGCCGTTTTTCTTTGGGGGAAAAATCAAGGTCACTCACTTTAATCAGCTGTTACAAATAGAGTTTGGGCATGAATTTTAGCTGCACATTGCCTGCTGGCAGCTAGTGCAGAGGCCACCTGGCACCAAATGAAATGACTTTCTATCTGTTCTTATCTCCTTTTCCACTTTCTAGAACAAAGCCAAGCAAAGTATCTTAAAGCTGCTTAATCTCATCTGCCTGACCAGAAAGAACCAGAAGTATTAAAAGTTAGAAATACTTGCAAAAATGGGTTATGAGCAACTATCCTATGCTTTTCTTTTACTGTCCTTTATTTCATCTCAGACACTAACAGTACTTTTGTGAATGGGCTTAGGCATATATTAGTCAGAATAATAACAAGTCAGAATAATATGAACAAGAATTTTATTAACAAATCTGAACTGAAAATTTGGAGGCATACCTCTGTTTCTCTATCTCCTGAGAAAGCACTTCAGCAGTGCATAAATCTCCTTAGATCTGAGACAGAATTCTGCTCAGGGCTCTGTTGCCTTCCATGTTCCCCTCATTCACTGTAAAGATCACAACTATTGCCATACATTTCTTCTTTAAGAAGAAGACAATGAACTTCCCCATGGTAAAATATACAGACATGAAGGACCAGATGAAATGGTAGATGGATGAGTGAAGAGCTAAAGCCTAAATGAAAGAGCCTTATATATATATATTCATGTGTCATTTACCAAAAAGCAAACTACAATGATATTTTTGTGATTTTACCACTATATTACACTCAATTCCTCTTTTGTGCAAACACCTATTTGAAAAAGAAAATATTTCCCAAAAGTTGACACAAGCATCTAGACAGCTAGGCACTCAGAGAAGTACAGTACTGACTCCAGCAGGATTTATGTGCATAAACACTGTTGTGGAGCTGAGATGTAGTATTTAGCATCAGAATGGTTAAGGATATACCAGGAATGTCTTGCAGTTGAAGCTGCCTAAATATGTTTGAATTATTAGTGGGTTAGCGCAGAAAGCAGGAGGGGTTACTAACGCATTTCTTACCCTGTTCAAGTTGTTTATCAAGTTCAGCCAAAGTTAAATGTTATGCTCAATGCACTTCAAGTTTTATAGGTGGTATGGGGATAGATACATGTAGACCTCTGCTACTTTCTGCTTGTATTCGGCAATTGCTAACCTTTTTTGCTCATCATCTAAAGCTGGTCTCTATGGGTTGCAAGTATTTGGGACACATACATTTAGCAACACCCCTATGTTAATATGGTTCTCCAGAGATCACAGCTGGGACACAGCGTTTCTGTAGCTGCTTATGATTAGATTAAGACTGTTCTCTTTCCAACCTTTACTTCTTATGTCACTGTAGAATCATGAAGCCTGCTTTTGCAACTTGTGCCCACTTAAATTCTGGAAACATCTCAAGGAGATTATGGTTTCTTGTTTTCTATTTTTTTTTTTAATATGCACTGTTTGCTTCTATTTGGATTTTTAATATTTATTTTTAATTACTCTTGCTGTCATTTAAACAATTTTACTGTTAAGATTTTTAAATCACTCTTATTCCTGGACGAATTACAAAACAATATCTTAACGTCCCCCTCCTCTTGTTTTCTTATTGTGAAAAAGGAAAGTATGTTCATCACCGCATTCATACTAGAGGGTACCATTTTCTTAAAGCTGCCATCCAAGTTCCTTGCATAACAACTATTTAATCCACTTCAGATGAAATCTACTCTGCAACATTAAACTTACTAAGTAGTGTATGTGCCCTGAATCCACTTATTTTAACTGATAAAACGGATAAGGCATACCAGATGAGCATCCTTACCACTGGTTGAAAAAGAGTGTGCTGCCTGAGGTGAAGACTCAGAGAGGAGAGTGGAAGATTCTAATTTCCTGTGCTGACATTGCTAGATTTCAAAAAGGATGCCTGATGCCTGAAAGTCGGCCTCCAGGCCAGTACAGATACAGATACCAGGAGACAGAAAACCTCAGATTCCCTTGACAGGAAAGAACCTCTTGTAAGTTTTGGATCTTGACTTGCTGTGTCTAGATTTTACCCTCTTGTCCAATATGCGGAGTTGTACATGCATGCACAGTTAGTCTTTCTAACTGATCATATTCCTCTGCTTCTGAAATTGGTACTCTATTTTCTTTCTGTTTAACTCTTCCCGGCTCCTTTTTGTAGTATTCCTCATGGCTGAACCCAAAAGGCAAAGCCCTCATCTTTTGATTGATGTAGTGAAACCAGTTTTCTGTCTCCTGGTTAGGCAGGGTGCACCTAAATATCTGTAAAGGTGAAGACATGTCACAATGTGTATATGTGTACATGTATTGAGTATTGAGTGAAGAAATATACTGAGTGCTTTCACATGCACATATCTGTGCACTCTGGTAGAGGACAAAGCATGGGTAAGGCTATGAGAAAGTTCTCTAGTACTGAATGAAGTGACCATATTTTCTATTTAGTAAAGAAAACAATCTTGAATTAATATTGCTTAAACACATTTAGTGCTTGCAAGGATTCTTAGGTGAAGCTTTTACACTCATTCTAGTTAGTGCTGTCCTTGCTAAGATTCTTCAAAAATTATTTGATTAGTTGTTTGGCTTTTCTGGAAAAGCCTGGAGAAAAGCAGTGATGTTGTATTGCCTGTCATATTGTGAAAGACTCTCAGAATACGTGAAACACCCACTGTGTTTTAACAACTACACATTCATTTATTAACTACCTTGTACAAGGATTGTGATCATATCTTCCATCCCCCAAATACTGAGCTCTGTGAGAGGGGTCAGTGAAGCACACGAGTTTCATAGCAAAGCCAGCTGTTTGGGGTGCAGTGCTCCTTGCACAGAGAGCAGCCTGACATCCCACACCAGCACCAGATCAATGGCCCCCAGCTGCTGCATGAGGTTCATAAACAACTGAAGAAAGGCTGAGCTGCTCTCCAGCTCTTCTCATCTTCCCTTTTAATCACCCAGCTGTGAGTATTCATGCAGACAGTTTTATTGATGTAGAGTTTGTACTGTTTTTGCAGGACAAAGCTCTTAACATGTCACAGCCTCCTAATGGGTGATACTTTGCATTTAGGGATTTTGGTCAAACTGCTCTCTGTGTCCCTCCCTTCTTTCCTTCCTGCTACTCCATCTTTATGTTTATAACATCCACGTTTGAAGAAAAAATTATTTGTGACATAATAGCTGAAAACTTGCTTTTACCAAACCTTTACTGTTTGGTACAGTCATTGCAAGAAAGTATGTGTAATGTATATAAGGATCTAATTTTTAATTTCATGCATTTATTTTGCAACTTTTGCATGATTTGGTATTTTCTGTGTAATTGATGGACACATATGGTGCATATAGAGTATATGTCATATGGCACTATGCTGAGGGTTTTTTGACTTTAGCTGGCAACTGATTCTTCAAGTAATAAGAGAAAAGGCACCCTTCATCCTATCCATTCTTCTACATACTGGGACTGCAAGTGTGTAAACAGTCATAAGTATTAAATCACTAAAATTGTGTAGTAGGTATTTCTTTGAAGAAGAAATTCACTCCAAAAATTATTGTTAACAAGGAATTAAAATTTAATCCAATGTAAGACAGGGCAAGTCTCACAGCTGAGCTTTATAGGAGTGGAGTCTGTACATTATTTTTACTTGTTTTCCACTGGTCTTATTTTTGATACAATTTTTGTTTTTATTTCATACTGCTGAGCACTTTCTCAGCTGGCTTATTTCTGAGTAGGGTCCTAAGGAGGGGTTTTGACAGCTGCTCCTGACACTTCACGTGGTGGCAACAGCCTTCAGGATAGGATTTAAGACATGTTGTGAACACTCTGTACCTGTAACAGATTAAAAAACAAATCTTGGTGACCCAGCAGAGCTACCAGCTCATATGATCCTTACATTGCAGCATTTGTTCATGTTTCCTAAATTCCTAATTACTGAATACCTGTGATTGAATGAAAATTTCAACTCAGAATATAAATTTCTAACCTCCATTTTACCACTACTCATCTATGTTTTCTCCCCATCCTCCTAGAATTCACTCCAAAGTTTGAAACTCTGTAGGGTATAATAAGAAAATAGTAATTTAGGAGCAATTTTCCAAATCTCTGCATTAGCTGATAGCAAAATATTATTTATTTTAGTTTGTATATTTAGACCTTTTTCATGAACATTTCTTTAATCTTAGATTTTAAATATAGCACTGAAAAAAATATATGCACATTGCACATGGGTATTTATTCTAGTTGATGGTTATTCCATGAAAGGGAATTCATGGAATTCAGAAAGGGGTGTAAATGATTGCATCAGGGTTATCAGTTCAGCATTTTAAAACTGGTAGAAGACTAGGTGAACAGGTCATCATAATGATATTTGATATAACAAACCAAGAAAGCCAATAATTTTAACAACAGCAATTTTATTCTATTTAATTTATAATGTTTAATAAATCTTTTTAATATTGTCATAGGCATTGATTTTATATAGACTGGGAAAACAGTTGGAGTTCCTTCAGACTCAGAGTTTGCATAATAACTGTACTCCAAACAATGCTTCACTCCATAGCTACTTTCACTAAAATCACAGGCTTTAGAGGAAGTTTTTCCTGTCAATCTCCTAATTCCTTCTGTATTGCAGGTGCAGAACTTCAGAATTTCAAAGGGTACATTGACAGTAAATCTGTAGAAAAATATAGACTACAGTCTAGAACATCAAGGCCACCTTTGATAATTTAGAAATGCCTTGGTATGAGTCTGGACTTCAAATTTCAAAGGAATTATTTCTAATAGACGTAGCTGTTTTTATTTTCTTTCTTCTTATTCTCATTCTCTCTTTTAATTTGGGGACAGTCTCTTTATGAATTTCTATCAGAGGCTTTTTGGTCTCTAGGATTTACAGACTATGCACCTGGTGTTTGCCAGTCAAGTCTTGGAAGTGGTAATAAACTGGAAAACATAAGGCTTTGTTTTGTTTCTGTATCTACTCTCTGGGGAGAGGGAAGATAGGGATGAAGATGTTTTGTCAACTTTGGAACAATTGGTTGAATTTAGATGTTGAATGATAAATTACTGCAGGACTTATCTTACTTGTCACATCCTAGAATGATTCTTGAATGTTCATTAAAATGAGAATTTTCAGTCTTATGGATTGTTAGTTCAAAGTTTGTTGCATTTGTTGGCTAATTTTTTTCCTTTTTTTTTCTTTCCAGCAGAATTCCTCTTGATAATTTTTTTTCTCTCCTTATATCTAATAATAAAAATATTTTGGAAGAGAACAAAGAACTTCTTCACCTATCCAAAGTCTTGCAAAGTTGCTAACAAGTTTGCTATGTCCCTTCAGCTCTTCAGCTGACTGTAATTTAGTATTAACCTTAAAATCCCTGTGAAGTGAGTGGTCAGTTCCTAGAACAGGATAGAAATCAGCTGCCACTTCTTACATGACCCTATGGGCTTCAGAACAGGGCTCTGCTATTCCCCAAAACTGGTTAATTGTGAGGCTAGGGAAAATGAAAACAGTAAAAAGCTATGTGACAGAGAAAGAATACATCAAATTTATTTTCTTTTTATTTTTTTTTTCTTTCTCTGTGTGTTATCCTTTTACTCTCTCTCTCTGACCCCTTTTTGAAAGTGAGAAATGTATTACTGCAATCAGAAAAATTCATGTAAATAGTACTTGAAAAATATTCTAGTTCTAGGGTTGAGTAAAGTAAAGAGGCTCTGATATTTGGTGTTATGAATTCCTCTCATTAGCATCATGTAAGGCTGTGGAATCTTCTAGAAACCCGCATTCTAATCCGTAAGATAAATATTTTTTAGTTCTGTAAGCAATACTGTGAATGAGAACATATGGCTGAAACAAATGGTAATAATACACTCTTTTCACCAGGTCATATCAGCATGGAATACATGTTCTGTCATTTATAACAATAAAGGGATTTGTTTTATTAAATAGTTGTTTATTCATACACGCTATGCAGCTGCTAATGTCAGTTTATCATTGTGGTCTTGTTTTGTACATTATGTGGCAGCTGGAGGTTTGCTCTGCATGGGCTTTGCAGAGGTCAAAAGAAGTCTTTCTTGTAATTTGAAAAGCTTGACATCTTTCAGAACACTCTCTACTTTGCTAATACCAGACTATTCTACACAGACATATATTTCAGATATGTTTTCTGATGAGGTATTTTGTGTGTATATATATATATATATATATATATATATATGTATATATGAATCTTTATACATAATGCCAAAGATGGAGATTCTTATCCATTTATCCATTTTCTGTTCTGATTTTTGTGTGGACCCTTAAAAATCTGTCCCTCTTCTCAAACACAATTTAGAGTTCAGGGTTTATTTTAACGACTTATTGGAGTGGTAAAGTGAAGCAGTAGGATCAATTAATTACATGACAAAGCAACTTCATTTGTAATTTTTATACTTGTTTCTTTTCTTATAGATTTTAGCTGTAACTGACTGAAATTCACAAAAAATTAAAATGCTCCTACTTCTTTCAGAGAATATCCAGTCTGAAGGAATGATTATGTGTGATGTCAGCTCCTTTCGAAACTGGAGACATAATAAAGTGGTGAAGGATTTATCTAGCTAAAATAGGGGGTGAAAATGAATCAATTTTATTATCCAGATTTCTTTGATAAGAGTCCATGAATGCTCCTGTGTATATGCAAAGTAAACGCTGTTATTTTTAGAGGTTACTTGTAAATGAGAGGCTTTGGGTTTTGTTTAGGAAGCAGATGGAACTTTCATTTTTTTTTTCTTTTTTATTTCTCACATTTAGGAAGATCAGGATTTGACATTTTTCCTTTTTATTTTGCTTTAAGCGCAAGTAGAATGGGAGTGAAGTGTATCATAATTCTGTTTTGTCTGGATGGAAGACAATATGTAGGCTGAAGGAGCTCATTTGAATTAAACCCATAATATCTCTAATTTTTCTAATAATTTTCTCAGTGGAGAAAAGAGTGAATTTCTCATTCAGTTATTAAAAAAGGGTTGTTTTACTGCAGAGGGATTTAGAAGCTGATAGGATTAGTTGCTTGCATGAAATAAAAATTTACACTTATTTGAAAACCTCACATGGAGTTTGTTCAAATCTGTATGAACTGTTTTGAGATGAATTCTGGTATAGACTGCTTGGTAGAATCTTCACAGAACTATGGCAACACAGAGGGGAAAAGAGGCTTTTCTCCTGTCCTGTGTAAGCATCAACCATCTTCTCACTCTTGTTGAACTTCATTCATTTTGCTTAGGGGCCAACTTCTTACATGCTATAACAATTTTCAGTATTTTCCATCTCTCCTACTTTGAGTTGTTTGATTCTGTTGAGTTTAGTTGTAAGCCCTGGCAAGAGTTTTAAAGATGGCCATTACATTTAAACTGTTATGAGGAATATGTCCTCAAGGAATTAAGCACATACATTTCAGTGTAACACTTGACTGAGACACTCCTCATCATCTCCTAAAATCTCTGTCTTTGCCCCCAGTTTAACTTCTAGAGAGTGAATTAACTTGGTGACCTAATGACTTAGTTTTTTAATAAACATTTGGATACAATGACATAAACCATCAAGAAAGGCTTATAGCCAACAAAAAGGTTTCTTGAGATAAAGTTTATATATCAAAAGCAGCTGGTTTTCCAATACATACCTTTTTCTAATTATCCCTGTAACTGGAAATCTAGACAATAAAATAATATATATGCTATCCTGTATAGTAGAATGAAAATGGACATAAAATATTAATGTTCTGTAACTTCAAAAAGTAGCGAGTAAAAAGCAGATTTGTTAAATTTATTTCATATTTTTAAAAAATCATTAAACCATTCAAGTTTGTCTTCAAGTTTTAACATTGTGAGAAAACTAGCTTATATTTTCCTGATTGTTATTCTTACTTCTAAATAAATTATCTATTTTTCTACTTGAGACACAAAGTTTGCATGAGGACAAGCATAATTTTTGTTCCAGGTCCACATTTATTCCAAGTATGTGACTATAATGATATAAAACACATAGCAATACATAATAACTTGGATTAACATTTACAGATCCTTATTAACAATAATCATATCTTACATTTCCATTATCCACATTTTTCAGATTTTTATATGCATCATTCATTATTCCTTCAATAAAGCAATGGAGGGAACAAACAGTTTCTTTGTTGAACACCATTTCATCTGGAATTCTGAGCATACATTTTTTTAACATTGTGTTAAATTGGTTTGTAACAGATGGCTCTAAAACCAATTGAAGGACATGTATTTGGAGTAAAATTGTTCTTCAAAGAATACACAAATGTTATAGTTTTTTGAAAAAATTAACTTACTGTTCTAAAAGTATGTACATAATAACATTCATGGCAATGATTAATCAAGTTTACATAAGAGTTTTAGTAGAAGATCAGTCATGTTTATCAATTTTGTGCTAATAGCATTCCTTAGTGTTCCAGCTCTTTTATGTCCCTGTCTTAAGTCTTTATTCTGGTAAACTTCTCACTCGTGTGGTTTTGTACTCATGAGTGAAAGATTAGCAATGAATCAGACTAAAATGCACTCAAGTTCTGTCCTCCTTTTTCTGATTTTTTTTTCTTTGCAGCTATTCAGTTTTAGTTCTTCTTGAGACTGACAAACTGCAAAGGTTCTGAGATTCCTTTTCTTTATGAAGGAGAAGGGACTTAGCAACTTAGCCTTCTGTTTACTAAACACGATTTTGAAATGAGGAATCTCACACTGTCTATGTGTTTCTGTATTACATATTGGCTTTACAGTCAAGAAGTCTTTCATTATATTGTCAGATGTCTACATGCTCTTGGAAGTCCAAGTTCTGTATGTGCTTGACTGTGTCCATAACAATGTTCTTAGTGACATAATAGTGTATGTGTGCATTTAAAAATTTTGTGATACTGAAATGTAATGCTGAAAAAAAAAAATCCTATCTTAATATTCTATTTTCTTGTGGATAGTCTCACAGGAACTGGACAGACAAAAAGAAAAAAAAACCGAAAAAAACCACCAAAACAAAACAACAAAAAAACCCCCCCAAAAACCCAACAAGCTAGTCTCACTGTTTCTTTCATGATACATCTAATCAATCTCAAGTTATTTACCCATGCAAACTGTAATTTTTAAATCAGTCTTTTAGTAGGTTCTGAAAATACTTCATCAGTTTTATACTGCCCTCCTTGAATTTGATAGGTTGATGTTAAAAAAAAAAGAGATCTTACTATCAAAGGCACTGTAGCCTTAACAACTGGGGATTTCAAAGGAAATCTGTGTCTTCCATTTCTGACTCAGTGAAGTACATGATATAATACTGCTGATTTATAACTAACAGTTCTTAGATCTTTTAACTAGATTCATTGGGACTTGGGTAATTTCCAGAATCATTGAAATGTGGAAAAGAGTATAAATAAGTACTAAGTATTGCTCTTAGAAAACATCCTCAGGAAATTACTGTTAATTACATTTTTCTGCTACTACTATTACTACTATTGCTACTATGAACTATTACTATCAAATAATTTCTTTGAATTAAAAATCTTAAATGTAAATGCAGCTGCTTGTTACATGTCTCCTACTGATAGTGTCTCACAACTTACTCGAGAAAAATTCCCTTTTTGTTGTAAAAGGAGCTGTAAACTGCAGTATCATCAACACATACAAAAATCAGGTGTAATTTACTATCTTCAGAAATAGTTCTTTGTCAAGGAAAAATTGCTTTGTAAATAACTAGGCAAACGCTGCACTGGTAGTCATAACAAAGAAATGGAAATAAAAATATGTTTCTAATAGCCATGTCTTCTCAGCACAATTAAAGCAAGAGGAAAAAACATTGTAAACAACTTTTTTATCTGCCAAAATTAGTTCAGAGCAATTATCTTCTTTTATTATAGAAGACACCACAAACAACCAAAGCAGCAGTACAAATTTGCACTTTGTATTTGCTTTGCATGTTAGAGATGCCATCAAAACCAAACCACAAAAAAATTAAGCAATAACCAGCAGAACAAAAAACACCAAACAGCCTTTTAGATTTTGATATTTAAAAGAAGAAGGAAATAATGTTAAACAGTTTGACTTAAAAATATGTTTAAAAATATTCATTAGTGTTTCTGTATTTGACTAAAATGGATATTGTACATATACATCTTGTAAACTTACATATATTATAGATATAGTACATATTAGAACAAAAGTACTTAATTTGCTTTGAAATTATGTTTAATAGAAAGTGTAATGCCTGAAGATAAAACCAAAAAAATAGACTTTGAAAGCACAGAAATATAAAACTTTATGCACCTTCCCAGGTAGGTAAGGCAGCAGTTAACCCTGGCAATACTAAGGTAGGTTGGGGAGTTCAAGCAAGCATGCCCTGCCTTCAAGTAACTTCAGTGTTCCTGTTGTACATTCCCTACAGCAGGAGCTCAGTACAGAAACAACCCCAGGCACTTGGGCCAGAGGTACATGGGCCCAGTTCAATTTATTAATGCACTTTCTGCTGCAACTGCACCATATCACTAGATAAACAGATGGGGATGAGAAAGAGATGTCAGCCACAGCAAGAAGAGAAGAAAACAAACAAGAAGTTGCAGATAGCTATGACCAGCTATAAAACACTTTATTTTCTCAAGTTACAAAACCATTGGAATACAGGGCTGCTTGTACTTTTGTATGTATTTTACATACAAGAGAGGTCCGAATGAGAAGTACCAAGGAAGTATTCAGTGTGGGAATTACTGATTTGCTAAATAGACAGAGCGCTACTTCAAAGGAATGGTCTTACAAGCATATTCTCTGAAGGTGTAATTACTGAGTACCCAAGACATGTATATATTTATTTTTAGTTTCAATTACTCAAACTGAAATAATAAATAAACAGGGCATGCAAACATTGGGATTTGGGCATTGGTGCTGGACAGCAGCCAGGTAGAAAGGGACCTGGGGGTGCTGACTGAAAACAGCTGAACACGAGCCAGCTGTGCCCAGGTGGCCAAGAAGGCCAATGGCATCCTGGCCTGTGACAGCAACAGTGTGACCAGGGATTTTCCCCCTGTGCTTTGCACTGGTGAGACTGCATCTCAAGTTCTGTGTCCAGTTCTGGGCTCCCCAGCTCAGGAAGGATGTGGAGATGCTGGAGCATGTCCTGAGAAGGACAACAAGGCTGGTGAAGGGTTTATAATCCAAGTGGTTGAGGGAGCTTGGGATATTTAACATGGAGAAAAGGAGGCCCAGGGGTGACCTTTATCACTCTCCTCAACTGCCTGAGAAGAGGGTGTAGCTGGGTGAAGGCCATGTTTTCTTCCAGGTAACCAGGGACAGGACAAGAGGACATGGCCTTCCCACAAGCCTTCTGTGCCAGGGCGAGTTTAGGCTGGACTTTAAGAAGAAGTTCTTCACAGGAAGAGTGACTGGACATTGGAATGGGCTGCTCAGGGAGGTGGTGGAATCACTGTCCCTGGAGGTGTTTAAGAAAAGACTGAATGCAGCACTTAGTGCCACAATCTGGTTGACACAGTGGTGTTAGATCATAGGATGGACTGGATGATCTCAAAGGTCTTTTACAACCCAGTTGTTTTTGTGGTCCTGTGGATCATATAGTTCAAACATTTTTAAATGTACAAATTTACACAATAATTGTGGTCTATTTATGCTGTCACATACAAAAATATAAAATACAGCAGTCTTTATGCAAGATAAAAATCACAGTAAAAAGTTTATAGATAACTTCTGTCTGAAAAATAAGTATTATTTTTTATTCTTTGTTTTTTATTCACACTTTTCAAAACTTGCAGGTACAAATTAAGTTAATTTGGACATGGTAGGGAAGCATTGCTGGCCAATGTTTTCTGAATTCTTTAGAATTGCTTATTTCTGCGTCTGTGTATTTTCAAATAACTGAGATTTCAGCTGTATGAAAACAGGCACACTTCTGGTAAAAAAAAGAAAAATGCTTTTTTTGTTTATAGAATCTATCTAAAAGAATTATTGAAACGATACATTATGTATGTAGTGTACTAGTAATCCAGAGGAAATGTTTATGTTAAAGTCCCATGGGAATAGGACTGTGGCTATCTAACATAAAAAAGTAGATAAAAAATACACAGGAGAAAGCTTGAATGTAGCTCAAGTGTACCCAAAAATGGCACAGTGGAGTCTCAGAGAAATGTGTGATTCTATATCCTAACAGGCCAACTAACTAAATAATTTAATACTTTCTCTTTGCTTATGTATCCTTATGAATGTGTGTGAGAAATCATATCACAGAACTTATATCTAAGTAAAAGCATTTTGAAGTAAAATGAAATAATTTATGAAAGCGAGTCTTCTCATCACATGTCAAAAACTGTAACATATTAAAGTAAAGAAAAAATTTCATTAATTTCCTTACAAGCAACTGGGGATGCATCAAAATTTCCATTTCTACCACCTCTCCTAGTCATGTAAGGTAACACAGTTTTCTCTGCAAATTTGAGTGAACTCGTGTCTCTTTTGCCACGTGGAGTTGTGAAACTGGCACAGGCATAGCTATCAGCTTCAAAATAAGGTATCCAGATTTTACCCTGTAGCCTATATTTACAGATCCAGTGCCTGCAGCACACTGTTGTGATCTGTCCATGGGGTCTGTGGACAAGGGTGAAACAATTTTAGGGCCCGTTTGAATTACTGGGTTGTTCTGCACAGTCTTATCTGCTCCTGTAAATCCTGCAATATTTGAAATTGTCTCTCTCTGAAGAAATACTGCCACATCACTATTAAGTACCCAGGTGCAGACACCGAGGCCAGTCTGGATTGCTAAACGAGAAAGACCAGAGCCCACATCCTGGCTCCAAAGCCTAGTAGCAAAGTCTGGGTTAAGTACACACATCTCAGCTTTTCCTGTCTGCAGGTAGATCCCCTGAAATAGGACAGTCACACTAGAGTCTTCCCAATTGGAGTAGTTTCTGGAATTTGCTATGCCCCAAATTACGTTTGGGAAAGCACAAGCTGGTCTCAGACAAAACAGTGCCAGGGAATATCCTAATGGCAAAGCAGTTCAGGCATGCAAGCAATGGGGAAAACTCACATGTTTAGCACTGTGTTAGCACTCACATCCTTCTTTTTGCCTTTGGGATCCTCAAAAGATTGTGAGGTCTTGCTGCAGGACTCACTCAAGGCTCGCCCTTGTGGAAAGGGTAGGATCTGTGCATTTGCAATTATTTGATTAAGAGTTGTTTGGACCTTAATCTGAATGATTATCTTGTTTGAAAGAAAAGTAATTTGTGCCTACTGAAATGCAGTTATATGATGAAAAAGAGTAAAATATTTTCCAGTGGTAAAGCAGATTTGAATAAATTTCTAAACCTTACATGTCAATTCAATTAGAAGGAGTTATCTAGCTTGGTCCAATGCCACCACCACTCTCTCACTTTTCTTTTTCTCAAGTGTCATCTCACAGAATCTCAGAATCACAAGGTTGGAAGAGAATTTAAAGATCATCTAGTCCAACCCATGCCCTAACTCCTCAACTAAACCATGACACTGAGTGCCACATCCAGTCTTTTCTGAAACACATCCAGGAATGGGGACTCCACCACCTCCCCAGGCCGACCATTCCAGAACTTTATCAGCCTGTCTGTAAAAAACATCTTCCTAATATCCAACCTTTATTTCCCTTGATGCAGGTTGAGACTGTGTCCCCTTGTTCTGTCAGTTGCTGCCTGGAGAAACAGACCAACCCCACCTGAGCACAGCCACCTTTCAGAGAGTTGTAGAGAGTGATAAGGTCACCCCTGAGTCTCCTTTCCTCCAGGCTAAACACCCTCAACTCCCTCAGCCATTCCTCATAGCACTTGTGTTCCCAGCCCCTCACCAGCCTCTTTACCCTCCTCTGGACCTGTTCAAGCATCTCAATGTCCTTCCCAAACTGAGGGCCCAGAACTGGGCACAGCACTTGAGGTGTGCCCTCAGCAGTGTCAGGGGAAGAATGACCTTCGTGCTCCTGCTGGCCACACTGATACAGGCCAGGATGTTCCTGATACAGGCCAGGATGTTCCTGATACAGGCCAGGATGCCCTTGGCCTTCTTGGCCATCAGGGCTCGCAGTCGCTGTCTTTCAGCATGAATCCACAAAGGCTGTGGTTCAGAGGAAAAGTCAAAGGAGCTGCCAGTGGCGGAGAGGGCCTAGCCCTGCCAGGGTGACCCAGTGCCTTTTTCTGCAGAAAACCAGGCAAAAATGGCCAATTCCAGGCCTGTTTTATTTATTTTTTTTTTTTTTTCCCATGGAAAGCTTGCTTCCCCAGCAGTGACGTGTGGTACTGAATACCCAGCACTAAAAGCTTCATCCCCCTGTCCTGTACCCAGGACAGGTCTGTATTTGCATTACAGGTTCTTGACAGTGTATGACTGGATAGTCAATCTCATAAAAAAGGAATAGAATATTCTTTCACCCAGGCTTGTTAATTTGTATTCCATATTCAAGATACATGAGCCTTCTCTTTGTTTAGGAGCATAGGATGTGATCTGAAAGTCATGAGCAAAACTCACAAAATCAGACCAGGTAAGCCGTGAGTGCTGTAAAGATATTTTTGTAGAAATGGAAGGCATCTGTATATATTCTGGAAGAGAACAAAAGCACAACATGCAACAGAGAATTTATATAGGACAACATTCTGAGCAGGTCTAATAAAATTAACCTTGCTTCAATAAGAGACATGCTATTGCCATGAATTGGTTTGTAAGCATATATAAAGAAAAAGCATTTACTATTGTTGTAGTTATTGGTGCTGATTTCATTTAAGTATAAATTGTGGGAAGCAAAGGCACTCCTTTTCACTCCAAAATCATTGGTTTATACAACACTGAATGGATTTCTACTCTTCTCATTTTGCATACCCATTTGAAATTTTCATCCTAATAATATGTAGTGTGGGCATTTCTTTTCCTACTCTTGAGGACTGGTTAACAGTTTGTGACATTAAAAATATCTCTAGGCACATTTTTAGCCTGGTTTCCTGAGGAAACAAGGCTTAGGCAGTCATGCTGTCTATGTGTCTGTGTTTCCCTCACTGGTGCCCTGGAGTGCCTTGGACAGTTTCAACAAAACTTGACAGACATGGAGTTTTCAAAGATATTAAGCTCTTTCAATCAGCCTGTACAAAATATTGCCCTGGGGCCTCATTCAGGCTCCAGAGCTGTTTGTTTGATCCATCAGAGTTGAGTTGTTCTGTTTAGGCTCACCCAGCAGCCAAGAAATCACAACTAGCCAGGCAGTAAGCTCATAGAGAGCTGCTGCTCAGCTGGCACAGCTACATTTTCACAAAGCCACAGTGCCTGATACTTCTTGCTGATTTTTGGTCAAGAAAAAAATGATAGGGACCTGACAGGTTGTGGGCAGATTCATGGAAGAATATGGACGTAGCTACATAGAACTGTAAAGCAGCAGGGTTTTAACCATTCTATAAAATAAATACTAAGAAAAAAAGCCCAAAACCCCAAAGAAACACAATAAAAAGCACCTCTAGAACTTTATTTGTCACAAAGCTACTGAAGTGATGAAACAACACACAGGGTTCAAGACTTGCCACCATCCAAACATGTGCTTAACACATCTGTTAAGAAGCACTCAGTGTCTGAAAGCTACAGAAACAGAGACACACATCCAGGATGCATTTGAACATGCATGTTCATGTAGCTATATATAGGTATACTTGCATATGAATGCATTAATCCTTGCATCTTCATAAGCTGATGGACATAGTCCATATAAAAACCTTTACATTCTGTGCCCTTAGTATTTCCAGCACATTTTGGCCTCATGACACCTAGTTGCTACACTACTAGATGGTGGAGCACAGTATTTGGCCTGTAAAATAAGGGTCAACTCTACAAATTTTAATCAAGTTCGCTGGTTCAGCTTTTCCAAATAAAAATTCTGATAAACTGTATAATTTTTCACTAGCAGGGCTCACATTACATAATTACACTGTGAGCTGCAAATAAGGGCAATGGTATCAGAGAAACTTTCTAGTAGTTCTAGAAAGCAGCTTTGTTTCAGAAAAAAAAGCCAGAAACTATTTGACAAATTTATTTTATTGCCAAAAATCTATTTCAAAATGTGTTAACCATTTTGCCTTTGCTCTTTATCATGAATTGCTGTCTGTCTTCAGTTAAGAAAAACTGATTTGGGCCAAATGATTAAGGCAAAAATGTAATATTTTTGTATCATGTAATGAAAAATATGCATTAAAAATTAATAAAATTGAAGGAAAATTAAAGAAAAAACCTCAAAAGCAACATTTGAAGGGCATAACAGAGTGGACAGCAAATGTCCTGTAAGTAATGCCAGCAGGCAGGAAATAACATAGATTAAATTCAAAGAAGCCATTCGTGTCTTCAGTCTCTCCAAGAATGCTAGTATAAATCCAGCTGGCACCTCAGGTGGCTTCTCCAGCCACATCTGCCTGACGCATTTGGCTGTGTCTGATACTTTTTTTTCCTTTTCTTAAGGAATAGTCTAACTGCTAGGAAAAGTATAATTCATTTATTTCAGGATTTCACAGAACAGATAATTCACCACGTGGCAACTTCTCTCCTCATCAGGTTTTTCCTACTGTTGTAATGCTGAGTAGGAAGAACTGAACAGCTACGACTGCCATGCTTCATATTACTTAGTGAGGCATGGCTGTCTTTCCATCACATGTTTGTGGTTTTCCTTTTTCAGAAAGATGCCCAGTCAAGAGCTTGAAGAAACACTAACTTCTTGCTGTTGCACCTAGAAAGCCCTGAACCAAAGACAGCAATATATCAGCAAACAAATAGATATTCAGTCTGATTACATAAAACACTGTTTAGCATTGTGCTCGTCCTAAATATTTTTACAAGATTCATTTTACACCAAAATTTATCTGGCCAGATCTCACCTTCATTTAAATCTGTTGAATTTTTGGCTTAAAATCAGGAAGGATTTGGATCACAGGCTAGGAAAGGATCATAGTCTTCAAATCTGAATCAAAATTTTCAAAAGCCTCTAACTGGAAGTGGTGTTTTTTTACAAGCTATCTTTCTTTGCAACAACAGGACAACATGGGGTTATGGAAGTTAAATTCTTTGTATTTTGATTATATGATTTTTAGTCCATGAGAGTACAAACTATTTCTCTACTTGAAATAAATGTCTTTTGTATATCTGCTTGTATATGATGCATTCATCTTGGAAAACTGTATCTAAATTCCCAGTTCAGATTTGAGTCAGAAGTGTTATGTGAAACTTCAAAATGGCAATACTCTATTGCACAAAAAAAAAAAAAGCAAAAAAAAAAAGCAAAGAAAATAACATTACAAATAAAAAAGTGCATTATTCAATATCTTTCTTTATGCCTGCACAGCATCAAGCAAACAACTAGCTCTCAATAAATCATAAGAAATAACAAATAAGCACAAGAGAGTACAGCTGAAATAATCCCAAAGAATTAACGCCAAGTAATTACAGCTTCTTAGATATGTTGACTATAAAGTAGTGTTTTCCTTGAGGGAACTTGAGGTTAACCATATGGCATACTGACCTAATCTTCAAAGGTACAGAATGGGAGGCATTAGATGAAGCATGGCATTGCTATCTAATTCCATGACACAGAAGAACAATTTATGTAACTCTGTAGACAGAGCTACACAAAGCTCTATCTTTATTAATAAAGTAGTTGTGTAAAATAATATTATGGCCAATATTCTAGCATAATGTTTTAGGATATAAAGAGAGGAGTGATAGAGCCAGGAAATCAGTTGCCTGTGTGGAGCAGTGATTCAATGCAGTATGAATCACTTATGTCTAGAGGCAGAACTGGTCCTATTTGTGTTTTGCATTGCGTCAATATTTCCATGGCAAATCATTGTTTTCGGGGCTTTCTATACATGGAAAATGGATTTTTAATTAAAACTGGTACACAAAACACCAGAGCCACAGCACCAATGTTAATTACTGGAAGTTATAAGTGTTTCCCCCATACAAAAGCCATTTGGGTAATTTGTAAATATTTTTCCAGACAAAATTGATTTTGAAATTAATATTTGAAGCATACTTATTTTTTGTGAACTAGAGAGGAGAGGAATAGATCTGTGAATTTTACTGTCACTCGTTTTTAAACTTTTATATTATTTTTCATTCTTTCCACTACTTTTTCTTCAAATCCTTACTACTTTGTACCACAGGCATTTTTGTTTCATGATTTTTTTAGTTGCAGGTGTAAACCCAGTTTACCTCTGAGAGCCTGATTCTATAGTCAAACAGTAGCAGACTTTTCACTCCTTGTATGTTCCTGGTAATAGGATTTGTATTTATGGTTTATTTCCCAAGTATTTCATAACAGGTAAGATGGAACCTTGGGCTGTAAGTAAAAATGTTTTTAGTATAAAAGTATAAAAAGTTTTAATTGAAACCTCATGATCAGAGCAAAATCTTTCCACATAATGACTGTACATGAATAACTAGATTTCCCAAGCATCATTGGTTTCTGTCTGGCATTTGACAGGGACATTTAAAACTCCAGGTGTGACAAACTCTAACCTCTTCAGCAAAACTGTAGAAATTTTGTGAAGGAGAGGTGAAGGAGATTTTTTTTTTGGTCCAGTTTGGGAGATGGATATACTGGACATTTCTATGTAAGTCTGTTACCTGTGGATTAAATGTCAGTAATATAGCTGTATAATTTGAAGATTTCCCACCATAAAAACTAATTTATTTCTTAACTAATTTTCTCCAGATTTTAGCACTTTGGACTTTTTATGCATGTATTTCGCTACCAGACACCTACCTTGAAATAAATAAGGCTGCCTGACACAGTTTGGTGAAGGGAGAGGAATTTAGTAAGTGGTCACAAAGATTAATAGTAGTAGGACATCATTATACATTCTCTGAAGCTCATTTATCCTATAACAATCTATCTTGGAAATATCTGAAATGCTCTGGTCTAACTCAACATGGGGTTGTTTGGTTTTCTTTGGCACAATCCAAACCAGCTAGGTCAAGTTTAAAAGTTTTTGCTACGGGGAATTTTCAGCTCAGAAGATATTACTGCGTTTAGACACTTCTTGCTTTCTCAGATGTAAGGAATTTTCTTTACATTCATGATTATATCTATTGTTAAGGTAAATAAAATTACCACCTCACAATTATTACAATATCCAATAAAATTAATAACACCACTTATATTATCATTAAGGAGTGTTTAGGATAGCAAATGTAAATGCTAGTAAGTATTCAATAAAATCTCAAATCAGAAACTCAATGCTATTTAATAAGTACTAAGGATACAAGATGATAATGGTGATCATGACGATGATGACTATTAAAATACTTCTTAGAAATTTCTTCCACTGAGGTCAATACTGCAACACTCACTGTCTTAATATTAAGAGCTTTAACGTCTCTCCCATTCCCTCCCTCTTTTTAAGCTTTGTTAAATTAAAAGGGCAACTCAGAGGGACTACATAACTGTGATGACTGGACCTTCGACACCACCTGCTACCCATGCAGTAATCGTCTGTCACTTGTCTCAAAAGAATTTATTCTTTTGCAAAGAGGTTTAGATAATACCATGGCTAATAAAGAGTATTAAAGACCTGAAGCCCAGCTTTTCTTTTTAATGGGGTAAAGAGACTCTAATTTGAAGTTGCAGATTTTTTCAAACTTTATTATCTCAATTCAAATTATTGTATTTAATGTCAAGAAAAAAGTATTTATTACTACCACAAGGTATTTGGGTCTAAAATTTAGAAAGAAGATTAAGAGTTCCTTTAAAAAACTTTTTCCTGCATAAAATAAACATGGTGAACTTCTATAGCCACTTTTTATGGAAGAAATCTTGTTTTTCTGGCTTTATATTTTCCTTTCTCTATTCTGGCCTAAATTTTAAAGTATGACTTCAGGTTTTAATCTGAAAGTACTCAGGGAAGAAGATGGAAGAAGTAAACACCCTTTCACTTCTTGGAGTGAAGGTTGCTGACAAAGGTGCACCAGCCTACACAAAATAGGAGTAAGAAACAGATAGGAATAAAGATCATAATCTTGTTTTCTTCTCCATATGACTCAGAAGAGCAGTACCTTGTGTGGGTGATATGTACTTCATTTGAATGGATGTGACATTTCCATTTTGCCCTTGCAGCCTCACAGTCCAGAGCTATGCATAAGTTACAATTCTTCTGACTCCAAGCAAGAAAGAGGTGGTTGAGATAAGGGGCAACAGTTAAAGGTGTTGGGTTTCCTGTGGTTTACCCACATACTCACTGTGGAGACTATAAGAAAGAATTTAAAACCCTCTATTGTCTTTTTCAAAAGTGGAAAATTTTCTCTGAAGTGGATTCATTATCTCTGACATGGATCATCTGAGCGCATCTGCAGGGGGAGGTTCCTGTGCAAGACTTTAGCAAAAGTCTCACAGGAGCACCCTCTCACTGCAAGCTCTCTCCAACATTTAATTTTCTCATTGGATAATTTCAGTCTTGAAGCCGCCGAATGGAACTTTAGCTAATGCCTACAGAGAGTTTAGCATTAATTCTTTGCTCTCTGTGGTGAGGCAGGACTTCATGAGCTGTCAGTATGCTTGCAATGTAGTAGGATTTCTTTGGAGTAAATATTCATTTTGGAAGATTCCTGTCATTAATATAAAACACTGCAAAGGTATATGTGCTTCTTTCCATCAATCTTACAATCTTCTTGTATTGGATTCAGAAATTTGTCTGGAATGTGCATGTGTCTCTATTAAAATTAAAAATGTTTTATACTATATTCATAAAAACATTACTTTTTTTAAAAGTGAAAATTACAAAGCTATTCTAGATGCCAAAAAGCATCAGATGGCTGCTCAGCTGGAAACCAGGTATTTAATAACAGCAGCCCCTGTGATGTGGCTTATTGTGCATAAAAGGATATAGATGAAAGACAATTCATAATGTCAGCCTAACAGGATCTTGAATCAGCTGAGATACATGTAAGAATAAATACCTTCTGGTTGTATGCTTGTATGCAAGGGGGCATCTGCTCTATAAGTGTGCACTTATTAAAGGATTTAGTAGTATCTCCACCTTAGAGATATCCAAAGCCTTTCTGGACACAGCCTTGAAAAATTTTTTCCAGTTACCCCTGTTTGGAGCAGTGGTGTTGGATCTCCACAGGTCCCTTCCAGCCTCAACCACTCTGTGATCCTCCATAATGTCATCATGTGCAAAATCCAGTAAAGCTTTTGGGTGGGGTGCCTTTCCTTTCTCAGTCATATTCAAACTGATAATTAATCGCATTTAGGATGCTTTCAAAAGTAAGCAAATCAAAATTGGTTCAACTACAGCTTTTTTCCACTTTTTAAAGTTCTGAGTCAAGAAGAAAACAAATTAGAAATTACTTTTCTCCCAAAGAAGTTGAAATGCTTTATTTATTTTCTTTTTACCATTTTATTTTTACCATTTCCTGTCAGTAGAATGATAATGTCATTATTTATAATTCAAATAGCTTCTCTAGAGTGCCATGCTTCTACATTCAGAGTTCAGTAGCAGAATTAGATTATTTGTTTTTCATAATAAGCAATACTTGCCCTTGAGCCACTGGGAGTTGTACTTATCTCTTTGTCAATCTAGAAACAGGAGATGAAAAATGATAACTCCTTTTCATCCTTGAAGAGTCAGTAAAATATCAACACGAAAAGCTCCTGAGACATGAAATTTTATAGCTGTGTTTTCTCTGGGTGAAAAACATAGTGGAAGTCATTCTGGCTCTTTAATAATTATCTCATTTTGAGCTCAGTGCAGCTGGTTTCATAGTAATTAAAGTACTGAGGGTTACAAATTCAATACAGAGACCATACCATAAATAAAATTGAACTTCACACTCAATTGCACTAGGTAATGGGTGTATTGTTCCCAATATTTGATTTTTTCTTGGTTGTTCTGATACAAATGTCATGCAATCTCCTCTTCTAAAAATTATTGTTTCAAGCTGTGAGTTTGGATGTTTGCATGTTTGTTTTCAGCTTATGAAGAGCATCACATTGTGGAAAGATACCAGTATAAATATTTTAGGCAATAGAGCTGGATAAACCATTATAAAAAAGAAGCCAAATGTCCATTTCCATATGTGCTTCTGTTTGGTTTTGAGAGGGTTTGTTTGTTTGTTTGTTTTTGGGTTTTTGTTTGGTTTGGTTTGGTTTGGTTTCTTAAAGTTTTAGTTATTGGTGTTTTGGGGTATAAAAATTATTTTTTTTTTTATTTATGCAGGTTTTTGCCATTCAAGGGTTAAATCAGAAACCACACAGACATAGACTATGGAATCTCCCCCACCCTCCATCCATTAGAAGACTTTGAACTCAATTCATGTCTGCAATCCTGTTCCATTACAAAGCAATGTCAAGATCTCTGCAAAGACTGTGCTCTGTTTCATGTCTTACTTGTCATCTAGTTAAATCCTACTGTTTGACATTTAGAATTATCTCTAACAGCTTTGCCACTTTCCTAGGATCTTTGTCCCCATTCGGCATAGCTGTTGTATAATCTTTACTAAAATAGTATGCCTAAAACAAGTAACATATATGTTACATAGATTTTAAAATTGTAAAAGGCTATCTAAACATCAAGTCCATGGAGATTTAATCTTGTTATTTCAAGTGTAAAGAAAAGAAAACAGATGTCATACATGAAACTTAAACTACCTTAATCATAAACAAAAAAGATGAAAAGAAGGGAAAAACTAGAGGTTGCTGTTAGCCTTATTACAATCCGATTCAAGATTTCTTCTTATATTTCTCATCTTTTCAAAATGGAATTTTAAAAACAGCTGGGACAACCTGAAGACTTATATTTTCCAGGCTGAACAAACCAAATTCTCCTAGCCTTTCCTCATAGGAATGGTTCTCTAACCCTGTGATCAGCTCTGTGTCCCTCCTCTGAACTCACCCAATGAGGTCCATGTCCTTCCTGTGCCGAGGAGCCCAGAGCTGGATGCAGCACTGCAGGTGAGGTCTCACAGAGCAGAGCAGAGAGACTCAGTCTGTAGCCCTTCCCTCGTCCACTGATGGAGTCACTCCATCATTCAAGGCCACTGGGCTGGTCAGGCAGGACTTGCCCTTGGTGAAGCCATGCTGGCTGTTTCATGTCCCTGTCCTTCATGATCCTTAGGACAGCTTCTACATCTTGTAAGTAAAAATAACTTCCACTAATATTTAATTATTAATATGAATTAAGGGAATAATTCCCAATACTCTACAGGCTTGACTGTACAGTAGTAGCATTAATCTGATATTCAGACTAAAGTTCTGTCATTGACATCAGTAATTTAAATTACATGCTGCTTTGTTCTGCAAATGAGATAATTATGTTTCTTATACTAAACTTCACTATTTAGATGGAAAGTTAAATTTTTTTGGTCAGAATTAATTTTGTTTGCAATTTTATGGAAGCACTTGGCAAACAAATCCATTGCTACTTTCTTTGGAAAACAAAGTTGAATAAAGTTTACCCTTCTCCTTCCCTAACCTCCAAATGGTGCTTCTGATTCTCTGCCCCATTATGCCAAGTCTTTGTACCTCTCTAATTCTCTGTGGGATAGAATTTCAAATAAATTAAATGA
Source organism: Taeniopygia guttata (assembly GCF_048771995.1). NCBI lineage: Eukaryota > Metazoa > Chordata > Aves > Passeriformes > Estrildidae > Taeniopygia > Taeniopygia guttata. The sequence continues at coordinate 6,462,166 of NC_133063.1, read as the reverse complement.
AGTTCTGTTTGAAGAGCAACAGTTAAACTTGAAAAAGTTGTCAATTAGCAAGCATAACTATGGTGGTGATGATGAGAGATTCAGCATCAGAGACATTGTGGCTTCTTCTCCTGTTTGCACTAGGAGAAGCTCTCTACTTGGGGCTTGTATCTATTGACATTGCAATGTACAGACATGGTAAAGCATTCACTGTAACACAATTATTCAGTCAAAATGCAACGAGGAATTCCATTTTCCTGTCTCTGCACAGGAAAGAGGAATGGCCAAAAAAGATGACATAAGCATACATCATAATACATCAAACTGGTTGTTCTGTAATCTTAATATCAGATTAATTCTACTATGGATAAGAAAAGCCATGTCCATAAAGCCTTGTTGCACTCTTCTGTGGTACACCATCGACAATTAGCAGGATGACAAGGCCTTCTGAATGACAGAAATTACCCTCTGAATCATAGTGAGATGCTAGAAAAAGCACAACAAATCTGTGAATGAATGCTTTCAAATAATCCTGGCATTTCTTTTCCTAGCTGAAATATCTTGTTGCCTAGTTTATCTACCAAGGAACTTAAACACTGATATCTACAGGAATAAAAGCTTCTTTAACCTGACACTTTCCTCAAACTCCAGTATTTGTGGCACAGTCCTCTGCTACCCGTCTTAGTATGGGGATTTGTAATTTTATTTCAACTTTTACTGACAGCAAAATGACTGATGTTAAAAATAAAGCCTGTTCCCAGATAAGCCAGTGAAAACCATGACAAATCAGCAAGTCAGAAGGGTGACCATACTGATGGTGACATACTCAGGATCACAGACAGTACAGTGAAAGTCCCCACCACCACCATGCTAGAAGAGAATGAACACAAGCAACCAGGGCCATAGGTCAAAATTTTGTGGCAAAGGCTATGTAAACACCTAACTACATCCTCCACCTTATTAATTCAACATACATCTACTCCAGATTCAGTATACATTATCTAATGATCAAAAGTGCTCATTACCCAATGATCAAACTTGCATCACAGATCACTAGATCTTTTTAGGGGTGGGGAGAAGAAGGCTGTAATGCATATTCCATATCTTAGTTTCAATGTTTAAATAAATTTTAGCAAAATTTTGAAAATTTCTGAAGAATATAAGTGAAGAAAATTACCTTAAATGGCCTGCTAAACTATGGTGACTTGAGTATTGTAGAAGTTTCTGTGTGACTGCAAACACTCTGAAGAATCTATTTTTGGTGGTTCTGTAGTATGGAAGTTGGACATGTTTCCTTGTTTTGATTCAAATATTATATATGGAGATAGGAAGGGTAAAAGAATAGATGTAAATAGATGTAAGTCTTCAAATTGCCTGACCAAAATCCTAAAGGAGGAAAGAGAACTATAAACTGAGATAAAAAAAGATTAATTAATACATTCTCTCCATTAGAGCTGAGAATACTTAAATTGTGTTGGAGTTCAATCCAGGACATGTGATGTTAATTAGAGAAGTGTCTATATGTAACAAAGATACAAATGTGACTGCTGATGCTCAGAATTTTTCATAGTTTGTTTTGTATCCCTGGTCACTGCTATCTATTCCTGGTGCCATACAGTAGAAAATATGGAATATTTAGAGAACTTGTTCCTAGGGAACTGCCTTTGGACAAGGTGGAATGAGGTTTTACAAGTTTTCTGTAAAGTTACTACTCAGAACATAATGCTGACTCTGAAAAACACCGAGTGCAAACAAATCAACAATATATTCTGTATGGACTACCAGAAACTTATGGAAATGCACTATTTCCTATATAGACAAATGCAAAACATAGTCTGTAAAATAACAAACCTATGTGTCACAATTTACTCAAATACCTTCCCTCTCTGCACCCAAAAAATGAGTTTGAGGGATAAACTCTGTGCTGTGTCACATTGTGCTTGGCTCAGGAGTGAGAAACATATGGTAAAGTGCAGGACAGAGCTCAGACTTAGGCTCCTAATTAGCCATCTCTAATACTAGTTAAGCACAGCCCTGCAAACATTCTGCTTTGTTGAGTAGGGGGAAATGCAAGGTAGGAAGTACAAGAATTTATGTTAGCTACAAATGGAGACTTTATTGCTTCTGGCCCTACACATTAGATTTGCTTATTTAGAAAGCATATGTCAAATCATTAAAATATCTTCTTTTCTCTTTTCAGCCATATGCTTATTACGCACGTGGATAGCAACTTGTTTTTTGGGGAAAAATAATCAATAAATTATATGTATAAAATGTCCACAGAATGACAATAGTTTAAAAAATAGGAAAGAAAATATGTGTATTTGTCCATTTCTTGCATATATTTTACCCAAATCTAATTTTTGATCTCTTAAATATCTCTCTTTCCTACCAAAAATGCCCTGAAGTCTCACACAATTCAGTCTTTTAAGTCCTTCTACTCTTCCCCTTTCTACACCACCCTCTTTTAATGGGACACAATTTCTAAATAATAAATTGGTCTGCTTTGAAAATAATTTCTTGCTCTCCTTCTTAAAGACAGTTTTGCTGACTGCAGAGACAAGAGAGGCCATTAACAAGTTTCCCTTGAAACACTGTACTTATGTCTAGTACTTTTATGGTTGCTACTCCTTTACAACACAAGGCCACTCTGCTACCTATGACTCCAGAACCATAGTGACTCAGAGCATAGATGCAAGGTTTATTTCTGCTTGGAAAAAAGCCCTAAAATATTTGTGTGTTTTCATAATCATAAAATGCTCAGTACAATAATTTGCAAAACTGCCAATATGTCAACCCTGCCCAGTCTTCCAGCCCATCAATTTCATATAGCTTTAGTCGGATTTACCAGTTTCTGTTGAAAACTCCACTTTCCTCAGCTGTCGATGTGAAATACCTAGAAAATTAAACATTTAAGAATACTGTACCATCTGCAAAAGTTTGCAGATGGAGAAGAGAACAGTTGGTTGTTTTTATTTCCTTTTGAAGTGCATTAATTGATTTCCGGGAGGCATAACAAAGTCATGTTTTCACTCAGATTCATGACCTGAATAAGCAGTACTTTTTAAAGAGTTTTTTTCACATCTATTGTCTGTAAATATTAATGACAATCAATGAAATCAAGTTATAAGCCTTCTTTTTACAAATATTTTTTTAAAAGTTCAGTGATAAATTGCTCTGAAAAACTCAATCTCTTTCTTTTCCCCCAGGTTATGTGAGACTGTGAGATGCACAAGTTAATGTGATGATCTAATTCAGATAGAGAGGGTTCTTGAATTGACATGGCATAGCCATAACCTATATTATCAGCAGAATGGATGGGTTCATTTTTTTGGAAGGAAAAAAAGGCTTTTATGTGAAAAGGACAAAAAAAAAATCTCCCACAAAAACAAACAAACAAACCAATTAAAAATTTTGTATATCTGTGTGTTTCCAGGATTTAGAAAATAAGAAGGACAATCCATTCTGGGATTCTCTGTAGACCTGGGATTTTTCTCTTGAGACTGTTGGAAGCCATTTGTCTCATCAATCACTGACTGAAACAAAATTTAAAAATTTTTTTGATGTTATATAGGATAAAACATATTATGCAAAAGGAGAAAAGTAAGATTTTAATGTATTCATGATCTGAGAGTAAAAGTAAAAATTCATCATTAAATGAAAACAGTAAAGGAACTGTGTGAGAAATTCTGGCTGTGTGTAGAGAAAACAAAGTAGAATCCAGAGTACATACATATTTGTAGGCAACCTGTTAAAGAAGAAGTAATTCATTGAAGACAGATTTGCTCCAAATCACAAAATCTACCAATAACTGTTAAACTAAACAGAAGACTGCTCATTGAAAAACATAGAAAAATCCTTGCTCTTTTTTATTTATTACATTAAAGGGATTAATGAATGATCTATTCAGTGATTGAGTAGAAAAGTCTCATCTTTTTTTTGCCTGCACTTGCACACAATGTTGATTCTAATTAGGTAAGGCTCATACAGCTGAAATGAAGCTACTTTTCAGAGCTTCAGTATCTGCAATATCTGACCTTTAGAAATATTTCTGAGTGTTAACATAATTCTGAAGATATTTCTAAAATATTTTTTCATACATCTAATGTGACTTTAAAAACTCCAGACTTTTACCTTTTTAAACATATCAGAAAGAGTAATGAGAAGAATTTATACAAGCAGGAAAAAACAAATGAGTGCAAACTTTTTATGAGTAAATACAGATGCAAAATTATACTTCTAAAAATTCGAGGAATAGAATTTTGGAGGAATTTTCCTGCAGGGATAAAAAGGAGCAAGTTATTTTAAAGCATAAGTTTACATACTTATGGAGAACAAGACAGAAGAAGATTATTTGCAATAAAAAGGGTCTAGACTTAATATTCCAAGAGGGTCTTTCTAGTTTTATGTTCTTATGTCACATTAGACAAAACTGCAAGCTATTGGAGTGCATGATTTTTATTAGGCAGCTGCTAAAGCTCCACACAAGAACAAGCTTAAATCCTTAACCCAAGCGAGTCTGAGTTTGATTTTGAGAGGAATAGTACTCAGCACCTTATGTAGTTGGAGTTAGTGTGTAAAATACTCAGAAGTATGAAAGTTAAATGTCAGTTTTCAAGAAATTGCAACTTAGTAGCTTGCGTTCCGCTCTTAGATAAGTAAGATCCCAGTAGAAATGGAACTTATTTTCTTAAATCATCTGGCTGCTTTAGAAATCTGTACTCATTAGCTTCTCTAAGTGCATGATCAGAAGAATAAATTTAAAAAATATTAAGGGACAGCAGGAAATTATAAAGACATTCTGGGGTTTATGATTCAGCATATGAGTGGATACAATGCTTCAGTTTATTTTGCTATGTCTAATTAAATTGGAAAATTCTGAAATATCAGTAATCTGTTTTGCCACAGTATAAAATAGTTACATTTGAATGAAAAGCATTACAAATTTCTAAAATACTGGGCAATTTTGCCATTTCTATATTTCTTCAAATAATCAAATCAGCATGTCAAAATTTGTTACTACTTTAACATTTCTGGTTACTTACTATCTGTTATCTTTAGGCGACTTTTGAAGTGAAATTTTAACTTTTTTTTTTTTTTTTTTTTTGACAATATTCCACAAGTTGCAGCTCAGCAGACATTTGCTTTATATATATATATGCTTAAATAGCACACCTTGATTTTTAATTGAATTAATGGTTAGGCAAGGTATACTTTCTACAAGGAGACTATGGGAAAACACAGGTAATTAAGCAGGTTGCAACCTTGAATAAACCCTTAATTTAGTATAGCCTTAACAAGGCAACAAATAGTGAATCAATTTGTCTCTTTTTAGCTCTGGAAAGATCTATTTCTTCTTGTGAGTTTCACTGCACTCCTTCCCATCCCATACAACTGAAGCAAAGCAGTAAAAGCCCCAAGAAATATTTCAGCTTGGTTTCACAGCACAGTTCTATCTTCTGTGGACAACAGCTGGCAATTAATCACAAAAACCCCGGTCCTATCCAGACACATTTATATTCCAGGTGTTCTTCTGCAAATTTAGGCTGTGAATGAGATTATGTCTGCCTTTTTATGTTGCTTGCTCTCTTGGCTTTACAGCACAGTACCCCCAAGTGGCCTGTTTAAGTCAGAATTCAAATGTAATAGTTCACTGATGGGTTTTTAATGAACAAAGCTGAAACAAGACTAAGATTAGAAAAATAAAGAGGGTAGCAGGGAGCATTTCAAAGAATCTTATGTAAACAAAACTTAGCTCAGTGACATGTCAGAGGAAATGAGTGTTTTACTTAAAATCACTCAGAAGATGATCACCCAAATTTTAACTTTCCAATGCCTTTCAGTGGCCTGTGGTCCTGGTGAATGGTTTTGCTCAGTGTCTGTAAAATGGTAACACTAATCTTTGGAAGTAATTTTTTCCCCCTTCATGGAGGTTTTGTGTGATCATGAGCCAAGGACTGGGTAGAGCCCAAACTTGTTTTCATGTTTATCACGTGGCATTAAAAACAGCTGGGCATATGCTAGACTAATGACAGTGACACTGAAAGGATGACAGAAAGGAGAGGAAAGGGGAGAGGCAGCTTCACCTGTACTTTTTTTAAATTGACTGTTCCACTAGTTTTTATTCATGAACTAAAATGCAGTATGTTTTGTACTGGAAACCTCTGCTTTAAGTAGCCAGTCAGCCTGTTGAAGTAAAAACTCCCTGGACAGTTGTCATCAAGTGTTTTGATTGAAACCATGTTGTTTATAACAGACATGGAATCATATTCTGCAAGGACCCCAGGTGATGATCATATTGGTATTGATAAGGGGGCATGCAATCTTTTCTTCAACAGGGTCAGAGGAGCTGGCTCCATGATTGGTGTGGCACTGCCAAGGATGCTGAAAACACCTCTTGCTGTAGTCTTCACTCGCAGCCCAGTGAGAGGTTTTCTGAATTCAGATGATGAATGAACATTTGTTTTAAGGTCTGCCTGGTTTATGTACAATGATAAGGATGTCTTAATCTGATTTGTTTCTGCCATTGATATAATCCTTACAAAAATGCTACTAAATACTGCAGTCATTCTATCTTTCAACACAGGATATCATGCCTTGAACTGAGGTTTCTGGGATATATCTCTCCTTGAACAGTGTCAGTTAATTCATCTGATTAAAAGCCCTTTGTTTGTGACAGCAAACAAAGGGCTTCATGTGATATGATAACTTCAGGATTTTTTCTCTTGTTTTCAAATACGAAATATGTAGTACTCTATGTGTTTAGGATTTAGTGTCAAAGACAAATTTTACCTCATTGAGCATGACAGATGAATGATACTGCCAACTGAAATACCAAGTAAAGATAAACCACACATTTTCAGAGTCCATGTGGTGGTTTATACAAGAACTCATTTGCAGGGTTAATATTGGCTGGATGGAATTACAGCAGCAGTAGTTACAACTTGCCGCCAACTTGCATTATGAATTTTGTTTATTTTTCGCCACATAATTATTTAATTCAATAAAAAAGAGAGGAGAGAGAGACAATAAATTAAAATTGATTAGTTAGGATTTGAAACAGTGCTATACAACTCTGAGTGCTCAAGGGTTTTCTGTTAAGGGCCACATTCAGAAAACTCTGTGTAGCCTCCCTTCAGCAGCAGCTTACCCAAAGTTCACCCACTGTGGCTTGCATGGGGTCCCACCAGCAGAACTTTAGATCCTGTATCTTCATTTCTAGAATTATAAACTAGTCCAGAAATCTTGTTAATCTCGAAATATAATCATAATTGTAATGAAATGCCACATGGTAGATTAAAGAGAAAAATAATGGAATTACATGAGGAAGCTATAATCTACCCTCTCCATTCCTTTTATTGTTAATGGTGTTACTGGTTATATGCTGCCAACAAGCACAGGAAGAGAAGCTATATGCCCTAAGGACTTACAGTGCTTACTGCTGTATGTGACTGTACACAGGTATATATGTACCATCGCTGAATGTATTTTCTGTTTGCCCATTGACTAGGATTCTTCTGGAAAATTGCAGTTTATTCAAGAAAAGCTGCCATCCAAATCAAATACAATTCTGAAAAAATAATTAAGGCATGCAGTCCGTGACTATTAACTAGTACTAGTATTTATTTAAAACATCCTTACAAACTGACTGGCAAGAACATTGACCTACGTCAAATTGTAGGTTTGGACACCTGTTTGATAAAATAAAAATTTTAAAGTAGTCCTATAACTACTTATTTCAACTATTCAGATAATGATTTTTTTTTTGTTGTTTTTGTTTTTGGTTTTTTTTTTCCCTGAATCACTTGGTTTTGCTGACTGTTAACATTCTGTATTTAGATCTTCTTACATGTTTTGTACTTTTTTTTTCTGATATCATCACTCTGCACTGGATAACTTTCCCTCTAAAGTCCTATTAAAACAAGGGATCAGCTGTGTAGGTAGTCAGTTGTTAGCTATTCATCTTTACCTTATTATTAAAAACTCTGAAGACTACATAGTTTTGATTGTTAGTTACTTGGCGGTGGGGTTTTTATTTATTTGTTTTTGTTTTGTTCTGTGGGTTAATTAGGTCTGCATAAAATATATTTATTCATCAGAAGAAATATAGCTTTTCAGCATTTTTAAATCACTCCTCTCATTTTTATACAATTTCAAAGAAGTCAAAATTATTCTGTAAATGGAATTTGATCTAAGTAAGGCTATTCTTTAGTAGGCTGTTACATAGGTACTGAGGTACTGTGAGGTTGACAGAATATTTGCTTGCATTTTCTAAAGAAAATCTAAAATTTGTAAAGCAGTCAAACCTTTGTCTTTTGAATATTGATTTCAGGTTAATGGTTAGGGTTTCTTCATATCATATAATCTTGTCTATCACAATTTGGGAGTGCTGCACATTATGTCCTTCAAACACCTCAAAAGAATAGCAGTGTAAAAGAAACTATTTTCTTGTGTTGGAACTTTTATGCATGAACAATCTGACATGATGCTGCTGCTCATTAAGGAAAACTTAATAAATATTTGCTATGAGGTAGGGCTGTAAAAGCAGGGAAAAGTTGCTCTGTCTCAGGATAAACTTGAATATTCCATAAAGACCTTCTTTCAAACTATATATCTTAAATGACTTAGTCCAAAGATACCTGACTCTTTTTATTCTTCTTAGTTTTCCTGTTTAGAAAGCCTTGTGAATAATTTTGGTCTGTCAAGAAACCTTTTTTTCCTTTTTCTTTAATCCTATTTTTAACTCTAAGTTTCTCTCCTCTTAGGAGGAAATAGTATGCACAACATTGTCTGCGTTGTCTCATGATGACCTTTCTTTTGCTAAAAGAAAGTCAGTCAGTCATTAATCACTTCTTATCTGAACTATTGCTATTCTTGCTTCACAGTCCTGCTAAATCCTTATTATCTCAGCTTCAGCAAGACTGAAGTATCATAGACATAGAGTTCTTCCTACCCAGTAAAGGGTACATCAGATTCTACCCTAACTTTCTACTGAAACTGATTTTCTGATCAACTTCAAAATGGTGTTTTTCAAAATGTTGATAAATTATTCTAATTCACTACATTAACTTGTTGTCCAGTTGTCTTTTCTCTTGATACCTTCTCTGTGTCTGCACCATCATTTGAGCAGATTACTACTGTCTCATTTGAAATTCTCTGTCTTTGTGGTATCTCTGTGAAAAAGCAAATTTAAATCTCACCTTTATTTTAAGGTAAGTTGATTGATTTTGTGTAACTCCACGTATGATATTGTTTTATACAGAACTGTGTTTCAGAATTTGTCAAAAAAGTCCTGCAGAATAAAACAAGAAGATAATGCCATATAATTCTTTAGTTTTTTTTTCATTTAAATTCTTTTTCATTTTACACTGGATGACTTAAAATGACATGTGACTTCAGTGCAGCTTTTCTTTACATGACTCACTCCACAGTAATTTTTCTTTTTAATCCCCTAAATGCAAAAGGGGATGTACATTAAATGCATATTGTGAAAAGATAAAATCTATAGCTGCATAAAGAATTTGAAATTTTTTAATTTTATAAACCATTCTGCTTAACCAAAGATTTAAGCAAAATAATATTTGATTTTTAAAATTATTTTAAAAAATCTTTAAATCAAGACATGAGATGAAACGGATGAAAAGGCTCTGGCATGAAGAATTACAAAAGTTGTGAGAAATGCTTCATAGAAGGTGAAAAAAATTAAAGAAAGAAATAAAATAAAATCCACATTAGATTTTTCTAGTAGAGAGGGGTTTGTGACTTCCCTTGGAAGTCCCTTCCAAGCTGAGTAATGACAATTTCGCTGTTCATAAGATCATCTGCCATTTGTAAGGCTATGGGGATTTTGCATTTGCTGTCTGAAAAAACAGGTATATGACAGTCAAAAACACCTCCTACTGCTCCTCAAACAAGAAGCCTTAAATTTATCCCAGCACCCACTTTTAGGCAAATGTATATTGTGGTGCTTCCTTTGATACAATATAAAAAATAAAAAAATTTAAGTATAGACTTTTTAAAAAATAAATTATCACCCCTAACACAATCAGGCCAATCTATAGCATGTGAGATCTGTTCTCTTTCTTTTTTTAAAATGTATATTTGCAAACTGAAGTAGGAAGTAATTGCACTACAGAAGAATCCTTCTTTTCACCCGGTTGATTGAAGGGTATTTTTTTGTTGTTGTTGTTTAAACTTGAAAAACAGATCTGTAAGATCTAATATAAAGTAATAAGGATGCTACAGTCCAGAAAACTGTATTTATGAAACACCCTGACTTTTCTGTAAGGTACAAAACATCACATGGTGTATGAGAGCTGCCAGTAGAAGAGTAGTAGAGAGAAACAGAAACAGAAAACAGGGACAAGGTCAAGTCTGGAATATTTCAGAGACTGAACAAATGACAGATGAGTGTGATAGAGGCATGGAGGAATATATAGATTCCTGGAAACATACTTTATAATTAGGATATGGGTCCTCAGTATCTATCTGGTGGACAATCTTCAACTCTAGTTAGGTTGGCAGATTAAATAACTTTGTGTTTTCTTTCAATATAATGGCTAGGTCACCGCAACTTCTTGTATGCAAATCAACATTTGGCATACTGTCAGTACTTGGCTATTCATGGCTTCTTTTGTTATTCCAACTAGAAGTCAGAAAACTGGGCACAATGTATCTTAAAAAAAGGTATTAGGTTCTTGTATTTTCTCTGGAGGTTGTTACATAATTGCTGTATACATTTCCATCAAATGCCGTCAAATACTTTGCATCATTTAAGCTCAACTGATAGAGCAAAAAAGGATAAAGTTCTCTGGATACAGGTGAATTTTATCTATAATTACCATTTCATAATTTTAAAATTATTAATGGGGAAACAGGCCAGTCTTTTTTCTACATAAAAATGTAACATGGAAAATTGCTCTTTTTTTTCCACTCCTTTTTGGCATAGACTACCACAATTTCTGGATAATATCATGTGATGTGAAAAGGCAAAGCAAAACATTCCAAAAAAAGATACATATATATTTTTTTTATAATATTGAAGACTGGAAAAAGAGTTAAAATTGAAAACTGATGAACAGAAGCGCAAGATTTTCTGATAGTCCTAAAAAAAAATTTGATAACAATACAACTAAGAAGGCTTAAGAACCACTAGTTTAATGAAGATGTATTGATTAGTGTTTAAGCAGTTACTGAGCTTTGTCTGTAGGCTTTCCACCTACCATAATGTAATTGATGTTATACACACTCCTTCAGTGCAGAATTAAACAGATTGGACCATTTCAGCTTGGGTCCCCAGGGAAGCCAACCTCAGAGGGAGCAACAGGAGCTCCGGAGAAAACAATTGCAATTACAAAAGTATGCACTATTTATAGTGGGATTATTAATTAATAATTTACTTCCTGAGGTATTACTAAATTGTATGCTGCAATAGGCATGATCATGCTCTTCTGAGAGCCTAGGCCAAGAAAAGCCATTTAACAGCAATTAGAATATCACAGAGCCCAAGCTAATAAGCTTTGGCCTGAAGCATGGCATATTTTAGGAGTGATGCCATGCTAAAGTGGCATGGATTGTATTGGTTGACAGTGCAAAACAACAAGATTATTTGCTAGCTAAAACCTACATAAACATTATCACAATTTTAGCACAGAGTTTAGGTTGCTTAGGCAGTTCAGTTGTACATTTCTAAATTGAATATTTTATACAAGAAAAGCCAGAGCCCCAGCTAAGAACAAGGTGAGTTACTGTGGTTTTTTTTGCAATAGTTATGATATTTGCTATGTAATAATTAAGAATTATTAACATGAAATCCCAGTTTCATTTATTTTTAGTTATCATTAAACATAATGTTGGGAGCTGGGGAGAAGTGAGATTGCAAAGAGGTTTAATTGCTATTTCTCTCTCTGGAAATAATTGAGATCCCCACAAAATTACAAAAAAAAAAGCTACTTTGCTAGAATTATATGTTTTAAGATGGACTTGCCATTAATGGATAATACAGAATCATGGAACAAGTCAGGGTTGAAGGGACCACAATGTGTCATCTAGTCCAACCTCCCTGCTCAATCAAGCAAGAGCATCCTAGCATATACAACACAGGATTGCATCCAGATGGTTCTTGAATATCTCCAGTGAGGGTGACTGCACCACCTGTTTGGACAATATTCAGGTGGAACTTCCTGTGCATCGGTTTCTGCCCATCGCCTCTTATCTTATTGCTTATACCAAGAAGAGCCTGGCTCCATCATCTGACACTGTCCCTCTAGATATTTATACACATTGCTGAGGTCCCCTCTCACTCATCTCTTCTGAAGCCTGAAAAGGCCCAGCTTTCTAGCCTTCCCCCATAATAGAAATACTCCAGTCATTTAATCTACATTATCCTCTGCTGGGCCTGCTTCAGGAGCTCCATGTCTCTCTTACACTGACACAGCACTCCATATCTATATATTCTTAGAAAATACATCCAATTGTCAGAGACATTATTTAGACTGTTAAAAGACTTCTTAGGTTGCAAATGCAAGATGTGGCCAGGGGTGTGTATTTTATTGCCATCTCTTTAGAGGTGGGGCAGTTTTCTTTATCTCTTCCATGGCCCATCCTCCTTCCAGGAAATATTTTCTATTAATGGGCCATTGAGTGTCACTGCATGACTGATAAAATTACATCATCCCGCTGTGAGATGCTCCACCCAGGGGGAGGAGCCAAGCATTCCTACCTGGATATAATCTGAGATTTGGAACACCACAGGCAGCCTTTTCCCACTGGATTCCCAGAGGACCAGCTTTCTTCTCCACTGGATTCCCAGAGAACCAGCTTTCTTCTCCACTGGATTCCCAGAGGAAGACCAGGCCCATCGACACCATCACTGGACCTTCAGAGGAAGACTACACCCTTCTGTGGGATCACTGCTCCAACAGAACCACATCTGTCACTCCAGGAGCACTGCAGCCACGATTTAATGGGACTGCTGCCTACACCCTGACCCACAGGGTGTCAGGTCGTATTCTGACTCTGTCAGTGTTGTTTTGTATTACCGCATTTTTATTTTCCCTAATAAAGAACTGTTATTCCTACTCCCATATCTTGCCTGAGAGCCCCCCTTAATTTCAAAATTATAATAATTCAGAGGGAGTGATTTTAAATTTTTAATTTCAAGAGAGACTCCTGTCTTCCTTAGTAGACACCTGTCTTTTCAAACCAAGACACCTACTTTGGAGGATAATATAACTGCTGTGGAGCCATTTAATATGTAGATGCAAGGTGACAGGAACTGAGAGGCTGGAGGATGCAGAACTGCAAAATCAGGTTCCATGGGGAGTCCTTCTTACTTGTACTTAAGAAATAAGTGGGTACCAGTAAAAACTAAGATATTCAGATAGTAGTTTTATTTTAAAAATTGTCTTGGACTAAAACATTTATTGTGTTTAGTAAGTGAAACAGAAAGTAATAGGTCGGTATGCACATTATGAACTAGGACTGCTTTCTAAAGGAAAGGAAAAATGTAAGTCAAGTAAAATTCTGGAAGAATCTGATTCTTCACCTGCAATTCAGACTGCAGTTTTGGCCTGTCCTGGACCTTTGTAAGGCTGTCAAAAAGAGGAGCAGAGAGAGAGTTCTAGAACCACCAATTATATTTGGCAAAATATTTAGAAATCCATGTCATATTTTTCTGCATATGCCATAAATAAAGGGACACCCCCCCTTTTCCCTCCAAAATAATAATATTTTGTAGTCTGAAAAAATGTTTTTAATCTCCAAAGGTAAGCAGGCAAAAAACTGGTATATTGACTGAGGATAAATATAACCATAGCCTGAACAATTTGACAATCAACACCCACTATAAAGCTACAGACCCCACAACCCTGAAACCTGATTTTCCAAATGTAAGTTTGCTTGAAAACAGATGATTTGAAACTCTATTTTTCAAGATGTTATATATTTAACATAGCAGCTATATGTAATGCACAGACCAACAACAGTGACTTCAGGTACTGAAGTCTGTGGTGAGAGATAAAATCACTCATTCCAGTCCAAAAGGAAAACTTCCTCAGTAGCAAAACATCATTAGAGAAATCATGTGGTGTCATTTATACTTTGCTTAATCCAATCATATTTTGGCATCAGCCAAGAACCAAGCTGTCATATTTAATAGAAACCTGGATGCAGTGAGCCTGTAATATATAAAACTGATCCCAAAGAAAAAAAAGGCAGTGCAGAAGTTCAAGAAAGCAAACAATGACGAACAGAATAATTAATATGGTACAGTATCTGAAGTGCTTTCCTATTCAGAAAAAATGTACTATATACCTAGCAGAGGAAAACAACAGTAACAGGTTATATTGCAGTCCTGAAAATTTGATGGACACAAACAGAAAGAAGTTTGGAATTGGACAGAAAGACCCAATACCTTCTTCCAAGTTTCATCCTGGCATCCTGCAAAAATGAAGAGAAAGGGTGGTATGAACCTGCCAATTTGTACAAGAATACCTAAAGTGATAACACCAGAACTAGCACCCCTATCAAAGCAAAGAGATGTCATAAAACATCTTTAGCAATAGCAGTGTCTGTGCCTGAGGGGGAATACATAGACCCAAGTCACTGGGACACCACATATATGTCAAAATTATCTGGTATATTTTATGGAGCACTCAGCTTTCACACAGAGTACTTGCCTTAACTACAAGTAATATGTCTATTATTTGTGCTTAGCAGAGTCTGAAATCAGCACAGTATCACCAATAGAGCTGTGTCCATAATAATCCTCATAAACTGCTGGTAAAGGCAGTTTCTCACCTTGTAGCTTTCCTGCAACAGCAGTGTTGTGTCTCATAAAAATATGACTTTGAAAATCCCATTATGCTGCTACAGGGCTTTGATATGCTCTTTTTTGTGATAGCTAGACTAAAATTGTTTGTTCTGGTTCTGTGTTCATCTTCCCTGCCGGCTGGGGAAATGTCCTTATGTTTTTTGTTCACAAGACATGGCTATTCCCAGAATGGGAACTTCTTTATTAAGAAATCTTATTTTACCTCCCTCTTAACAGTTGTCTTCTCAGTTTTTTCCCCTATGTGTGACTCTTTTATGAGATGTAACCAACTGTGAAAAAAGGAGTGCCATCAATATAGTTCTGGCGCTTTTGTCTATATCTTGGAACAACAAAAATGGAAAGCAAGTTACTGAAAGAATCATAACCAAATTCTATTATTAGAGCTGAAGGATTTCAATGAATAAGAATCAAAGTAAATGTTCAATTTATATAGATTTGACAGACTTAACTGTCCCCAGTATGCTTCTTCTGTGTCAGTAGGAAACAGAATATTACCCAATGTGCCAAAATGTATTTGAGAAGAGTGCATTGGATGAAAAAGTGCTTGTGAGGGTGAGTTCTGCAGCACAGAAGTTCGGAGCTCAGCTTAGCAAAGGTTGAAAGTAAAGGCTCTGCCTTGACATCTATTCAGCTTTCTTGGCAGCATGTTCCCTGGGGTGACAACTGTTAAAAAAGGGCTGCCATCAACATCACTCTGGCTAATCAGGAGTCAGATGTGGGGCTGTTCATCCTTGTACAGAGCAGCTGTGTTTTGGGTTATAACTCCTTACTGAGCAGTGGAGGGAAAGGTTGCAGCCTTGAAATATGTGAAGGAACAGTTTTCTAACATGTAGCTTGTTTTTCATGGATGTGATGTATTGGAAGCATTTTCCTTGTTCCCTAGGGGAATGGTGGACTACCAGCTGCAGTGCATAATTAGTATTAGAGTGAATCTCAAATGAGGTAATATAATAAATATCATAAACATCTTAAAGTGCATTTGATGGTCTCCTTCAACTGTAGTTTCAACATCTGTAGTATTTGCGGTAGCCATCACTTTATGGAACAGGAAAAGATTAATATTTTTGCTAATAAAAATATGGTCTAGATTTTCTCCATTTCTATCTTTTCTTTCCCCCTGCCTACATTAATTCTCCTAATCTTTTTAAAATAATCTGCTATTCAGATCCTCTTTGCTAAGGTCTAATTTCCTCCTAAGAAAATCTCATTGAGGGAGAGAGGGTAAAAGACTGATACAAGGCAGACACTGTTTTGCAGTAGGATTTGTTAGATTTTGGCATAAAAATTTCTCTGCAGTAAATGTATGTTTTTCATCAGACCTTCCTCTACCATGTGGCCTAATCTTCTTGATATTTTGCCCAACATATTATGAGCTCAAACTACTATTTCTTTCCTTTGTACAAGCCAGTAATATAAATGATAGAGCAAATGGTATAAATCCCAGCGGAACACACATATCTATTTAATTTGGTTATTGGTTGCCAATGGGAATAAACAGATTTTTGTCTTTGAAGAGTTCATTAGCTTCTAAGGAAAACAAAAAAAAAAAAAAAAGGACAATTCAAAACTCCCTTTCTAGCCTTGTAAATCTATTGGGAATCAAACTCAAAACTTCATTTAGTTTTTTTTGGGAGCATCTGCTGACCTTGGCTTTGACAAACCTTGTAAGCTGTACTTTAGCCCACACAGCTTTAGATGCTCACAGTTAACTTAGCAGATATCCATTACTGCTTGTTTCCAAGCTGAAAAAGGTTTTGGTTGAGAAAACAACTGCCTGAGCTACCACGATGAACTCTTCTATTAGATCATCACTATTGCCAGTGTTTCCCTACTGTTGGAATACTTACCTTTTCCTTAAGGTTGGCCAAGGGGGTATTATCTTCCCTGGACAGTGTAAAGAACCCATTATATTCCTTCAAAATCCTGTACCTGTATAGAAGTGCAGTGTATGCAGGACTCGTGAATCCCCAGATACCAGTCTCCCTCTCTGTTTCTATTAAAACATAAATATAAGAAATTAGCAAGATCTACAGGGCCAAATGCTATGATTCATACTTGATTTAAATTGCTATCAACATTAAAGGATGACTGTTCAAGAAAGTACTAGATTGTCTACTAGTTTTGTTTTCCCATAAGGCATTGTCATCCTGCTGGTGGTCTTGTCTCCAGGTTGAGTCTCTAGAGGGAATTCTAAAGAACCCATTTCAATCATAGGAACTTTACAATAAAAAAAAACAAAACCAAAAATATGTGGAAAAGGAATATGTGGCTAAAAAGTAAGTGAAAAAAGGGTGCTAGAAGTATTTTTATTAGGGATCAATTTTACTTGTTCTGTATGATCTTAAAGCAATTGCTTTATAATGAAGAATACTAGGTAGAAACAATCAAGTTGTTATAATTAAATGAAATAATTTTCATCCAAAATGTATGCATGAGAGCTTGGAAAAGCTGACAAATTACTTACAATTTTCAGACCTCTAGGGGGGAAATTAATGAATAAATTTGTGAAATTGAATAAATAAATGTGATTGTTCTGCTAAATCCATATATATTTTCAAATAGATTTTAAAACATATCAGAAGTGCTTGAAAATGTATTTCAATGTAACTTCAACTGTTAAAATGTAGGCTAAGCAGTAATTACAGTAGTCTAGTTGTTACAGTTCATACAAAGCATTTATTTGATGTAAAAGAACAGTACTAATATTAATAACAAGTCATGTAAGCTCTTCAATTTTTTGGAGGGTTTTTTGTATCTTGTTAGAACTGATCAGTGGATATAAATGTCCTTAGGTAGCATGACTATTACTACCCCAAGAACAAAGCCACAGAAATTTCAGTATTCAGCTTTCCATCACTATCCTCTCTATGTCTTTTGTTTTGTGGCTGTCTTACAATTGAGTGCCTGCTTCAAAATAACTATTATTAAAATTCAGTTACTGAAGATAACATGGTCCTTCTTTCACTTCAACAACTATTCATGAGTTTGTGTGAATTTCATGTTCAGCCATTTTCCTAACATTGGATGTTTCTTACAAAAAGTCCAGCTCTCACAGTCTCACTGTGAAAATGACTTATAACTGGCATTATGTTATCAGCTGGTGGTTGTTTTTGTTTTATTTTGTTTTGCTTTTTTTTTTTTTTTAGTTCAATGTGATGCCTAATGTAATTGGCTGTTATTTAAGGGATGTCAGTAGTGGACACAAAAGGGATGCTTTCATCAACTGTAGAGAAAAAACATGAAGGAGGAATTACCTACCACATTTGAATTACATTTTTTTCTGATGCTAATATTTTTTCCTGGAGATACAGCAATCTTGAACAGGGCACTTGTACTAGCATATCCCTAAAAGCCATATAGGGATATCTTCAGGTACTTGCATCTTCTCTTGTCTTGTGCCGTGGTTTAGCGTGTTGGCAATATATGACATCCCTTTGATCCATTGGAGTCAGTTTTCCCAACTGAGTACCCCTCAAAACACTTTTGCACCGCAGCCTACTTGCTGGCAGGGCAGTATGAAGAGCAAAAATGACCTTTACACTGAATGAGCACTGTTCAGCAATAACTAAAGAACCTGAGTGTCATCAATGGTGCTTTTATCAGAAATCCAAAACAGCATCAAACAAATTGTATAAAGAAAATTAACTATACCCCAGCCCCAGCCAGTTGAATATGTCCTTAATTTCTCTCAAACTTGCAGTTTTAATTAAAAATAATTTCCTTTTAAGATGTAGCGATAAGAGTGTAAACTAACATAGGTGATTACATTTGTGTATGGAAACCCATTTTGGGATGGTTTTCAGCTTTAAAAAAAAAAATCCAACTAAATAAAAACAGCAGATGCATCAGCATTTGTCTGTGAAATTCTGAGGCTCCAACCCTGCAGGCAGAACTCGCAGGCAATTTCTCTTGAAGTCTAAAGTACTTCTATAATCCATGAGTGAATTATTTATATGCAAGCCTAATCAATGTTTACAGTGTGGTAAGAAATTCTCACCTTCTTCATGGAATGAAGAATTCATTTCTTGTGTAATTCCATTTAGTTCATGTAAGCTTGACAACAAAATCTAAGAGAAAGTTGTACATTGTGTAGGTATTCTGTAGGTCCTGTGATTATTGCACTGTGACATCATCATGGTTTATCCTCATCCATCAAGCAAGCCCCTCACAGCCCCACAAGTAGGACCAGGGAGAGATTCAGAAGGGTACAAGGAAGAAAGCCTGTAGGTTGAGATAAAGACAGTTTAATCAGAAAAGCAAAAGCCATGCACAGAAGCAAAGCAAAACAAGGTATTAATCATCCCCTTCCATGGGCAGACAGGTGTTCAGCCTTTCCCAGGAGAGCAGGGCCCCATCCCATGCAAGTTACTTGGAAACACAAACACCATCACTCCAAATGACCCCTCTCCTTCTCCTTCTTCCCGTCATTTTATAAAAGAGCATGATACCATATAGTGTGGAATATCCCTTTGGTCAGCTGGGGTGACCTGTCCTGGCTCCTCATAACCTCCCAATGTCCTTGCCATCACGGCAGTGCAAAAAGCAGAAAAGGCCTTGGCTCTGTGCAAGTCCTGCTCATCAAAAACAAAAACATCTCTCCATTATCAACCAATCAATCACAAATGCAAAACAAGCTCCATACCAGGCACCATGAAGAAAATTAACTCTACCCCAGCCCAAATGAGCACAGACATATTTTTTGCATACACATGGCAGAAATAATTACCTCAGTTCTACGCTTACAAAAACAAAATTAAAATTTGAACTCATTAATGTCCAGCTGGGTCACCTTCTCCTGCTTAGCAGGCTGCATCATGATTCATTAAACATAGGTTGCATTACAATCTCTGCCACCTCTTCAGCAGCTGCTGTTTCTATGGCTTCTTTTTCTGCTGGGCTTTTCTAGCATTTCTGGTGGTAAGCCCAAACTTCACCAAAATATATAATGATTAAGGATTTCCTCATTATTGTCTGGAACACTTCCTGATCCAGACTACCTAGGAAAAGCTCTGAAAAAAATTTTTTTTGCTGCCTATTAAGAGACTTGTAAGCCACTGTTATCACAGCTGTAGGTGCAATATCACCTAATAATCTTTTCCAAGACTTAGCATAGCAATGTCCTGAAGTATCACAAGAGGTAACTAGAGTGTCAGTGACACAGATGCTGGTAGACTGTCCAATGCCATGACTGCTCAAGAAAAATTGTATTAGTTTTCTTTTCCATGACATCTGTAACATCTCAGTCTCTGACTAGTTCCAAGTAATTGGCTACTCTTGGGGCTGGCTGAGTGTTTCATGATGAGGGGTTTTTGTTATACTTGGATAAACACACAGAATTTACTTTTGGCTTGCAAACTAAAAGCTGGCTTCAAAAAGGACAAATGTTTTTTTGGCTTGAGTTTTGGTCAACAGTATCCCTTGGTGAGACTCTAGAAGCACTAGGGGAGTTTCAAACTGATAAATAAGCCAAACACACAAGTTGCTTTTGATCAATGAGATTACAGGGAGAAAGCACGATATCACTTCATTTGTTCTCAATTCTTTTGTGCACTGACAAATTTCTTGTTTGCCTCACTATCAAACATTCCTTCTATGACAACACATAGAATAAAACTCAGAACAAAAATATTATAGAAACATCTTTCTCATGTTTTATGTTTTGTGGCAAAGTACTGTGCCTATGCCAGTGATTGCTTGCTACCTTGCATTAAATGGGAATAGAATGCAAACCCTAGCCATTGATTCTAATTGAACAAAAGGGATTATAATCAGTCTAATATGCAAAGATAGATCTAACGTGCATTCATTTATTTAAATTATTTATAGACTAAGAACAATCTCCCGGGTCCTGTTTTCAGGAAGTTTGTGATGGCAATAAAATAGTTGTGTCTGTATCTATTACTCATCTTTGCTAGGTACGACAAAAATAGTCAGCTTGTCTCTTTTGGTAAGGGCATATCTGCAAACAAGTTTGTGGGAATAAAAATAAGCAGAATTAGCCCTGTAAAAAAGGCTAATCTGAAGAGCTAATAGCTTTGTCCAACCTTCTGTTCTATTAGAGAGTTGTAACTGGGGATTCTGACACAGAGTTTTCAACTGAGAAGATTTATATGGATTTTTAGGAAAAGTTTATCAGAAAGAAACATCTGTAATGTTCAGCTTTCACTTAATTTCCCTATGTAATACAACAGTTCTGTTTCCATTTTAATTTTGTTATTTTTGTTTTAACTTTTATCTCCCTAATTTCATTGGTCCTGCATGACTCAAAGACAGCTACCCTCTGCAGACAGCATGGTAAGAATATCTTCAGCATTCCAGTTAGAATTGACTGTTTATTCATGAAACAAATGGGAACCAAAGCCCTTTTTAATGAAAGGTTCTCCAAAGTTTAAGATCCCAGATTGTAGTCTTTTGTGACTGTGCTTATCAGTGTATGTGGAATCCTTAAGAAATGTATCTTTCTCACAAAAGGGTCTCCAATTTGATTGTGCTAAAATGTAATCATTACTAGGATAATCCTGGCAGAACTAATGAAGACTGATGCATTTCCTTCCCTCTGATCCCTGACATACCTTGTATTCAGGTTACAAATGATCAATATCCTGTTTTTGTTATGCTATAATGAAACCAGAGCACCTAATCTTTTGACAAAAATTTCAGATTTAATACTGAAGGATTTTCCAGTCCTTTCCCTAAGGAATTTACAGGACTACCTGCATGCAAACCTACTGCTGCATGAGCAGGTTTCTGAATAAGTATATTTCCCAATTGTACACACCCAGTTTTGGAGCAAATTCTGTTGTTCCAGTGTGTTTTACTCAACTTTCATTTATTTGACACTTGTAGTATTAGGTCTTCTTGCCTCAGCCATTACTACTATTTCTCTCTTTTTTTTTTTTTTCACTTTAATGACTGTTTCATGGTTTTTCTTTCTGTTCCCGTATTCACTTCCCATAATGTCCAGGTAGGCAAATTTCCCTACACACTCAGAGGTAAAGATCCTACTCCTTCCTCTGGAGTGAATAGTTGGATCCTGTTTTCCTTTGTGTCTCTGTCTGGTCCAGATGCCTTTCACAATCACTCACTAAGACCTACGGGAAGTATTTTATTTGGGGGTGTGCCTGGAGGGAAATACTCATGTTCTCAGTGGATTTTAAATTGTTCTTGGTCTCCTTGTTTGTTGAACATGATCTAACACAAGCTTCAATTATATATCCAGAATAAAACTGGACACTGAGTTCGCTCTTTCATGGCACAAATTCAGTTTATTATGATTGAAGGGAAAAAAAGCAATTCAGGCAATTATATTTCTGTGCAATTAAGCCATGACTCTAAATTGTTCCTGGGGCCTCAGAGCTGGAAACCTCTGTTTGTACTGAGAAAAAACCAAAATTTTTGGTATGCCTCTTCTCAGTCTATGAACAAACACATTATGATTACTACAGATTCTGTGTTGTTGATTGAATGAAAACAGAATCTTTCTAAACACACCTTTTTGTCACCCAAAGTTGAAAAACATAAGCTTTCATTGTCACCAAACAGAAAGCAAAACTACTTCATGAAGCAAAACAACTTTGGTATGGAAAATCAAGATTACTAAATCTCTGAGGTAAAATAATTTCAAATCTAACCTTCTCCTACATAAATCAGTTTTGTAAAGATACCAGCAAGTGCCAGAATTATATTTCTTTTATATTGATATATGAAAATGGCTGATCTAGGTGCAATCCATTCTTGTCACTTGTTTTTGTAAAGCTAAGCTTTTAATTTCAGAAAACTGTGGAGAAATATGATGCAGTATTAGCTTCCAGGTGATAGCAGGGAATGAAAAGAATACGTGTATGTGAAGGGATACAGAAGGTTTTCCAGGACAGAAATGAAATTATTTTGTCACTGAGATAACATATAAAGTCTATTTCATAAAATCATAGTGTCATAGCATCACAGCCATAAAACCACAGAGTGGTATGGGTTGGAAGGGACCTTATAATCATCCATTTTCAACTCCTTGCTATGGAAAGGTGTGTAGGCCAGTGGGCCAGCAGGGAAAGAATTCACATTGCTTCCCTGGAGGGAAAACCCCTCAAGGGACAAGAACCTCCTTAGGGTGAGGAAAAAGGCTTTTCCCAGCATGCCTTGCTGTGACATGCAGATTCAATGTATCCCATTGGCCTTTCACCATTACTCCACCCCTGTGCCCTCATCCTATTGGCCCTTCACCATTACTCCACCCCTGTGCCCTCATCCCATTGGCCCTTCACCATTACTCCACCCCTGTGCCCTCATCCCATTGGCCCTTCACCATTACTCCACCCCTGTGCCCTCATCCCATTGGCCCTTCACCATTGCTCCACCCCTGTGCCCTCATCCCATTGGCCCTCCACCATTACTCCACCCCTGTACCCTCATCCCATTGGCCCTTCACCATTACTCCACCCCTGTGCCCTCATCCCATTGGCCCTGGTATTCTGCCCTACCGCTCAAAATCCATGTATAAACCCCTGCTTTCCCCGCCTGAGTGGCTCTTTGTCCCTGGACTGCTTTGAGGAAGAAGCTCAATAAAGCTGTCCTTGGAACCCCCACACAAAGACCCAGTCTCCCCTTCCGCGTTGCCCGAATCACAGAAGAGCTGAAATGACTTGTGCCTGTGACCCAGAGGTATCCTTCTCAAGATGCTTCTTCAGGAAGATCGTGGCACTCTGAACACTGCCCGCCACAACAGGTTTGACTATGGTTGATGCACTGTATATTAAAAATCAAATAAATAAATAAAATAAATAAATAGCTCAGAAGACACTAGTAGTCTTCCTAGGTGTCCAAGTACATAAAAGTTTGGAACTGCAATGTGGGCACAAAAGCAGTCTTGTTCAGAGACTCAGTCTCAGATCTCTCTGGATTTTTGTTTATTTAATCAAACCTTCCCCCCCCCCCCCCTTTTATTCATAACCACTTTCCTAATTTTTGTCCCATGAATTGCCTGGGCTTTTGGATAGTGAAAATCAGGGCTTGATCCCCCAAGTCCCACAGCTACTGAAGCTAATGAAAAAGTCTACCATCTGCATGCCTAGTAGAAGTACTCTTTAATGCCAGAGGGTTAGCAGCAGATTTCATTCTACCTGCTATTTTATTTCTAGCTATTACTAAGAATCTAATTTTCTATTTTAGTTCTATGGCTTCCAGACTCTTAAATTAGTTTTCATTTTGGGTTTGCCTTCAAAGTTTTGCTGTGGTTTAATCTTTACAATTTCCATTATACTTGATAGCTTCCATAAGTACCATAAGTTGCATTGTCCCCAAAAGAACAAATATTCTATTGTTTTTTTCTGATACATTGCTTTTATAAGATATAGTTTGGCTATTTTGTTTCTATGCTTAAAGTTATGCATTTTCCCTCTGTATTTTTTAGAAACTCCCATGTGGAGTTGAGTGATTCTAATCAGTAGTTTTGATATCATATTGTGGCATCTTTTGTATTTTTTCTTCTTTTATTATTGTATTTATTCTTTCTTTTGTATTTTTTCTTTCCTCCAGACTGTTGTACTTGTCCATATTTTGGGGAGTAAGAGAGAGTTACTGTGATCTTACTCTGTTACCATGCAATGCCATGTTCCTATTCAATTAATTCAGATATATATCTACCATAAAAACAATGAATTGTTTCTGTCACCTGCTCCAACATTTACAACTGTAAGTTTGAAACTACACAATTTATTTTTGCTATTGAATACATGCCCACAATGTATCCATGTGTTGCGGAGGCTGTAGCTCTACCCATGAACCAAAGAGATTAAAGGACAGCAATACCTAATTCTGTCTTAAATGCTTACTTTAATACTTTTGGTGATGGATGTTGCAATGCAGAGCAGGAAGGTTGTTCTGAGTTTTCTGGAGAAGTGTAAAGGAGAAATTAAACTGCTCAGTAGCCTGACTAAGCCAAGGCTGAGACCTGTCCTTTTCACTGTGATGGGAAAAGATAGAAAGTCAGAAGGACATGGAGGAAAATATAAATGTGTAAGAGAACAAAGGGATGGTGATGATGATAAGTTTTATAACCACCCCTAGAGATCCTGAGAACCTGATCCCTCCAGCAAACATTTCACTTCCCTCCAGACTGTGGCTTATGAAAATATGCCTGCACTCTGTTGGCACATTTATTTTCTATTCTTGACTGCATAATCCTGAGGCTGGGAAAACCAGAATAATAGATGCCAATGAAATAAATTTTGAGTTCCTGTCACATGAGTGTCATTAACTATTGCTAAAAAAGGTAATGCTAGAGTAACTATGATATTTTTGCAGGTGGTTATTTGGCAAGATCATTATATTTGCCGGTAGTTAGACTAGATAAGGTGAGATCATTAGAGAAACAGGTGAATAATTTTTTTGGTACTAGGTTTTGTGCTCTCTCTGTGGAACTATTACACTTTTATATTTAAAAGTTTTAGTCTGTGGTCTCACCTTTCTCAAAATTCATTCTTTGTTGCAAATTCATAATTTGTTGCCAATTAAACAGAGAGAGATTTACTAACGATATAGTACCTACCCATTTCTGTGAGCAATTGAAATGTAAAGCCCTTTGGAACAATCAGGACTTCAAGATATCACAAGTCAGTAGAAGGCCTACGTGGACAGCCATCACTCTAGCTTATGACTACACAATCTGCTGAGGAGATTCACCATAATGTTTCCTAATGCCAAATCTGAAAACAGGAAATCATACAGAGGCAGAGAACGCTCTGAAATACAAATGATGGAAGTTTATATACAATTAATTCCAGCTAATACCTAGAATCACTCAGAGACACTACAAAGCCCTAGTTATGGTTCTTAATTTGACTGCAGCAGCAAAATAGGGGAAATCAAAGAGCTCTCTGTGTGCTACATTTCCTCTACTCACTGCCTTGTTTCCACTGGTCTTCTGAATATATTAAAATCTAGTATATTTCCGTGTTTCTTTGCTTTTGTATAGTGTTTATTCTAGAAGAAGAAATGGTATATTGTCCTAGAATACAATGTACTAATACTGACTTACATCACTTAGTCATTTTGGAACACATTTCCTATGAAATAATACAAGATAAGTACATTACATAGCTATTTCTTGTGCTTACAAAGGATTTAAAGTCATGAGAGTTTTCTTGTCTGGGATCAGGACCAAACTCTACGTCAACAAGTTTCCATAAGTGTTGCTGGATGCCTTCTTGTACATCCCAAATACTTGTGCTTTTTAAAATCCAAGGAAACAAAATATTTTAGAACCATTTTCCTTCAAATGTGCTGTTGAAGAAATGCATGAGAAAACACCAAAAAGGAACTGAACTGTGGTTTTTCAACTCCTGTTGAACAAAATCATTCATCAAGTCCAACAGTAGTAGAAAGCAAAAGAAAACGTGACCTAAATCAGCAGCACAAAAAAGCATAAATGTTAAGGCTGTAAGAAATATTTCTGTCAGATTTTTGGCATAGTTTTGCCTTTATATTATATGTCTAAAATACTGTAGGTATGTTCTCAAAATAATAATAATAATAAAACTGTAGCAGACATTAAAGCCGTTCTTCTTGAAGAAGCAATAGAAGTTTAATAGAAACCATCTGTTAAGATGCTTAGACTCAAGAGGCCATTGTTTCAGCTGGTTATTTTGATCTTTTTCTGTGATATTTTTAACAACAAATTCTTTGCAAAAATATTCTATTTAAATAATTTCTAAATTAGAACGTCTGTATTTTCCCATTTTTATGGAGGGGGGTCGGGGGGGGGGTGGAATTCAATCGTGCTGTCTTTTCATTACCTTGAAGTGCTTATATGCTCTCTTATTCATTGGAATAGCTCTTCCTGGAACATTTGATATGTTGTATTCAATGAAATTTTGCAGTTTACTTGTAAGTACAGCATAGGAAGCTGGAGCCTGTCACTAATACATTGTAATAGTCAGAGTTTTCCCTCCGATTTTTAACACTTAGTTCTATCTTCTGCTCAGTAATATGTATATGGGAGGGAGATTCAGACAGTAGTCAGTAATGAGATAAACTGAAAGTAAAGCATTAACAAGTAAACTTTTTCTTCTCTCTGCTTGTGAGAAGACACTTATTTTGTTTTTATATTCTTTAGTTTAGGGGCCACCTATGTGCACAGCAGTGCCGCGTACTGTCCTCTGAAACAAACCTTAACTAGCTCTGCTAGCAGCACAGTTTAGCAGCTAGAACATTTAGCATGGTAAAATGTCAGAACATTTTCTTGCCTCACACAGGTTTTACAGCGAGGCTGCTTCACACAAGAGAATTTAGTGCTGCCTTGACTGCTAGCAAAGCCAGGGCCTGCTAATGCAAAGCAGACGCTGAGAGGTTGCAGCAGTACAGCTGTATGGAGGCAGCAAATTGAACAGTGGATAAGAAGTAGACTTTCCAAGGAATGAACAGAAGAAATGCACCAAGACAGTTTGACTCTAATTTATGGCCCCAAATGAAAAAAGGAGTTGAATTTTTGACAAGCTTAAGGCACATGAGTAAAAATTGTAACTTTATCAGAGCTCATATACTTTGTCTGGTTCTACCCTAAAAGCAATGAATTTTTTGCCTAACACGGTATCCGGCTTTTCACTACATTTCTTATGCAAAAGCATGTTCTCTATTTATATTTAGGCTTGAAAATACAAAGAAATTTTGTATATTTTTATAAAACATTATCTCCATTCTTGAATCTGTAACAGAACTACTGTTTTAAGATACAACTGTTAAGAGCAGACTCTAATATAACTGAAAAAATAATTTTCAAAGCAAAACCCAATGGTTTAGAGATCATCAGCAATCTAGATGTTGTGGTCAGGATAACATGCAACCTATGATGGTATTTCAAGTTCAAGTTAACTTATCACAATTCTGTGTAGTGTTATAGGAATTATACATACCAGCTACCATAACAGGGTTCAACACCAGGTTTCTACTGAATCAATAAGCCGAAAGTTGTTGTTAACAAGCTGAACTGTTTAAGTTCAACATGGGTGCTTCTGATGACATGCTTCAAACAAAGAAATTGCTGGGCAATTAAGCTCTTAGTATTTAAGCACCACGTCCCATCCTCAAGGGATAGGTTGGACCCATAGTAATATTAGGATCCAGGATCCCCTTGGTTTGATTTGTTGTTGTTGCTGTTGTTGTGTTGCTGTTGTTGTGTTGGGTTTTGGTGTTGTTTTTTTTTTTTTAGCAAGAGGCTGTTAAGTGATCATCGTATATGATACCTCATCCTGTTAAGTCAGCTTCAGCTGATCCTGTGGTTAACTGTTTGGCATGTTGAAATCTGGATTATATGCCACAATCTACAGGCTTTGTCTGCTCCAGCTACTACTACTGTTTAAGCTGCTAGCTCCAAGTTTCGACTAACTTTGTCTACAACAGCAGGTAGACTGCAAATTCTTTTAAAGTTCACTTGAGTAAATATGTAGCTGCAGAGCTCCCTCTAGCAGAGTTCAGTTATTCTTGGTCATTTTATCCAGCTTGTCTGAAGTTGTTCTATGACTGCTTTTCTCCCTATTTTCTTAAAACACATTGCTTCACATACACATTTTTCCAGAAGCTAAGGCTAGATATTCTAAAAATATTTTGAAAGAGATTTATACAAGGCAGGAACATCATTTTCATTCCAGACAAAAAGGTTAAGAAAAATCACTCTTATCCTGAAAAGATGCCTGAAAAGAACTTTAAAATGTGCAGTCACTTGTGCCCTTCTGTGAACATGTCAACTGTGCTTAAAAGATGACTATGTTACCACCAAAAGGGACAGATCATTCTTTTTCACGGTATATAAAATTGGAAACGCTTCTTAAGAATTTTGTAATTGATAAACTGGGAAGGTGTCTCAACTAAAGATAACTGAGTTCAGTATGTCGATGAAAGTTATTTTCATACAAAATATATTTAATTGAACTTTCTCTTTTTTCTAAATTGAAAATGCATTTATTTCACTGGGAAACTTAACTGTAACACTCCTTAACTGATGACATTTGCTTTCTTAAAGGGGGTTTTTATTTATCTTCTTTATACATATTACCTTCATGATTTGTATTGATTAAAATATATTTTATATGATGCAGCATATTTTTTCTTGCTGCTTTACTTGTTTTTCTTAATCAAATATATGACATAAATATCTAATGAAATGTTTTATTGAAGACATAGGAAAAGATCAAGAAAAAATTAACAGGATAATAAAACCTATCAAGATAACTTTCAAACAATGTCACCCTGAAGCTTTGAAGAACAGAAAATGAGCAATCTCTTTAATATATGACTGTCTCCACTGAGCTATTAAAACACATAACTTATATCTGAATCAGTAAAACAAAAGGAGATAATTTTTTTCAAGGTCAAGCCCCAAGACATCTAGAACTTTATTATCTACTGCTGATCTTCTATTATGAGCATATGCATTTGTCTAGAAACAACGACAGCAATTATTATTCTTAAATTAGACAAATTAATGATGGATATTAGGAATATAAACAATGCAACCTACTGATTGATGCTAGCAATTTTAAATTAATAATTTGAAATATGGAAGTGAGAATAATTTCTCTAAAGAGAAACTTTATTTTAGAAAATAACATGCAGAAGTTTGACATAATGTCCAAAATGCCTTAAAATAGGATGCCTTTTGCAAAGCTCTGTAGTTTATGAAAACAGGAGTAAAACTTCAGCAGCCCTCAAGCTGAAAGCTGGTATGCTAGAGTCACCACAGAAACCTTGCAGTACTTGTAAATATTAAAGGGAAAAGGAGGTGTCTCACTTTTTCCCTTGTTTTTTTTTTCATTCATTTTTCCCCTTTCCTTATATTTTTAGTTGTCTCCTCATTTATTTATCACTTTTGCTTGTATTTGTGAATCACACTTCTTATCAGAATAGCCACTTGATTTTCTATAGTGTAAAGTATTTTAAAAAGGAAGAAGAGTAAGATGGAAAAAATTATGATGTGTTAAGATGGACAAGATGACACTCCACTGCCAGCCACATCTAACTGCAAATTTGTGCTTTGCTTGTTCAAAAAGTGTAACTGACCCTCTGTGTACTTAATAATTTAGTGCAATTATGTTCTGCAGTGCCTAAAAGTAGGGGAAAATTTTGCCCTCTAACTAATTCCCTTTTCTGAATGGAGCAGTGGTCATTCTCACTAGGTTTTTCATTGGCCAAAATAGAGAAGAGGAGGAGCAACTTGTTCATTTGGGGCATTTCCACTACTGATAGTGGATAGCCATTTCATAGGTCAGGAGGGACAGTTACAGACAGAGCTTGTTATTTTTACAGGTTCCACATAATTTCTTCCAATCAAATTATATGCTTATTTGCTTTTGCTGCGCCTTCATCTCGTGTTCTCTAGAAGTCATATTTAAAGAGAATATAAATGGTCCTCCTAGCTTGTGAAACTACATATGTTCCTTAAGGCACTCTAACCTTCATGACCTCAAGTCACTAAGGAATCAAAACTGATCTACCTTCTTATAAATATCAAGTGGAAAATAGCCAACAACAATGATGCTTTTATATAGACTGTGAAATACAAGCAATAGCTGTCAGGGGGTAAATGCAGTATAAACAACTATATTTATCTTCCTTGTCAGAACTAAGCTAAATCTGAATGCTCTGTTTTCCTCTGAGCAACCAATGCTTTAAAGCTGAATTTAGGATTTTGATTTCAACAGGAAGAGTTCTACCTGTGTGAGTTTTTGCCTTTACAGCCCCCAGCCTGAATTAGTAAGAGGCATTCTGTGCTAGAACACCTGGTTATGAAGCAGGTGGCTGATTAACCAGGCAAGGGACACCACTCTTTCAATTTGGCACCTTGCAGATAGTATTTTAAAGCCTCCATCTCTCTGCCTACATCCAGGTTTCTTCATGGCATTGCAAAAATTATTTCTTTAGCTCCTTTTTGCATTTGAAATAGTTTTCCAGAAGAGATGTCTTTATTTCCAAAGATCAAAGGAAGACTTTCTTCTAATATGTGCAGACTGATGAATGAGTAAGTAAAGTACAAAGAAATCCTGCTACATTTAGAATGAAACAGGAGGTGCTGCTTTGGCACCAATGTGCAAATACCAAACACAGATTTCCTGAAGAAAAAAACAGCCCACCAACATTCTCTGATCAGTATTCTGTACGCATTTATCTTTTCCGGGTATCTACTATGTGTTAAAGTATATTCTTTTTATTTTTTTAATTTTGGAAGCACAGGCCAGATAGGCTTTGTTTAAAATATGCTGTTTTCCCTTAAAGACCATCTTCTGAGTGTGTTTATGAAAAATTTGTACAAAAGGTTTGTGCAAAAAATTAAGCCAGTTTCATTTTTTCTGAAAAACTGTCACACTGATACTGATCTTGTTAAATCAGCCATCCCTAATAATGTGCTTCTATCTTTCACATCAAAATTAAGGTAAGTAATGGGAGAGGAAAAGTGCAGATATCTTACTTGTCAATGAAATTACTGGATTTATAACATCTTGGGTTGATATTATTATTGATATTATCTTACCTAGCATAAATATTAAAATAACTGGTTCAGCTATTTAGGACACCAGCTTGGAAGTGAGATATAATAGAATCATGAATGGAACTTTAAACTCAACTTCTATCGCTTTCAACAGATCACTAGTTTGTGCCTATGTGCTTTTTTCACCAAAAATTTACATGAAAATATGCTTTTGCATCTTTCAGTCATGTAAGTAAATTAAAACCATAAAAAGGCTGATGTAGGACCTCTAAAAGTAGGATTATGTACAATGTAAGTGGATTGGTAATAAATTATTAATTTGATGTTCTATCGGAAATATTTCTACTCATAGGAAAACTATTTCATGTATTTATTATCAGAAAACTTGTTAGTCTTTTTTGGCAAGATAATAATTCCTTCTGGTTTTTTTCAGTGAAATAGTGTCAATCTCAGGTGTCATACAGTACTATTTACTTTGAATACATGGAAATCTGTTTCCCTCATATTGGACATGAGTTACATTTACATGGATATTCAGGCAAGGATGTAAAATCCTTGGTCTACAAGCTCTTACACTGGAAGAAAATTCAGGAGCAATCATGGGCCAGATTTACCTCAGCTGGTTGAGAAAAAGTATTTATAAGCAATCCCAAAAAATTCTGACAATAGATAGCATTTTACTGGATAACTTAAATTTTTAGGCAGTAATAATACATAGCACATTTAATCTTCAGGGAGCTCTGGAAACAGAAACTGATGTCTCTTCCACAGTGGTGATTTTTGAGCTCTCTGTTGACTGACACTTTCTGGTTTTGGCCAGGTACATGATCACCATTGTGTGGCTTGTCAAATTGTTTATTTCTACTGCCTGACCTTACTTAAATACACCAATTTTTGTATTTTGATTATTGTCTGTCTCAGCTAATGGAGAGAGAGTGAAACAGAGATTAAAAATTATTAAGCAAAACTCAGAACATCTCATATGATGCCAGTATTTTTTTTTCCACCTCTGTTCAAGCAAAAGACTTCTAGAGAGTGGCTTGGAAACCCTTTAGCCATGTGTTCTTGGCTTTTTGCCTGTTTAACAGAGGTCTTGCGCAACTTGTGTTTTATGTGCTGTCACCTTCGTTTCTCTATATTTTAGCTGGTCTCCTGGTGCCACTGTTTGCCATTGGCCTGCCTTCAAAGTGAGTGCCTGTGGACAGTACTCATACGGTATGTAACATAGCGTATACTTTGACAACTCATGTGGTCTTAATGGGTTTCCCAGTTACAGAGGCTAAAAGAGCAAGGCAGCCTGTTCTGCAGGCTACCACACAGCAGTTCTTATGAATAAATCCTTTAGATAGGAGAAAATAAATCATTTCTACAATGTTTGCTTTTTATCTGGTAGGTATAATGAAGTCTTTCTCTTCTGTGGCAAGGGAAAGTGCAAATAGGATATTGACACTGTCATCTAAATGAATAATGACTGAGAGACTAGTTAACTTCATTTCTATGGTTTTATGACATCTTCAGTTCTTGCAGATAGGTAAGAAGCCAAAGGCTGATATATAGAAACCAGTGATTGTCTTTGTTAAGCTGTTACTGAATGCTTTCATTAAACCTACATAGAAAGAAAGATGTGTTTCAGAAAGCAAGGCTATTTGTATGCCTCACCTTACAAAACAACAAGGAAATTACCTTGCTGCATAGACTGCTTCCTTTATTTTACTTACATCTTTTGAAGTGTGATCCCAAGATCTTCTCTGTATCCTCTCTTGTTTTACTTGATTTAATTTCCTTAATCAGTTTTCAATTACCTCTACACTTGCTTCTCCTGATCTTGGGTCCATTTTCCTCCCCGTTGTCTTCTTTTTCTCAGTGTGAGTTAGTAGCATAATAAAGATATTGTTACATAATAAAAATGATAATGCATCTATACTGATAAACTGCACTTTAACTGTCTGAAACTCTAGAAATGACTCAGTTTTCTAAAATTCTCTTGGAGACATATGTCATACCATATTTGCCTGTGTTGCCTTTCATATTATCATTCCCAGTCCTATATTCTTCATTCATTTTTCAAGTTTTTAGGCTTCTGTGTTATACTGATTTATTGACTGAAAAAGTAGGGGGTTTGATCATTCTTTTCAGAAGAGACAATGCTTTAAATAGATTATGATTGTAATAACACTTAGCATCTAAACTGTTTATGGAAGCAATGGAAAGTATTTTTAACTCACTCAAAATGATTGGTCCATTTTTCTGCATAAAACCTGAATAAATTCTGAAACAGACTGGCTGATTAGTAGGGCCAGGATAACTGGTATTGGATATTTTAAACTTACTAATTTAAATATAGCAGACCTAACTTTTCACTAATAAACTAATGTAGTTGCTAATAATTCTGGTTTTATTATAAATGCTCAGTTTTTTACTCAGTCCCAGATGCTTGCAGTTCCTACCAAGAATTTTCTTTACTTATAAGGTTTGTAGTTCTGCCTGCTGTCCCCATCTCCTTTGAATGTAGGGGGATGTGTGGGCAGAAAGATCATGAAGCCACCTTGTCGAATTTTCTGATTTTGTTTTTTGTTTCTGATAAATTAGAAAAGGTTTTATGTTTTTTTTATCTTTTTTTTTTTTTTTTAAATTAATACCAATGCTACAAATGAGATAATTTTCCTACAGGAAGCATTTCCACCATTTTTGGTGTTGAAAAGCTTCTTTGCCCTTCTAACTTATTCCTATAGTTTGGAAGAGGAGTTAAATTTCATTATCTTTATTTTTGGGGAAAGACATCCCTCTACTCTGAAAATTTGTGTCCATTAAGCCCTTTTTAAGGGTATTTTCCGTAATTACTTTTTCCCAGCAGTTAATGTTTCCATGTGCTCATATACATTTATAAATTATGCCTCAGTTCTAAACTATTTTTATTTTGAAGATGCATCCTAAAAGAAGGTTATTGTATTATTTTAAAATGTAATTGTCAGGAATTACATAATTCGGAATTATTCTCCATAAGTAGCCTCTGTTATAACATCTTTTCTATACTCTCCAAAGGCAAAGATGTAATGATCTCAGAGGTCTTTTTCAACCTAAATGATTCAGTGATTCTTAGAAATTAACATTTTTTTTTTCTCCAAGAGATGACTTGCAGGTTTCAAACTTGAAGCCTTGCCCCTTTAAGATGTTCCAAAAATGGGAATTATTTGTTGATCATTCTGAAGTAGCCTGTTTGCCATAATTGATCAGGTGGCATATTTGCTTGTTAGATGATTCAGTTAAGACATCTGAAGAAGCTCCACTTTGAGGGAAAATTTTAGCTTGGGAAGTTATGAACTCAGGTTCACACAGAGTGCCTTGCTGTCTTTAAAGTGGTTTCAGCTTGAGTAGAGTACTTTACTGCCTTCTATTGTACAGGCTGAGCTTTCTGTCAAAATGCAAACAATTGCCAAGCATAAGATTTTTTTTTTTTTTTTTTTTAAGAAATCACTAAATTAAATGGATATAATGAAGGAGCTGTGAAAGCCTATTCTACTTAAGTGGTAGCTTTGTGACACATTCTAAATAAATAGGGCAAATAGTGTGTTGACAGCATATTTTTAGCTAATACTATCCACAAATTGATCAATATGACTTTGAGAAGTAACTCATGAGGCAGCAACTTGGGAGTAAATATTGATTCAATTGAGTTTACTAAATTCAACTGAATCATAAGAAGTAGTAGTGTGGCATAATGACATTGAGCTGCTGTGGGCTTCACTTTGCCATTTCAAAGTCGATGCACTTTAAACAAGTAGAGGTATTAAGCTCACAAGAGTTTGACACATATCTTACTCAGCAGGCCATCTGATTGTACGACTGAGTTCAGATGTAACCGTAAGATTTGCTCTGCAGTAAGAGCTGCAATAGAGAAGTTGTTTGAAGTGATCTTAAATACATACCTTTTAAATAAACCTTCATGTTGAGCTTGTAAATAACAGTATAGAATTAAAGACTAAATTTTGAGAGTTTGTGAGCTAGCAGACAGTGGAAATTCACTGTTCAGTTGAAGAGGTAGGGAACACAACATTTTCTAAAAGGGAAAAAACTTCTTTTCATTCATGCTTAGGTGGAGAAAATTTGCAGCGTTAGTGCACATGTATCTTTTACATCAGAAGATACTTTGTTCGATCTTCTTTGAAACAAGTTTATTTAGACTGAGATAACATTTGCAAAGCATCCCAGAAACAGGAAGATGTGAGTTTCTGTTTCTGATGTCAGTGGACATATGATATGTGGCCCTAATGTAGTAAGCAGCATTCAAAACAGAATTGATTTCTTCCATCCATCCAGAATAGTTTCTTAAATTGTAAAAATATGAAACAAGTATACTTGAGGATTTTCAAAAAGTCAGTGGCATCATAGTTCAATAGTTACATATAAAGCATATGCAAAAAATAATTAATAACTACATCCTTGTGAAGAGGATTAAAGATTTGTGGGTTTTTGGCCACAATTACTGGAGGAAATCTTGTATATAATGCAAAGCTGAGGTAATCTTAAAACCCCTTTTTATGCATAAACTTGTATAAGCTTTTGCAGTTAAATGATTAAATGAGGAGAAAAAACAAACCAAGGAAAGTCTCTGACTGAGTGTGGTGTTTATATTGTTAGAAGCTGATATTTTGAATTCAAAAGAATGATCTGTCCATACTAAACTTAATCCTCAGAAATAAATCACTTCTAACAGATAGTAAATGAAATGAGGGTCTGGGAGAAACAGGGATTTGGCCCTTGCTTTTGTAAGGTAAGACAGCAACAGCAGCACAGATTTAGATAAAACCATAGGGTGAGGGGTGTGAAAGTTGAAAAATCACACTGATATCTACAAAAAATGGCTTGAGATATCTATATTTTGTTATCAGTGATCATTAATGAACTTGGTATTCTGAAGAAACAGAAAGTCAGCCTGTGGCGGAGACTGGGAGAATCCTTGCCCTGACAGTCCTTAAGGGAGTGATGGCACAGTTTTGTAAATATAACATCAGGGAGGAATAAACAAAAGGAAATTGCCAAATTTCCATTGATTTCAACAAAAATGGGTTGGTTTATCCCAGTCAAGAAGGATGGACAAGGACATATTCTTTACTTCCTTTTCTGTTTTTTTTTTTCTCTTGTCAGTAAGATGGTCTGAATCGTTGTATTTTACAAATTGACACATGCTTTACATTTGTGATTCTGCACAAATCCTGTGAAATGCCAAAAGGCTTTAATCTTTCATATGGGTGATGCAGTTTTAAAAATTTACTGGAGCAAACAATTTTTCTTTTAATTTTGCTTTGTATCAAGTTTGAAGATACAATTTCTTCCAATTTTACAAATGCATAGTTAATAATGCCTCCTGTACCACCTCTTTGGTAAAGTAAAAACTATGTTGCAGAGTTGGAATGGCTTTGTGAGTAAGAAAATGGTGTCATGTAGAGTACACATGGACACAATATTATTCTCTCTGCAAACCAACCATGGTATGAAATAATTGGTTTTTTCCTTTAATTCTTATTCTCTTAAACATAGGCTTCTGTGGACTAGTCTCACAGTGAATACAGTTAGCATGTGGTGGGCTACAATATCATCTACCAGCATTAACCTATGACCTGACTCTCTGTTAAAACTAATGAACACCAGTAGGGGCTCTATTTTATAGTGCACTTTCCCCAAACTTAAACATAGAGAACTTCCCCCTATATTTTTACTTTAACTATTGAAACAATAAAAACAAAACATAAAATAAACTAAATAAATTTGTTGCAGCTCCATGTTGATTTTAGCTTGCCCTGTTTTCATATGTGGAGAATTATTGGAAATGTTCCTTTTTCTTATATGTTTAATATGTTTGATGAAGTCAAGCATATTAAAGTATTTCTCAATTGTCAGTTCTAAAAATGTCTTTATCTCTTGCAATTTGTGTTGAAAAGGCCAAATTCTCCTTACCTTACTATCAAAACCAGTGTTTTGAATCTTTTTAGTAAGATTACACATGTGAACAAGAGAAGCAGAATTTTGTCCAAAGGGACCAACAATTTCAGGAGATTGGAAACAGTCACAGCAGTCACAATTTTAAAGTAAGCATATTCACATGCCATATCTTTTTTACCTTATTCCCCCTTGTTATCCATTTATGTATTTTGTGATGTAACTGTATGCAAAGGTCCTCCCTGTGCATTTTTGCATCTTGCCTGTACATTCCAATTTGTTATAACAAAAATAAAACCAGAATTTTTATCTAGTATTTTCACAGGAGCTTATAAACCACATTCTACAGGATTTCCTGATCAGTTGTAAGGAGAGTTGTGGCTGTGAAAAGGCTGCAGGATCTGGCCTATTAACTAATTCCACTGTAAATTAGTACATATGTTTTATTTACTTGGAAGACAAAGCTTCCCTTGAAATGCATTTTAAGGTCACCTAATTATCAGGCAAATACCAGTTTGCAACTCTGAAAAACTCCCCTCTTACTAATCAATATATCTTGTTTTCACTGGGTTGCTCCAATTTTGCTTAGTGTTAGTTGGCTCAAATGCCAAAAAAAAAAAAAAAAAAAAAAAAAAAGAGATGAAAGGAAGAAAAAAGACGAGGGCATGATAACCTTTTTCCCCTAAAAATGAAACAACTAATAAAAAATACTATTTGGAGTTAGCTGAGAATACCTATCCATGCAGCACACATTTTAAGCAGCTATTGAGCAGAGCAGAGACCAAAAGCCAGCTGCATTTGGCTTCTGTGGAGTCTAAACGTGTTTTTTATTTGGAGCTGTAACACGTGATTTTTGTTTGTTTGTATGTTTTGATTTTCATTTTATACAACTAACTTCTAGAAAGAATTCTTGCAACTTCTTAGCTTCCCCTTAATGGCACAGATGGCTTTCCTCACCGCACTGGGTTGCTCTGCCTTCCCCTGAGGCGCAGCAATCACCTTTGACACCAACAACAGTAGGCAAACCAGCAGAAGTTAGGACAAAATCCGGCTTTTAGAGGGACGTGTTTACCTGTTGCTTTTGCAGTTCACGCTGATGCTAGATGCGCAGCTAAACCTTTTTGCTCAGCTCCTCGTTTACTCGTTCCTCTGCTGACAAGGGCCGGGGTGGAAAGTGATGGGTTTCCATGGAGAGAGCCGCGTGGTGGGGGCAAAAGGAGTTTAGAATCAAATTACACAAAACTAGGCAAAAGCAGCCAGTGCCTGCTGCTCCCTGAATTTAGGCGAAGGCTGCGCTGAGCGACGGGGATGAGGGGAACCCTTCCTGCCTCAGGGACGGGAGGGACCGCGGGGTGCGGAGCGCCGTCCCCGGGGCTCGGCGGCTGGCGGAGCCGCCCGGGCGGAGGAAGGGGGGCCGCGGCGGTGCCCGCCCGGGCGGGGCGGGGCGGGGCCGGACGGGACGGGGCCCGGCGCTGTGTCCCGCCCCGTGGGGGCGAGCGGCGGGCGGGGGCAGCGCGGTCGCTGCCGCCGGGGCGCAGCTGCCCGCCCGCCGCCGGGCGCTGTGTGCGCGCACGGGCCGCGCTGCTGCCTGCCCACGCACGCACACGGACACACGGACAGGCAGGCAGGCAGACGGACAGACAGACAGAGACACGCACGCACACACCCGCACGCCGCGCATCCCGCGCATCCCGCGGTGCTGCCCGCCCGCCCCGCCGGGACGCGCTGCTCCCGCTCTCCCGCGTTTCTCCGCGGGCACCCAGGTGGCTGCGCCCCCACGGCGCTGCCCGCTCGGCCCGGCACGACTCGGCACGGCCCTGCGTGTGTCTTGCCAGCCGGCGTCCCGCGGGCGCGGAGCCGATGGCGCTGGGAGGAAGGATGCGCCTGAGCCGCGTCTGCTGCGTGTTCTACCAGCTGTGCGTGCTGTCAAGCGGGCTCGGCGCAGGTAAGTGCCTTTCACGGAGCGGGCCGAGCCCGGGGCGGCCTCCGCGCCCCGCCGGCTGCCGGTGGCGATACCTGGCCATTGTTAACCGCGCCCACCCCCCGCAAGCGATGGGTGAGCGGATAATGCGTGCCTTGGCTGTGAGGGTGCGCTGCAAAGCGCTGCTCTGTACGAGACCTGATTTCCACAAGCAGCCCTGTCATCCCTCCTGGCTGTGCTGTTCCTAGAGTGTACGATGAATTTATAAATAAAAATGTTTCCTGTCTCAGGCTGGTGGAGGTTGTGTGTACTCAGATCTTGGTAAACATAATGCTGGCATGCTGGACTTTGGTTGTTTTGTGATGTAGAGTGTGTAGGGTACGCAGACATCAGTAGTTAGCGATTCTAATGCAGTTTCATTGTAAGAATGGTCACGATGCAGCCTGTGCATGCAACTGCTACTTGTATGTGCAGCCATGGTGCATGTGTGTGTATATTTGGCCGAACTTTGGGAGCCATAATGGGTCTTGTACAGCATGCTGAGAGGAAGGTTGAAATTTTCAAATTTGTTCAGGTTTTCCCCAGCAATTTTTTTTTTTTTTTTAGCTATATGAGAAAATTGTTGCTTTGTCTAAATGATGAAGGGTTTATGCAACCTTCCTTGCATGGAGGTGGTGATCAAAAGGAAGGACATCCCCAGCTACTGGTACAAACACAACTTCTGCCCAGCTTGGGGTCCAGCCTTCTCTGTGTTCTGCAGAACCTTGGTGTGTTCCAGATGCATCGACAGAACAGACCCATCTAACAGCTGGCCCCCCTGCTGTGCATAAAGACAAGATGAAAAGGACAAATGAAGCCCACTGTATTTTGTGTGGTATGCTTGTTGGCCTAGGAGTCAGAAGGACCACCTTGTGGTGGGAAAAGGGGAAAGTTTTTAGCAGGCACTGGATGCTGTTTGGTGCTCCACTCATTTAAAGCATCTACCGCATTTCCCACAGGTCTCCATGCTTCAGAAGAGACTGAGGAGTGGGAGATCGTCTTCCCTGCACTGTGGAGCCCGGGCCAGCAGGAGCCAGCGGGTGGTAGTGGTGGTGGTGGGGGTTGCAATGTTGACCCCAATTCGGTTCCCAGTAGTGGGAACCGAAGCAGCACTTTCAGTGCCCCAGTCACACCTGGCCCAGTGGCTGGCAGCTCCCGAGAGGTGCGTTCAGTCTCCTCCTCGGTGGATGGGCAGGCACAGGCTGTAGGGGAGGCAGCAGAGGAAGAGGACACTGAGGATGAGTATGAGTCTCAGGAGTTTTACCACTGGTCTCCCCTGCCCCAGGGGTCTGGTGCTGCCTCTCAGTTGCCAACACCACCTTCCCCCCCGCCACCACCTCCAGCAGAGGATGGAGATGAAGTGCTGCTGAGGATCCCAGCTTTTGCTCGGGAGCTCTACCTGCTGCTCAAGAGGGACAGCCGCTTCTTGGCTCCTGGCTTTGCTGTTGAAGAGCGGCTTGGGGGTGAGGGCAAAAGTCCACCCAGTGCCACACAGTCGCAACCTGAGAGAGCTTGTTACTACAGTGGTGCTGTCCTCCGCTACCCGGGCTCCTTCGCCTCCTTCAGTACCTGTGGTGGACTGGTAAGATGACCCTGCATGCACCTGGCCTAGCACCCATGTCTCCATCCAAGTCTCTGCTTCATCAATTGCTTTTCATTCACATTCCTTTCCTAAGGTCTTCTTTCTTTCTTGGTAGCATCTTAGGTCCTTGCTCTGTAACTAACCTCATTTTTTAACAATTGTCCTATTCATACTCTTCTCATAACATTTCTCAAATCCTAATTCTGTCTTTAGCCTGTACAATAATGATATTATGATCTGTTTCCAGATCCATACCTTTCTGGTTGTGGATTTCCATCTTCTTACACCATTCTTTCTTAAACTTTTCTCATCTCCATCTGTAATTTTATCTTACCTTCAATGAGTTCTGTAATTAGATACCTCCATGCTCTCTCTCCTTTATTTTCTCAGTCTCATCTCTCCTGCAGTCCATCTGTAATCCATTTGTTCTTCATTCTCATCTTGTATTCTAAAGTTATTTCCCTCATTTGAATTATCTTCCTTCTGCAGCTCAGTTTCCAAGCTCTTCTGTCTTTGCTATCTCTAGCAGTATTTTACCAGTGTCTCCTTTCTCCTTTTCATTATTCCTTTGCTTTCACTTCTTTGGCCTTTTTTCTCTGCCTCACAGCTTCCCACATGTGGTACCTGTAGTTGCTTGAATTTGGGGCTTTTTTCTTTTTAACTCCTCCATAGAAGAATGCAATGAGTATGTTCTCAGCAGAAATCTTAATACAGTCAGACCTTTTTGACTGTTATTACTTCTGTGGCATACTTTTCTTATTTAAAACAAGCTCCCCCTGCTATTACTTCTGTTGCACCAATCATGATTTTTGCTAGATAAAGAGTGGAATTGGTTACATTGACAACAGCAGTGATGATTCAGAGAGCTGCAATCCTAAGGTACTTGCAGGTGGCTGGAAAGTGTAGAAAGAAAAAAAGTTTACTTGTGATGGTGCAGAATGTTGACAGGATCTTAAAAAGCCCCAGTTATTGCTACTATTATTCTCTTCATTTGGGGCCGTTTTGTAGCATCACAAATGAGCATTCTTGCAGCATATAACAGAAATTAGAATAGAAAGGGTAACCATGCTGGAGAGGGTTAATATCCTCCATAATCCTGAGGTTTGGGTGTAAATCACCCTAGCCACATGATATATTTTTTTCTTGTGTTTCTTTTTGAATTTGAATATCTAACTTGCTTCATTGCTGACTCAGGAAGATATGTCTTTTTATTTTTATGGCCATGAAATGAAACCAGGTAAAATGTGGAAATTTTGACTGCTTATTCATTTGCCTGTTTGAACTTATTCAAAAATCAACACAAACTGAAAATGGTGGATCGACACCAAATAAAACATTTGCCTGCACTCCTGCAAAGTGAAACTGCCAAGTTTCACACAACTCTTAAGTGGTTGGCATCTAATTATTGATATTTTGTCATATTTTCCGAAGCAAGGTAGTAGAATTAATTGTGGAGGAAAATATTGAAGGTCAATTGATGGTGGTTTGAAAGCAATCATGAAAAGCATTTGACTTCTGTGCACCTTCTTATTTTGAAAGTTTTACTTCCTTCTACATTGTGTTTGGGTAAAATTAGGTTAGAAAATCTTTGTAAAGAAATTAGTGGAAATAATTATCGCCTTTCTATTATGCCTATGCAAAAGCCCTGTACATCATTGCATGTCTGTAACACCTCAAATTTATTAGATAAATTGATTCACTTTTTGGATAGATCCCAGTTTCTAGAGAGCCCCATTAGTAATTTTTGATTCTGTTAGACTTTACTAGGAGTACCAGTTTACTTCAAAGCCTTTGGTCATCTAAGCGTGCATGTGCCCATAGCATGTTCTCCTCTAGAAAACTGCAGATGAAACATAAAATATTCTGTGTATCTCAAAAAATAAAATTGTCAACTGTTGTTGCTGTTGACTGGTGTTGTCTTGATCCTCAACTGCACTGTCTTGTTTGTGGTGAAATAGTTAAGCAGCTGTTCTTCCTGAGAGTGTTGCTGTGTCAGGCATAGTTAAAAAAAATTGCACAGTGCTATTATGTCAAAGTTGTCATAACAAATCCTAAGCTATTTGTCATTCTTTATCCAGTCATTGCTTGGGCTCTATTACATATGTAAGTTGCTGAGTTTTTAAGAGTATTGAAAAAACATCCTAACATGTGTTAGATATTCCACCCTGTTTCATCTAGGCCTGATTTCAAAATACATTTTCTTTTTTTTTTTAATATGTAAAATAACATTGAAACTTGTCCCCAAAAATATTCTGTTGTTGTTACCGGAATTATAATCTATTTTTTCACTTTAAATACAAAGACTTTTCAGAGAAAATACTAATGTCTGAGATATGCTCTCTTTTCAAATCCTTGCTGACCTTGGGTTAGGTTTAGTAAGCTGCATACACTTTGGAAAGTCAAATGTGGGCTAATATGCAGCTTAGATTACACCATTGTGCTTTTCAGAAATAGCTTATTAGTGAGTCTTTTTACTGACCAAAGAAATTAGGTGTAGTCTGACAGACAACAGTGATTATGCTGTGCAGGAGAAAGGGTGAAGAGTGTAGTCATATGCAGGGAAAGGTCATACCTGGCAGTACAGATGTATGTTTGTTGCTGTAGGACTAGTTTTGTCAAAAGGTACTGCATCTTCAGTAAATTAAACAGAGGTCTTAGGTGAAATTGTTGTACCATCCATATAGGTGCTGGCATAGGTTCCAGTTTCTCAAGGCACAGAGACCTCACATGCCAGTGATATTCAGGAAATAGGGTGAAAAAAAGGTCTGTGTAGTAATTCACTTATGTACATGGCAAGAAGAATATTGCTGCCTCTCGGAAGCTGAATTTTATATGCTTTTTGAATATTTCACTGGTTGTATTTGTGTAAAGCATCTAACATACAAGATAACATTAAAGCTTCCCTATATTATTCCCTACATTATTTCTTCCCTATATTAGTTCTTGAGAGCTTCAGTTGTGTTTTTTTTCTTGCTGCTCATCAAGAACCAGTATGGAGGTGTAATAATAACAGGGCTCCTAATGTATCATGGAAGTCATGTCAAAATACCAGTGAGAAGTGAAAGCCATACTCCTAGATAATTACTAACCACATTCTGACTGCGAGCATTCAGAAGTGTCTTCATTCAGCCACTTAATCTTGAAAAACAAAATATAAGTCAGTGGTTATTTTCTAATGAATCTAAAGATTGGAGATATGCACTTACCATCTAGAAACTTCATCATGGTGTGATATCAGAGCTCACATTATCAATGGTGGCAATCCTCTCCAACTCC
Organism: Taeniopygia guttata; assembly: GCF_048771995.1. Classification (NCBI taxonomy): domain Eukaryota; kingdom Metazoa; phylum Chordata; class Aves; order Passeriformes; family Estrildidae; genus Taeniopygia; species Taeniopygia guttata. The sequence goes on along the minus strand of NC_133063.1, from coordinate 6,418,125 downwards.
TTGCTAAAACACTTGTGGATGCTTACACCTTTTGAAGCTCAGTGGGATGTACTCTGAGTACATTTTGGGATTCTGCACTGGTGCTCTGGGAAGATGAATAAAGAGAGGTTTCCAAGGATTCTCCCATCTGCATGCTGACTGCCTACTTCTTGTTCATGGTTAGCCAAATACCAGGATGTTAATAGTCCTGCTGATGCCACTGAGACTGTTCTTCTGAAAGTGATGAATTGCAGAGCTGGACCATTCATTAGTTAAATGGTTGTTTCTTCTGTTTGCATGTGTTCTGACGTAATATTTGAAATAAGAAAAAAATTGTGTAAAAGGTTAGTGAACAGTTTTATTTGTGACTGGTTATATATATATATATATGGTAATTTTGTATATCATGCTATAGCATTTTGTATAGCATTGCATGTATAACATAGAATTAAGAAATCAGACTGCTGGTTCTTTATCTACTGCTAGAATGAAAGTTGAAGTAGTCTCACTGCTTTTAACACAGAGTGCTGTAAACATGGTAAATATGTGCTTTATCCCCTACTCATTTAATTTCAAAAGGAGAGGTATGACTACAATTTTTTCTCAGTAATTAATTCCTTAGGTAGTACTCTATGGCTGTGTACTGACTCACAGGGATTTCCCCAATATTTCTTCTTCTTTTGACTGAAGCAGTCTGCAATAAAAAGAGAACAACTATTTCTGTTTAGGCCGAGAAAGGATCTGAATGACTTTATTTCTAAAGCAATGGAGCAGGTTTAGACTTTCAGGAAGGTGCAAACAGGAGCAAATGGACAGAACAACGCAGTTTGTTGATGCTGTGCTGTTCATCTCAGCTTCTTGCAGGTTGTCTAACAGTGCATCTCTGTAGCTCTAAGAAGACAACATTGACATTTGGGTTAATTTGCTGGAGAGAAGTTTTGAAGTTCATCTGATTTTCACTAGATCTTAAGAAAGTGAATCAGGCAATAGCATTTTTATAGCATTTTTATAGTTCTGATGAATCTGCGTAAAATACAATTTGTAATTAAAAGTAATGTGCATTTTCACAGTGACTTGACTTGGAACAAGTTTTAGCATATCTCCAGTCCAGGGAAGAGCTCTTTACATAAGTGTGTGGTGTTTTTATTAGGCCTCATTGCTAGTGACAAGAAGGTTTTTAAATGTCTGATCAATAGTTTATAGACAAGTACTTCACTTAAATAGCCCTATCCAAAGCAATGCTGCCGGCATCATCAAAAGAATGGATGACAATTGTTCTGTGCTATTCAGAAGTGTGTCAGGTATCATTGGAGGACAGCATTTCAGTGAATATTTCTAATTGTAATGTCCTACTTTTACAATAAAACAAGTAAATAAGGATGTGAAAAAGTATGTGCCTTTACTGGCCAATTGAAGGGTTGCTTTCTTAAGGTTTGAAAAAAACCTGAAGCAACTCTACAGGAAATGAATGGCTTTTTTTACTTCTGACACAAAGTTTGTGAAGATTAGTTTTGAAGATTAGTGTTATTAACTACTAGTAATTGAATGACACGTGATGAATTAGAAATATTTTAGACTTTTTAGGATATTCTGATTTCACATGTCCCTTACATTCAGGATGCTATAGCTTCTAGAAAACTGGAATTATTATTTTGTACCTCTCCATTGATGACAGTTTAAGTTTGTAACTCATCTCAGAACAATCAGAATAAAATTGGAATGAACAATAGTAATAAAATCCATTAAGAAGTTTTTGTTTTCCTACAGTTCTGTATACAATCACTTCTGGGAATAGGATTCAACCTGAGAAAAGGCTGAATCTGTGTTTTGACATCTTTCTACTTAGACAGGGATTATAACCACAGTGTTCCAACATTTTTATATGGGAAAAACTGCAGTGAATATAGTTTTTAGTTACACTTCCTTGTGATTCCTGCAATGAGAGTAGTGCCTGATATGGCAAGTATACTTGAATTTTTGGACAGTTCAAAAAGTGTTGGAAAGCTGTACTGAGCTTCTACCTTTTGGTTGCACAGCTTCCAGTGGCAGTGCAATATTTAACCTGCCAGAACTCCTTTCCTGGCATAGGATCTGATGGGTTGAGGATGAATAAGCTGTTTGCTTGTAGTATGAGTTATGAGTCTGTTTGCTGTGCGGTGGACATGCAAGCTAAAGTTTGCTTTTGTGAGTATCCCTGCTTTTGTCCGCCTCTGGGAGCAGGTGGTCAGAGCAACTCGTGCATTGCCCTGGGAAGCTGTGCCCTTACAGGATGTGAGCTCCCTCTGTAAGGCTCTCAGACTTAAATAGACTTCTTGGTTCGATCAGGCTCGAATGCAACTGCCCCATTACACATCCTGAATCATACAGTACCCACATACAAGCTGAAATGGGTTAAATACCCAGCCTTTTGTCAACCAAATGTAGTGCCCCTTCCTCCCCACCTCAGTGACCCTTGCAGTTACACATCCGTATTGAGTAACTTCCACACCAGATGCTTCTCAAAAGAAATTCGAGACAATTAAAGCTTCTTTTATGCTGGTGGTAAGCATTAGAAAACAGAGATCACCAACAACTTTTCATAAAAGGGTAAAGAAAAGAGAATATTTTTGGTCCATATGATACTAAAGTTTCCACACACTAAAGTTTGACATTGCAGACAGAAGATTATGAAATTCAATAGGATTATCCTTACAGGCTACCAGGATAAAATCAAGTACAAACTCTTTCCTATTCACCCAGCTTCCTGAGATCCTTAAATGAAGGGAGAACAAATAGAAGCAGTCTGCCTACTGTTTCATTATGAGTTTGTTAGAGAAAGGAAACTTTACTGAGAAGGACAGAAATAAATAGGTGAGTGAGGGTACTCTATGAGTATCCTATACTAGGAATTCACAGCTTCAACAAGATTTGCTTTGTTGACTTTAAAATGTGCCTTATTTGTTTTTAAAACATGCTTAAATAGGCAATTAAAATTTGTGATCAGTATAAATTGTTGATAAGGTAGGGCATGATTGGAAATGTTAGAACTGAAAGCAGCTTTGCTCTGTTACGAAAGTGTTTTGAGTCTTTTTTTCCCTCAGAACAGAAAAAAACCCCAACAAAACAAACATCCCTGGGAAAATAAAGCATTGGACAAAAAATTAGTGCTTTCTACTTCCACATGAGGTTGGAGAACCAATGAGAGGTGGTGGTGCTCCTGGATGAATGAAGTCTTTCGGTGTCTGTGTTGAAACTGATCTGTTTGTTCCTCCTAGATTTACATGACAGTGGAAGGTGTGACAGAGGAGGCCAGCCAGCCCTGTAGGAAGTGTCCTTTCCAACAGGACAAAACAAGTTGTTTACATGAGGTTGCTTCGGCATGGTTAGGCAGAGTCACATCTGCCCCATTTTTGCCTCCAGCTAAAGTTTAGCTGCTGTGTTTGTAATCTCTCTGTTGTATTTAAATATCTTTATTAAAATATCACCTTGAAAATCTAATGAAGCACAGCTCAGCACGCAGTAGAGAAGCCTAAGAAAATTAAAATGGAGTGATTGTGGCCAGCTGAAATAACTAGCTTATATGTACAAGAAAAACACTATTAACACTATTAACAAACTTGGTGAACAGGAAGTTAATTACAAACATAACTATTAAACCTAGGTTGTGGGGGAGTTGTTTTGTTTTCTTTCTCTTTCTTTCTTATAAAGGAAAGGAATACTGGAGATGGTATCCCTTTTAAATTTTATTGCTGTCATCAAGTGCCATAAACCAACAAAGATCTGCTTAAAGATAAAGGAATAAACAAACCTTCTTTATTTCTATTTTTCGTTCTGGGTTCTGATGCTGCAGTCTTCTACTATTCATCTTTAACTTTCTGGATGAAACATCTTTTGTTTAGATTTTTGTTTTGTGTATCTGAGACCTCATCCTAATTCATAAGAAGGATATGTCTTCTAAACATAGGAAAAAAAAAAAACAAACCTGAGGCAGGTTTTTTTACCTGCTTTTTTACCAGCTTTTACATGAAAAGCTGAAAGATTTATCAAATTAGGTTTGACTTAGGCTGAGACTATCTTTGAACTGTAACAAACTCTGTTTCCCTTAATATTAAACACTGTTGCATGGTATGTGAGATTTTGGGCCACCATGCCTCAGACCACATGGTAATGACTCCTTTCTTCTAAGAGCTATCCTACAATCATGCAGGTGCTCTATCCTGAGACAAGTTTGATTTGTGATTCCCATCCTGCTTATAACAGCCTGCTTTCTGCCTAAAGTTTCAGTACAAATACTTCCTTTGCAATATATTTCTGAGTGATAATTAGAAATACACTATCTCCAGAGTGGCTTCATTTAAAGAAAAAAAAAAAAAAAAAAGGAGATTGCTGTGCACCACCAGAGATCTCTACCTATTGCAATTAATGTATAAAATTATCAAGGTTGTTTTTCAAGATAGAAAAGTGAGATGGTAGATCAGAAAAATTGCATAATTCCATTAATTAGATTAGTGACATTTTGGCCTCTTAATTTGATGTTAACTGCTTTAAAAATAAAAGGCAGAGCACTGAGCGTCTTTCAGCTACAAATGCTAATGTTAGTGAAACCAACATTTTTTTCAGAACATGTATCCCTGGCTTATATATCTCATGTATCTGCCAATTGTTTCTTCACTAGCAAATGAACCAGGATTTTTAAAAGAACCAAATGTTCTCCATGTTGCAACCCTTGTAATATTATGTTAAAAGCACTGTTCTTTGTCTTTCTTTTCAAAATGTTTTCTTGCAGGAGTGGAGATTATTTAGGTTGTTAATGATGGATTATGACAGGGGAAAAATGAGCTGCATCCATGATCTCCATGCTAAATAAGATAAAAATAGGGGGAGCTGAGAAATAGGGAAAAAAGCAAACAAGAAAAAGCATAAGGTGTGGGAGCTGTGAGATTGTTGGAAGGGGAGAATATTCAGGAGGAGTCTATGGAAACCAATGCTCATGTAGAAGTTGCTATTCAAATGGTGAACATATCTCTTTGCTATGTGAGGAGGAGAACTACCTCAACAGAAAGGAGTGAGACAAAACAATTTGGATTTGCGGAAGAATGAGATGTTTTTGCAGATGTTTTTCTGTGGAGTGTGTGTCTTTCCTTGGTTTACTCAGATCTCTCAGGTGACTTCAGGGATATAGCAGGAGGGCCAGTTGGTTTCTCCTTGCCAAGAAGTTGTGGAAATAGCATGAAATACACCAAGCATGAGCATCTGTCTTATATCGCAGATCCAGACAGTAGTTGGTCAAATTTTTATAAACCAATAGCCCAAAACATCTATATTAGTTTTAAGATCAGATGTGCATCTGCAGTGCATTAGCAGTTCAGTTAACCTTTTGTTGTTAACATGTCATTGCCTGGAAAATCATGGCTTTTTTTTATTGCTTCTCATATGCCATTATAAATAAGCAATAAGTATTATTTTGAATTGAAAGTATGAAGAATATTTCTAGTGTTAATTTTAGAACAGTTGATTTAGAATGAGAAATCAATCTCCTAACATTAGCTGCTAGTAATACATACATCTTCATGTAAATGAATAGAAGTCAAATTTTTTTGGAAGCCTGTTCTGGTGAATGTTTTTCTTGGGTCTACCAGTACTTCAGTCAGAATTATTTTCTGAATGAGTTTTGCATCCAAAAATGTAGAAATGTGCCCAAAACTGACTTGTGAAGTGATTTAGTTTCTGTGTGATTATCTTCCAACAATTCCATATGCTTGTTTTATGATCTCAGCTGTGCTACCTTAAGTTCTCATTAGATGTCAGAAGTTTAACTGGGTCAAGTCAGGGCAAGCTTATTTAGATAGCAGCAAGTTAAGGAAAATACAGATATTTCTGCACATGATGTTAATTCATCTGGGCACAACTTTTTATGCTTCAGTACAAAGTAAATGTCCTGCTCTGTCCCTCTGGGCTTCAGGGCATGTTGGGTGGAAGAAGTGCCCAAGTAATGGCTACAGCCATTATAGTTATGCCATTTTTTATATAAAATATTAAAATAGATGTTTGGAGCGCAATTTGGAGCGCTCCTTTTTGTTGTTTGCTTGGGTTTTTTTTTTTTTTTTTTTTTTTTTTTTTTTTGTCTCATTAGCCTGGCATTTGGATTATAATCCTGAAAACCCAGATGTAACTATGATTCAAGGCATGTATGAAGTACTTTGATTTTCTTCTGGAACTGGGAGACAGGAGATAAAAAGGATATCATAAGGGACTCTACTCTCATAATATTTAATTGTGGGATTACTTAATTTTCTTTTGAAAAATACTCTTAAACATGAAGCTGTCTCTATGTGTTTCTGTTGTAAAATGCGTGTGAAACTCTTCTAATCTGCACAGTTTTTGAAAACATCTGAGAATTGACAATCTGGTATTTTAGGAGACAGGAATTTCCTTAGGTGATTTTGTGTCTAAGTAAGAGATTACCAGTCTCTTTTGTCTCTTTCTGACCTCAATGGACCTCACCTCAAATATTTATTTAAAAATACATGAGGGTAGTGAGTGAGTTTAAAGTGGAAGAGGATATATAGAGTAAAATGGATGCAATTTGGCATATAAAAAGCTTAGTTTTCCAGTTTCTGGCTGATGATCCTAGCATGTTTCCCTTTTTCTTTCTGATTACCTGTTTCTTCTGTAGTAACCTGTCTAAGGAAGCATAATAATAACAACACATTTCTTGGATGTCTCTTTAGATTTGTTTTTATTTTTCTTTTTGCTTCCCTTACTAAGTCATTTGCATTGGAAATAATGGAAGGAAATAATTCCTTTCCTTTGTAGTTCATGTTGGGAGATAAATCCTTTGCTTATTTCATATAAGCAACTTTGTTTGGAAGTGACCGGTCAGACTGATGGTACGTTGTTCAAGGTGCTAATGTCAAAACTCCATTCTGATCACCATTTGTCATCTTATGCTCATAAAATCAATCTCTTTAGCTTAAAAAATAAATTTAAAAAACCCTTAATCCAAATTTATATTTCTTCTTTTCATTTAAATAATAGTTCTTGAAGAATAATTATACAGTTCTTTCCTAAGGGTAGCAGAGCTTTAGTTTCTTAGTACAAGAAAAGGTAAATTGATTCTTGTTTTCTCTCAAAAAAGGAAAGTATGGCATAGGTTTAGAAGTTAATAGCAAGAAGCTGCAAAGTTTAGGAAAAAAAAAGTTAGGAGTCATAGAAAAATATCACTTCTATATATTTTCATCTTTTTAAAACAATGTTGTGGGAGCCTTGTTTATTTCTCTTAAAGCTGTCTGGTTTGGATTAACGTAATTCTAGATAGAGATGTAAAAACTCTAAGCAAAACTTTATTTTATAGAAGGACTAACTTTATTTGTTGAATTGTAGTTCTATACCTATAAATATATTTTATTTTCCTGTCTTGAGTTACTGTTTTCGACAGTTAGTAATTTTGGCAAATTGCAGATTACAATGAAACTGAGTTTCATGGAGTGTTTCCTTGAATTAAATAATGTTTAATAATAAGAATAATAGGAGTAGTTCAGCCTCTCTGTCAGAAAAAACCAATTTAATGGAGTTGTAGATGGGTATTTCAGTAAGGATTAGCAGAGATTAAATTTCTCTATGGACGATCATGGTGTGTTTTGGAACTGTGCCACATCTTTCTGTGGCTACCATGAAAGCACACAGGTTTGAACAATGGTAGCTCATTGGTATGCACTATTTAAGTGTTTTACATGGATGAATCAATTTAAACTTGGATCTCTTGTATTGATCATCTTGGTACTAGTCTAGGTGTTTTATCTAATGCAGATTACAGTTGGTATTTCCTGTTTAACCTCCTGCATGGGACTAGGTGTAGAATGCATAGTGCTCATCCTTTGTGTATCCTTATTTTTCCTCCATAAAATACCATTTCAGATTCTGATGGGAAAAAATCCAGACTTGCTCTAAAGAAATGGACTTAATGCTGTTTCATTAACTAAAGGTACAGCACTTTGATTCTTACTCCAAAAGAGTGGTTTTTAGTTTTACCACAAGAATTGCTGAAGTTACTCATATTACACCAGAATGTTCTAAAGGAACATCTTTATGAGCACTGAGTCTTTAATTGCAAGGATTCTTTCCTTAGGTGATACGTTTCCATAGGTGTTGCTTTTTCATAACTAGTCATGTTTAGCTGTGCAGTCTTTCTTGGACAGTATTAATAACAACTCAAAAGTTGTTGTGAAAAAAGTGATCTGAAATATCACAAAACCAGTTCATTGTAAAGAGCTTTCAGCTTAAGTTTTATGGAATAATTTTTTTTTAAAATCCTGACTCACTTTATAGAAGCTCTTGTATTTATTCTGGAAAGGAGTTATGGCTGGGTTTCTGAGTTTTATTTTTTTAACAGTAAGTGAGTGGTTGTGTTCCATTTTATATAGCATGTACTTGGTGAACAAAACCAAGTGATTGTTAACATCATGCCTTAGTTAGGACAACATGATTGACACAATTTACGGGTTAGATGGCCGTTTTAAAAATGGATTTTTATGTTGCTTCTTCTTTGAATTCTGCAAGTAAAGGGTTGGACACAGCGCTTAATAGTACTTTGCTTTTCATTTTGATTGTAGTTTATTTTATTGGCCTATATTAGTCATCTGTGGTTGGTTGAACATAATGCCTCATCATACTTCCTGAAACAAAAAAAAAGAAGTAAGGCTTTTCAGAACATTTCAGGCAACAGATTGGAAACATTTTTATTCATTTTTCAGTTGGTGCATGCACCAACAATGGAGCTGAGGTCATGCAACCACATAAAATATATATTTAATACAGGATTTTATAGGGGGCAAAGTGAATATAGTTGTCCATAGCATGCAAGCATTTGATTTTTTTTTTCTTTTTTTTTGCTTTAGGTTTAGCAGCCTTGGTAGTTGGTTAATGCTTCCTTTTGTGATGGTATTTAGTTTCTATTCATGTGGAGACTGTGCTTGAACCACAGTCAGCTCTGATCATTGTGTTTTTAATGAACCAAACTGAAGACATGGCCCTTTTATTACTTCCAGCTTCTTGGAACATATGCCTACATGAATATGAGAACTGAGAAAAATGAAAAACTAATTCTGTAGCCCTCATAAGGACAGATCAAAATATGAAACCTGAAAACCAAGATGCTGGGAGACCACTGAAAGAACTTTCTTTAAAAAAAAAGGTTTCTGTCCATAGATCATCATTTAGAGCTGTGAGTATAGAAATTTTCTATGTTCATATAATAGAATTTTAATTATTTCTGAGTCAGTAATAGTGATTTTTTAATGCAAGTGAACTGGAATAAGGTGGCCAATTTTTTATTTTTTGCACAGACATTGCCTTCTAGTTGTCATCTTTTTAGTAGCTCTAGCTCCATGCATTACATGTCATTGTAAAGTAAATTAATTTTGTAACATAAAGCTATAGGCAATGGATTTTGCTACATAGCATAAATTCAGAATCTTGAGTATGTAAAATAACTTTATATTATTATCAAAACACTTCCATTGATCTAAATCAGTATGAAATCAGAATTAAATATTAGTGTTTAGACAACTAGGATGGAATACTGTATCTTGCTTTATTAAGCATATATTGCCCAGAGCTGATTGAGTTATTATCGTGGCCAGAACAACAGCCTCATTTGTCTTGCCTTTTAAAATTCTGCAAGTGAGAAAGTCTCTTCTGATCTGATTGTAGGCCTAGAACAGAGCTGGAGAGGGACTTTTTGCAAGCTCTTGGGGTGATAGGATAAGGGAAATGCCTTAAAAACTGAATAAATGTTTAGATTAGAAATTAGGACTAAATTCTTTGATCCGAAGGTGCTAAAACAGATTGCCCAGAGAAGCTGTGGATGCCCCATGCCTGGCAATGTTCAAAGCTTTGAGCATTGGTCTAGTGCCACGTGTCACTGCCTATGACAGGGGGCTTGGAATGAGATGTTCTTTAAGGTCCTTCCCAACCCAAATCACTCTGTGATTTTAGTAATTCTTCTTATGTTACTGAGCTAACAGCCTTTAAGGCTTTCTAGCCCTTCCTTGTAGCTTGTTTCTTCTGTAACAGAAACCAAAACTACGTGAGAGAGAGGAATAATTCCAAGATCTAGTCAGTTTTACTGTTCAGTTCAACCTCCTAAGATAAAGGGTAGAAGCTACTGAGTGAAGGGAGAAAGGATCAGAAAGAGACCATTAACTTATAATGGCTGGGGTGGCACATTACATATTGTTGTCTTTTGTGACAAAGCCATCTTTGCCATAAAATGTGCATTGTTTTAGGCATCTAAGGATGAAAGTATTGTATTTATTTTCTTAAGGATTACGGTGTGCCTTGTGTGCAAGTATGGATATTCTGAACATTAAATAGCTGCACCGCTGATGAAGTCTGACTTGCCAATAGCTGTCTCCTTTCTTAATAGTATTAGTCAATCCTTGTTTAGTTGCCTGTAGCAAATGAATGAAATAGTTTTTCAATTTAAGTTAGTTTAAGAATCAAGGGTATTTTCAGTGTGTCATTAATTCTATGTGTTTTGAAAACAGGTTTTAAATTGATTGTCACATATATTGAATTTCATTTCAACAATATCTTGTAGCACTTGGATCAAAAATGCTAATTTGGTTTTAAAGTTTTTGTGTGCACTGTTCTTTCTAATTAAGTTACTGGTGCTGGGAGTAGTAGGCTTTCTGTATCTCATAAACTTCCAGAATGCTACATTAAAAAAAAAAAAAAAAAAAAAAGAAAAGATAACATGACTGTGTTAAGTCTGCACTTCCTAGTTTGTTGTTGCTAAGTATAAATCTTCAGATGTTAATAATTTTGGATTTATGATTTTGAAGATAATTGTGGTATACTGTTCCTGAGTGCATGAAACTGCTTAGATGACGGAAAATGGAAGTTCATATACTGTAAACTCAAATTTTCAGACCATCTCTGTATTCTGTAGTTTCTCTCCCCTATCCTTTTTCCTCCACTTTGAAAGACTTTAGAACGTATACACTTGATAGATTGGTAGATGTAAAGCTATTCTATATCTGTGTATAGAGAATCTTGATATCTCCAACTTAGTAAAAAGATATATTTATTTACACAGTAATTTTAGCTATGCAAAATAGTAATCGGGAAAAAAGCATTTAGAATATTTATGCTTCTGTCAAACATTTTTCAAATATTTTTGTATGTTACCATGCAACTGCAGTTCTTTGTTTTGTAGATGTTGCAATTGAAAAGTAGGCTTTAAACTGTGATTTATGTCCAATTTTATAAATATAGCCACTAGTTCTGAATGTCTCAGATTTTCAGTATTCGGCATATACATATATAATGACCAAAGGGAATGATAGTTAATAATACATAAGTATCTTGACAAAATTTAGATTGCAAGTCAATGGCAGAACAAGTTGAGATTTCAAAACTTAAAGTAAAGACAGAATGAAATTAAATAATAGAATTGGACTAGAATTTAGAGATCAGGCCAACTGACAAAACTTAGTAAAACATCACCTACAAGTATGATTCTGTGGTTCTATATTGTATACCTACTGCCCTCCAGGACCAATAGGACCATTTTAGAATTATCTTCTCACCATCCATCCATCCATGTACTTTGAAGTATGTACTAGTGCCAGTCTGTCCCAGGGGCTGGAGCTAGGCTTGGCAATAATCCTGAATGAATTTCCTGATGTTCCTTCTGATAACTCTCCATAAATACATACTTATACATATATTTTCCTTTTTTTGGTGACACTAAAATGAGGTTACAAGAATTATTGGTATCTCCATGAGACCCACATTTCTTTCATTCTATGGCTTTAATGAAGATACTGGGATTCTTGCTGGCTTTTGCTGCTCTCTATGCTTTTACCTGACTCATAGATGACATTCTTTGGTCACACCTGTTCAAGCCCAGAAATTTTAAACCTTTTAATTTTAAAAGGAGATTACTATTATATATCATGTATGTGGATATCAGTATAACAGTATTATCTTCCTGTGAGACTTTGTGATTAAGTTATTTGCAGCTAGATGCACTTGTTTTGTTGTTATCTGGTTTTTTTTTTTTAGAAAAATAGGCCATACAACAGAAATTGTACATTTAGCTTTAGGAGTTTGTGTTTCATATTTGTTACTTTTCTGTTTTAGGCATTTGAAAATAGAATTTAGAATTGCCTTGTGTAAGTAGTTTTCAATGAAGTGTCATTAAAGATACTTCAGTTACCTCAAACTGGAAATGATTAGTCTTGTATCTAAGGAGAGAAAGAACAGCACACTCAAATACAGTTTATGGGACACTCTTTGTAGGGTAGTAATTTTTTATAAGGTTTCTATAGTTGTTCCAAAGCAAGTCATCGTTAAGAACTCTAGGGTTTCACTCAGCATCAGTGTCTATTTATCTTAATTTAGTTTTGTGAAAATTGAGTTATGGTGCCTTAGTGATTCTGAAAATTTTTATGTATGCTTAAACTATTCTGTGCCTTCTCCTTGCAAGATTCTAAAGGGTTTGAGATGAATTCTGTGTTTTAAAACAGTGAGGCCATTCCAGTGTTTTTACACAACTAATTTGACTGAAACAAACTACAACTAAACTACACTTCAGGATAACTGCTGCCAAAATAATAGTGTACAGTGGAGTTCATTTACAATGTGCTATTGAAGCAATAAATCTGTGAAAACAGCAACATATGTTTAGTTTCAGTAAACTTCTTAAAATTTATCCTTCTTTTTCTGTTAAGGAAAACCTGTGAAACTATACATGATGTTGTAATGAACTTGTGGGCACGTTACTTAGGTGAAACAATTTTCACAATCATATCATGTTACTCGCCTTATGCCTTAGGAAAAGTAAGTAGCTCCAAAGACTAATAGATAAAACTAGGTAGAGCTAGAAAATTGAGATGCAAAAATGTATTTTTATAAAAACTGAATGTTAGGTGTAACCATAACCATAAATAATAAATTGTAAATAGGAAAGTGTAGGAATTGTGTTTCCTGTAGTCATACTATTATATTTTTGTCTGTTGTTCTGTGCTTTCCCACTTAAAGACTTCATTATTCATGTGGAGCTGTCTGGTTTTCAGTGGAAGATGTACCTTTGGTGTAACTTCTATGATTGCTCTGAAGTCTAACTCTCAAAAATTTAACTGGCAGTGTGAGAGAAAGAATTCCAGTAAATTTTGCTGGGTTTTCAGTGTGACTATTGTTCATATAATTGTGGAGAGAAGGCGCTGTTTTAGATAATGAAGTATTTTCAAAGAAAGTAAACCCCTCTCTGGCTGGAAGGGTCGGTCCCTTTGAGATGTAGTAATGAAAAATATAGTTTAGATGCTTTATATGATCCAGAGGTAAGGGCAGTAACAATCCCTGGGGCCTTGACTCTCCTTTAGTGGCACATTCTGAGCTGGGAGGCACAGAAGAATTAAATAGACCAAAGGCTGTAGCCAAACCAAAGGTAAGTTGCTTTCTATTTGTGACTTACTAGTTTTATACATTTATAGATTTGCTTTGTGGCCTAGTGAATTAGCTGACAGCAACAGGAGGAAAAAAAATGTTTGTATTTGCTGATTACAGGATTGTTATGAGCCATCAAGCGTATGAAATCGGTGGAGGATGTTAAGTGAAGATATGGAAACTTTATTCTCATTTCACAAATTTGCTGTGAAATGATAGTTGAAGTGTGGTTGCAGTTGAGTTGCCGTTCTGTTTGCTAATGTTCAGAGAGAGGAATTAATTTGTGGTTACAAGGTTAATTACATAATCAGATTATTCCAAGTTGGAAAGGACCCACAAGGAAGTGGATCCAGCTCTTAAGTGAGTGGCCCATACAGTGGTTAAACTCATATATCTTGATGCTATTAGCACCTGACTCTAACCAGCTGAGCTAATCTCAGGGTTATAGTAAGCCTCTTTCATCAAGCAACAGTCAAAGGCTGGTGTATTTGTCATCACACCGTAGAAACTGCAGTACACTATGATTACCTTTTACAAAAGCTTTGGCGTGAGTATGAAGGGACCTTGGAAAGCCAGCCCGGAGAGGTGGCCCAGAAGGAAAGCAAGATAGACACTGGATCAGATGGATCTAAAATAACAGCCATGAATCAACAAAGTTGTAATACTGGAAAGATTTCCAAATGTTAAAAGATAAAAATATGAGGCATTTCAAATAAGGATAGTGAAATAATAGAGCAGCAGTTCTGTTGAAACTACTTTGTTTAACAGTAGCAGCAAGGAAATGTGATAAGAAGTGTAGTCTGACAAAGGATCTGTGTTATAAGGATAAGTGTAAGAAAATCTCAATTTTACAAAGTCTCAAATGCATATGAGACTGGACTTTATGCATGGATCTAAGACATTAAAATACAGAAGTATTGTGTCTTATTCATTATTTTTCCAATACTACAGGACCTAAGTAGTAACAAGTAAAGTTGTATAATGAAAATAATGAAAAAAAATCATGATGCATATGACAAAAAAAAAAAAAATTGGTTTTACCTAGCGTACTGAGTTTAGCTGAGTTTGTTTCAATAGTCAAGTGAAATCTACACAATAAGGAAAGCTACAACTCATGAATGATGTATAAATATATTTTAATATGTTTGATTTTCTGGATAGAATAAGAAGATTAAATGGCTGTTTATGACTTTGAGGGAAAGCTGAAATTCCATTGTGCTAGGTAAGTTGCTAGAGGAATCAGCCAATTTTTCTCTGAGCTGGTGCTTCCCTCAAGACAGTGTCCTTTATTCTGAATACTGTGCATGGGCTGTGTTAATACTGGGTGCTACAATCAGTATTGAGAACTCCAGATGACTGGTAGCATCTTTGACTAGTAGTGGTCTTTTCTGCTGGGTTTTTATTCTGTTCATAGAATGCATGGTCTTTCAGTCTTTTCATGTGTTGGGGTGTGCCTTCATCACAGGTATTTCTTAAGTTCATGTGTTTTTGATCTTTTAAGCCACAGATTAGTCAACCAGAAAGTGGGCAAGATCTTCCTGGGCAAGGGCAGAGAAAAGGGGATGGAACACATAATTTCAGCATTTTACAATTGGTTTGCCGATTCTACTAAATTCTGCTGGTCAAAAGGGAAGTATGCAGTAGTTCAGACTGCACTGACATTTCTGAAAATACTGGTACAAGCTGAAACAGGGAACTTTGTGACAACGTAAGTTGCAGGATTTTACAGTCTCCAGGAGGCTGGGAGTTGCAACAAGAACAGAGAGGAGCTGGTATGTAGAAGTAGTGGTCACTTGAACCTGATGGCCAGTTTGTTCATTGCACAGACAGCTCTGACATTTGGAGGGACTCCTGTCTGGTTCGTGAGTTTCACTGCTGATGGCAGTGACCCAAATACCTGACTTTAAAACATCACCATGAATTTAGGACTAAAGAAGACACTTTAAAAAAATTAGAGCATTTAGAATTGATGAATTTTGTGTATGCAGTTTGCAGTTTGTTTGCAGTTACATTTTGTGTGTATCATAAAACCACTTAAGCTAGAAAAGACTTTTGAGATCATTAAGTCCAGCCTATAGCTTAGTGTTGTGAATACCTGTTTAATTGTGAGTAGCATAGTGAGTGCTGCAAAGTAACAACATAAATATTTTCCTGCATCTTTGTGCAACATCAGGTTGTTTTGTAAAAATAGCCATTATCTAAAATATGAGAGCAGCATCCTATAGAGAATAATTTTCTTAAGAATTCAGAGCAGTATGTGTCTTAAACATATATACTGAGTATGGAGAATTTGGAAGGTTTTAAATCCATGCAAAAATTGTTTCCACAATTAATTAAAAAAGATCCCAGAAAGGATTGGATTGATCACTATGTCAGCAGCTGAAAGCCAGTCAACAGTGATAATACTGACTCTTCCTCTATGATGTCTCCATGCAGGAGTGTGGAGTGAGCAGACAGGTAGAGAAAACCCCCAGGAAAAGGCCAGTGTATATGATGTGCACGGCTGTGAAACACATTTAATTGAAGACAGAAGTTACTGGCACTTATGTTTCTTCAACCTTCAGCAATGAAGGTTCTTATAGATGGAAAGTGGTAGTGCATTTGAATAACAAGAGCCTTTACAGAGTTCTTACACTGTTGTTTACACAGTTTGAAAAGTTATGTGAGCTTGCTTTATTATTTGCATTAGTAAGAACCGGAGACTTTTTGTTGTATTTCAGCTCAGGTCAGGTTCTCATAGCAGTGTTAGAATCAAGACACTAAATCAAATCTGAATTTTTAAAATAATGGAGAAAAACCTTCAGAGGGGGTTACTGATATACAAATAAAAGATTTTGCCTGTTTACTCAGAAATAAATGCTCAGTTTTGGAACACTTGACAAATAGCACAAAGCCAGACTGTGTTTCAGGACAAGTAAATATTGAACTTGTAAAGATGATTTGGTTTTTTGCATGGTACAGTGAAGAGAACCTTTCATTTTTATACTGCAAATGTGAGATTAATGTTTTGGTGCTGATGGATGCAACATGTGTACTAAGTAGCATATACATTTTCTGCATCTTATAGGAATGTATTTTTCCCATTGATACTTGCCTTGGGCAGCATGTTTGGAGCAGGCAGAAGTAGAGTCTTGTACAGCCTGTCCTTGCTCGTTGTGTGCATTTGCTTCACAAGACAGTGGAAATTTGGCTGCAGGAGGGAGAAACTGTAACATGCTTATCACACCTGCTGTTACCTGACCTGTGCCGCTCATGGGGCTGGGGAAAGGTGTTGTTTTCATTTGTCTTGGTTTCCCTCTATCCAAATTTGGCAAAAAGTTAATTTTCTGCATTAAAGTCTTATTTGCCCATCAGCTGAAGTTTGCCCTATACTTAAGGTCTCTCTTTACTTCATAAATAAATAAAATACGTAAATAAAGAGGAAATACTGAGTTAATCAATAGTTATGAAATGTAAGGATTTTTTTTTTTGCCAAATGAGATTGGGCTGGGTTTGAAATCTACTGAGATATGTGTGCTGCATTTAAGTGCTTTATTTTGTTTGTTTGTTTGTTTGTTTGTTTGTTTGTTTGTTTGTTTGTTTTTTCTATAAGAAACTTGATAAAGTGGGGGAACGAATGGTATGCTATCTTATCTGTACATGAGATGTCCAGCATCCTGATGGACTTTTCAATTGCAGCTGTGAGCAGTAGTATTTTTTCACATGAAATTGGTGGAAGATGTGTCAGTTAGTCAGAACTCCCAGTTCTATCTCAGATGGATATTAGGGTTTTGCTTTTCCATCTTTTTAATCTTGTTTTGCTGTGCATTTTCATAACATGGAAACTTTGCCATTTGAACTGTCTAAAGGCTGCGATTGGCCCTGGCATTCAACATGTGTTGAAACTGAAATGTTTTAATGCATGCTTTGACTTCTCTGCTTTCTGTGTTTACTTCATTAAAAGGTCTTAACTCCATTTGTAATGACTATAAAAATATAAAGAGCATGGTTGACAAAGCTGCAGTTTCACCTACCACTTTCTACCTTGAAATGATCCAAAAGTTGGAGAAATATGTCTCTTTTTTTTTTTTCCCAAAAGCTGTCAGAATGGTATTGAAGATTATTTGGTTATCCAGATTTGTCTGAGAATTACCCATTTGCATATCTATAACTTTACATCACTGTTCAGTTTTTTAACTTCTGATTCAGGAAACAGGTACTAAATTTTGGATTTCTCTACCAATGAATTAAACTTCAGTTTCTGCACGGAGCTGGAAGAAAAAACAAAAATGTTGATCCTAGCACAACTTCTCAGAATGTCTAATGAATGGTGTCAATATGAAGAGCATCACCTTCAAGCCCTGGTTTCAATTTGCAACAAAGAGAATGGAGATGGAAGAAATGTGACAAATGTTCTGTGTTTGACTCTATTCAGAATGGACTAAGGCCTTGCTTTTTGTGGGTGAACAGGGGATACTTGCAGCATCACTAATGGGCTACTATTCCTGTTCTATATTCAGTTTATCAACATCTTTCATACACTAAATAATTATTTTTAAAAAGTCAAATAATCTATGCCTGAGTGAAATTCAGCATTAGACATAAAAATCAAATGAAAAGTAATTTATGCATTTTACTAGTATTTGAGAACTATGTTTTTAAATTAATTCACTTCAGATAACTTGAAGTTTATATAAGACAAGTTAATTGTTATGTAAAAGTAGCACTTTTCAAGACACACATTTCAGGAAGTGTTATCTTGTAGATGTACAGAAACTACTTAGCAATACGTAACTGGCTAATCTTCTAGTATGTGACATTTAAAGCTCCTGCTGAACTGAACCTAAAAAGTAAGTGAAAAAAGGTAAAGGAACAATCAAATCCCCAGATACATTTGTGTTTGTGTGCAATGTTAGCTATGACCTTTTGACATCTGTTCAGCATTCCTTAGTTACTTTACTGATTGAAAAAATAAATGTGTGTATTCACATTTATTTAATGTGATTGTGCAGAAAGATCATTGGACTTTTTATTTTTGAAGTGTTGTGTTTCAGTGCAATTGTGTTTTGTACCACTGAAAAATTATGATTTTGTTTTCTTCCTTGGGTCAGAATGTTTTTGGGTGGCTCATTCCTCTGTCAGACAGGATATCCAATGTGATAATGACACCTACATGATTCCAGGAGAAACAAAATTATTTTCTATTTCTCTTCATTGATGCTACATAAAAATATACAGAAGAGCTCTCTGCTTCTCTTAGCCAGATATATCACATTGTTTTGTTTCTGTAGCAAAACAGTATAATACATTTTTTAAGTTTAAAGAATGCGGAAATTAACTGTCAGTCTTGCTGATGTGGGGGGAAAAACCCCACAAACCTTGTTGTCTCCAGCTTTACTCTTGGTAAGAACTTGTGTGTATTGGCAGCTTAACAGTTTGATCTGAGTTTTATTTGTGTGGTATTTATATAAGTATGTTTTACTTTTTTTTTTTTTTTTTTAGCTCTGGCTATTCCCTTGTGATATTAGATGTGCATCTGGTGTGTTAACTTTTCATGTGTGTTTGTGTGTATAAATATTTTGGGACAGGGGAAGAGTTAACCGACTAAATGGCTGTATTTAAATATTTTTCTGGTGTAACTGCTGGAAACCAAGGAGGTATTTCTGCCATTTAATAATAGTTTTGGGTTCTTTTAATTTGAAAAAGAGTAAAAAGGGTGCCACAATATTTCTTTTCCATCCTCACATTTGTTCAGGATGTATTCATATGCCTTACATTGTTCCTGTTATTTCATTAAATATAATTATCTAAAAATGTGACAATAATAAATAATAAAACCAGCCTATAGACTTTTCTGTACATACTGTACACATATAAATGACCTCCTGAGTAAACTTTTAACATTCCGTATCTTTTACTGTGCATATGCTACTGGCATGTAGCCACCCACCCACCCAGATTTAGCTGAAATAAATGAAATTTATTCTAGTTCATTTAAGTAGAAAACTTGTAAAATACAAAGGTACTCACTTTGCTCACAAGGTTACTAAAACAAAGTGTTTCCTTAGATGGAGTGTTGTGGGGCTTTTTTCTCCTGCAGGACTGTGCACAACTTAATAAACTCTTACTTTATATGTTCCTTTTGTTTGCCTTTGCAGATGGGGTTTATACAGATTAATGAGGACTTCATATTTATTGAGCCACTCAATCGCACTTTGGCTGTGACAGGACATGCACACAGGGTGTACAGACGAAAAAGGTCCATAGAGGAGAAAATGTCTGAAAAGCCACCTTCTCAGAACCAGTACTGTGGTGTTGTTACAGGTAATACAATAATCGCAATGAGAAGTTGTAATGTAGCAAATATGTTTGTAGGAAAAGTAGATGGTAGTTGCAGCAGAACCTTGACAGAATCATAACTGATTATTCTTGTAGCAGTACTCTGCAGTGGACTCTGAGGTGTCATGCCAAGGCTCATTTGCTGGGAGAGGGAATTGTCCAGTAGGAATAGACTCTGCTTCTTAATGTGCATTTGTATTTGAAAGTAGAAATCTTTAGGGCATTTTTTAATTTCAACTTAATAACTGAAATCTATTTCTTTCTAGTCATCAGAGCTGCTTAATCACTCACCATGTGCAATGCTTGTACATAATTTTCTGTTTTCTGTTCTGTTTTCATTTAGATGGGTGTGAAACAATCCTAATGCATCTTCTTCCCTGGCAGGTAGAACAAGTCGTTAAACTAGAAGGGTTTCAAAAGAAGTTTGGCACGTAGTGATGACTCCATAGTTTTAGGGAAAAATGGCTTTTGTGAAAGATAGTGTTTTGTTTTTTCTGCTTCATCATCAGCTGTCATTCTTCAAAGGATGGAGGACATCTCAGTCCTTTGACCTCAGCAGAGGGAGTTTCTAATGTTGTTGTGAGAAATTATTTTTCTGCCAGAAAATAAACCAGAATGAGTGCACATTTTTAGGCTTATTTTTCATGTGTTAGTGGAATCCTGGCAAAATGCAAAGAAAATGGTAGAAGTGCTCTGAAATGAGGCTGGATTATATGACATTTGGGATGAGGCAGAAGGAACTAAGTTATTTAAAGTAGGTAAGGAAAGATAAAGGAAGGCTGCAGCTGCAGTTGTCTCGTGCCTAAGGGTCTGCAGAGAGAAGATGAAGCCAGACATTCCTTAGAGGTATGCAGTGACAGACTGCAGTTGTAACTTGTGTTCAAGGAAATTTCAATTTTCATAAGGAAAATAAAATCTCTACAAGAATTCTTACCCCTAGAACAGGTTGCCTAGAGAGGCTGTCAAGTCTACATCCTCAGGTATTTATAAAACACATCTAGAAATGGCTCTAAGACAGCTGATCATACTCTGACACTTGGCCTGACTTGAGCAGGAGGTTGGACTAGCTGCTCTCTGGAGATCATTTTCAGCCTAAACTTTTCCATGGCTGTCTGATCCTTCCTGAACATTTATACTGCTCTGTCCACTGTATATAGTTACAGAATAAATGTGACAGGTTTTGTGGTGGGGTTTTTTTCCATTTTGGAAGTATATTTTTTATAGTTAGGCATCTCCATCCAGAGTTTGAAATCAAAGATAAATTAGCAAAGCAAGGTTCTTTTTTGCAGTGGGATGAAATACATGACATGTAACTTCCTCCAGTTGGCTCTATATTAGTATTCTAGGCTATGTATTACATTGACACATCTTATTTGAAAGTTAAACTTTCTGTATTATCACAAGTTTTTCACATTAAGTAAAGCTGTTTATTCCTCCCTATTAGAGAAAAGTGAGTTAGAGTATGCATGCCTGCATGTATATGGGAATGAGAAAGAAAAAAATTAAAAGTATGCATGGTGTATGCACTGCAAAAAGGGGGGAGGAATATCTGACAAAGCAACAAACTGTGATGGCTATGAAAATGCATAAAGATGCAAACTTGCCCATAGGGACATGATTCTTCTGTTATGTTCATTATCAAATATCCTTTCGCTTTCTCTTATGCTCTAGAAAGGGATTATTCTTTTTTAATAATCTTACACTCCAAACTCTGATTTTTTATAAATAATATGTCAACAAAGAATCAAATATCTACTTGAAGGAGTTTCATTATATCTACAATGAGGTTTAAAATTTCAAAATAGTGCAAGCTGTGCATAATTCAGTAGCATCTTCTGACACAATGTTATTGCCAGGGAGTATAAATAGCTGCACTTTCTGACCAATGCTGTTGTTTGAGCAAGATCAGTCCCTCACTTCACTGCTGCAAGTTATTTTACTAAGAGTGACTGCAGTAAGTTATTTACTAAAAAGCTCTGTCTGTGCTGAGAGAAATTTCTTGGTGTTTCATGAATTTAGTTAATATCACCAAATTACTTATGCTACTGACACATGCTACTCACACACGTTTGCCCACATGGTACAGCCTTAAAGGTGAATAAAAGCATCAAAAATAACCCTTTACAGAAGTATTTCAGAATTCTAAGTCAAATAGTAAGCTAAGTAGATCAATTAAACAAAAATAAAACAGATGAGGATGTGGAGCTCTGAGATAGTCTCAGCTGCCTTTATGGTAGAGGTGTAACTTTGTGACATAGAGCTGCTAGAGCCTTGGTAAGACAGCAACTTCTCAGCAATATGGTCCTATCTTACGACCACATCTCTTGCTTCTACAGTGCTTGTGTGTCAGGATAGGAACAGGTATTTCTGTTGCTGGTTTTGATCCAAAATGATCTCAAAGGCTGGCTACCTATCAAGCAAATGTGTATTGCCAGTGATGAATTGTAATTATCAGAAGGAATGAATGTCTGTGCTGGAGGTGTTGAAGGATCACTATTGGGAATTATAGCATTTCATGGGTAACTAGCAGAGGCAATCAAAGAAGGTATTGTTTTTTGTCCATTACCATTGAGGGCTGGACTGAAAGCTGCTATGCAGCCAAACTTGTTTGGAGAGAACAAAGAACTTGTTTTTGTGAATGGGGTGGTTTTCTTATTAATTAGACGAGGGAGAGAGTCATACTGACAGAAGCAGTTGCTTTCTTGATTGTTGACAGTGTGCACATATATCCTTTTGTTGAAAGTGCATATAATTTATTTATGTATGTGAATCAATTGCATATACGCAGACCTTACACTCCATGCCTTTCTTTAGCATATGACCCACAAAACCTTTAAAAGAAACCAGTGCAGAGCTGTGCTACAGAAAAGAGTGATAGAAGCAGTTGTAATTAGAGCAAAGGGCCATATTGGGAAGCTAAGGTTTTTTCTTCTACTGCTTTGAAGCATTTGTTCTAAACTGAAATTGTTTGTACAGTAAACTTGAACTCATGGTGAAGGTTGGGAAAAAAGAAATCTCTCACCTAGGATATGGTAAATGTGAATTTTGAATCCCTTCTGAATTTGTGAGATTGGAAGACCCCTACTTCTTAGTTCTGGCAATAAACAATATACTGTCCTGAGATACCAGTGTGCTTTTCCTCTTAGAATGATTGAATATTGCAGGAAAAGCCTGCTAAGTTTCACTGAATCAAAAGCAGAAGTCTTACTTTATGGCATGTAGACTACACACTCAGCTGGGAGAGCTGTGTTGATTCCTGCTCTACAGCCTGTTTATATGTTATAAAATATGCAATAAAATGTGCAAACAATCTTGGTCATGGATCTATGAGATTGCATAACATGGAGTCTGGTGCTACTTGAGATATTAATTTCTACTCCTTGGGTCTGAAAAAAGTTGTCATTCTGTAGGAAAGTATTTTAATCCCTATTCAAATTGTAGTGGAGGTATAGCTCATGGCTTCTTAAGGTCCTGAATATTCCCTGTGTAGGCAGAATACTGCAATTTTCATATGACTAGGTTACCCCCAGGGAAGTGATGGTGATTCCTCTGTAGTCTGGGCTACATGTGCATATACTAAGGAAATGCTTTTGTGCCTGAGGACTTGAAGGTGTCCAGGAGTTCTGTAGTCACAGCCTCTTCTTAATGTTGGCTTTGATACTTTATGTAACCTGAGATTGTAGTAGATTGCTCTAAATTTTTTTAGGATGGGATTATTTTGATTTTGTTTTGTTTTTTGTTTTTTTTCCCTTTGTTAACATTTCTTCTTGTTTCCTCTTAATTGCCTATTTTATGTCAAATTTATTTGCTGCAGTATTTTAGCCTTCTTACTGAAGTAATGCAGTATTCCTAGCTTTTCTTTCAGTCAACTGAGTTTAAGTAGTATATGGTTATGGAATCTTCTTATTCTACATAGCTGCACAAACAGAAGTCTTTATTGCACAGAACTCTCCTGTAGAATTTATTTTTTATTTTGGCAATGTAATTAAATTTTTAAGATGAATTTATGCATCTTTAATCTGTCTTTTATCTTGTTAGTACAGGAATTATTGAGGTAGCTGGGTTCTTTGCAGCAGTTATTTCTTACATGCTTTGCCTTCAATAATGACCAGGCCTTTGTAATTTTTACCGATTTATGAATATGTAAAGAAACAGGAAATTTTGCCTACAACCTGTTTCGCTTGTTATCTGAAAGCAGTTGTGGCAGTTATTTGAATGCCATTAGTACCAAACTTACTAATTCCATTTATTTAAAGTTCTTGGGAAAGAGCTACAATTTTCAGATAAATGAGATCTCGTGATGGGGATTTCTGCCAGCAATTTGGAAAAGGTTGGCTGGCCAAGAACAAATTGTCCATTGGTTTATTAATGGGAGAGATATCTAAGGCAGACAAATGATGGGCAGACAGCTTGTCTAGAGAGCTGTGTAGTCTTCTCATTCACTACAATCCCAAAAGACAGAGGTTTAAACAGTTTATGTGACTACAGTGTTCTTAGTGTTTAGCACAATGATGTATTTCATTGTGGACTGTCAGTTCTGAATAGAAATGCACTATTAGCTATAACTTTTAGAGGGAAGTGTTAAGAAAATTGTCTGTACATGCTAAGATTAAATTTAAATTTTCAATCACTAACTGCTGTCTTTTACAAAGAAGTGAACAGTGAATAAACTGTTGCTGGAAACTGCACGGTGCCTAGGAGGAAGGCAGATTGACCAAGCCTGTCATAAAAAATGTTTTCTAACCCACATGAGTTAACTTTTTAAACTTAGACCTATAGCTTACCCTTGCAGCATTAGATGTTTCTATGTTAAGCCATAGTCGTATAGCTTATAAGAGGTTTGGTTTTTTTTTGGCACAAATACTAACACTGAGGTTTCATTAGAAATTATTCTCAAAAGAGTGATGAAAACACACATAATATTTTATAAACTTGGCTGTAGATCCACAGTTAGCAAACATGAGTAAGGGTAGAGTGTAGCAGAAGTTATAAGGTTAAGCAAGTGTCTGAAGGATCAAAATAAGAGACTTTAATTTTAGATAACCTGAATTTGTAAGCTGTTTCTACTTCTAGGTCATCAAACACCAAATATTTATTTCTGCAGAATACATACTTCTTTCTTTTAGTAAATGTGATAATAAGTCTTACACTGCCACCAGTTGCAGAGGACCTTCTCAGATGTAGTGGGATGGTCTAAATAATTCAAATGTATAATATTTTATTAATGATTCAGAAAAGGATAGAAAACTTTTTTAAGTGTGCATAATTTATACATGTTACATTGAAAAATGTGTATCTACATTATATTTACATAAAATCCATATTACATGTATATTTAAATCACAGACTACTCTTCCACTGGCATTTTATATTTTAAATTTAATTTGAGAGCTAATTGACTTTGTGAGTTCATATTTAGCACTGTCCTGAAGAGTAACTTATTTTTCGAGAGTGGTCATGTACTATAAAATACACTGAAGGAACTTTCCTATTAGAGATGAGATTGATTGAATTGCAAAACATTGTCTCAAAATTTTTGAATATTTGATTGTTTCCAGAACATAATTGTCATCTCAAACAACAATTTTTTCATCACAGACAGCCTGATATTCCATTGTGGATGCTGGAAGAAACTTCACTTGGTTTCAATGAGTTCAGTCCCAGAAGTTTTAAATCCTCTGGGGAGGATCTAACAAAATTTGGCTATTACAACAAGGAATTTAATTTTTCATTTTGTTTTAAATTAGATTATTTGAAATGGCATTGCTAACTGCTGTATGTGAATCTGACCACCTTCTGGCTTGAACTGTTTCTGTGTAATTAGGTGGGAGGGTTTCATATGTATCATAGTAGTAAGGGGGATTTTGTTGGGGTTGTGGAGGGGAAACTGAAAATTAATGCCATTAATAATAACCTCAACCTTACAATGAACATAACATGTTTTCAATTTGTAGCTTTGTGTGGATTTGGAAGTCTGTTTCCAGGGTTTGGTTTTGTTACTTTGCTTCAGCTGCTCATAGTGACTGGAGCACAGATTTTGAAGTCATGTCAGTAAAACTCACTTCCTAATTTTTAACAAACAGATGTCACTCTGTGTCATTCATCTGAAATATTATTTCCTCTTTGCAAATCATGGAATTGTTGCGTGTATTTTACCAAATACATGATTTTGTGGCAACTCTGTATTTGTTGTCTTGTATGCTAAGATATCACGGCATCAAGATATTTTTTCAGTAATTTATGAAGATGGACAGATAAAAATCATGCAATGTCAGTGAGACTGTTTTTCCTTCAGACCCAACACGGGTTGAGTTTTCTTCCACAAACTAAAGTAAGAGACACATATTCTTTTTATAAATATGTTAGTTGAAAGGATGCAAATAATCTTTCTGACTTTTTTTGAAAAGATGGATGAAATTTCTCTTTTCTTGGTATAAGCTATTATACATAGTAGAGACCTTCAGTATGAGCCTTAGCATTGGCAGTAGCAAATAAGCATAACATATTGAAGTCCATAGTTATTAGTTTCCACATAATTAGAGTTATAAAATAACCAAGGATAACAAATCCTGAAAAGTACTGCAGGAGTAGTTTGAAGGATGAGTTTCACAAGCACTGTTTTGGTTTGCAGATAAAAGAAAATCCAAGACTCAAAAAGTGTCTGAAAGTGGAAGAGGAAAGCGATACTCTTACAAGCTGCCTCAGGAGTACAACATAGAAACTGTTGTGGTGGCAGATCCAGCTATGGTTTCATATCATGGAACAGATGCTGCCAGAAGATTTATTCTAACCATCTTAAACATGGTAGGAAATCTAAAACTAATTTCGATGTTTTGCCAACAACACATGCACTGCAGGCTGATTTCATTGCTCCTTCTAAAGATTTCTGATTGAGCACCTGTGTGGCACAGTCAAAACAGGACCATCAGCAGGCTATAAAGACTTAGTACATATGTTTTGCAGCAGAAAACCATAGTGAGCAGGCTTGTCTTTACTGTCTGGTCATACATCTCAGGGAAGCCTGGAAGTGAGAGAACAAGATGACTTTTTGGTTAGAAGCCCACGCTGTTGCTGGAAAAGTTGGGATATTGGATAGTTTCCAGTGACCTGTGCTTGTTATGAAGACATGACATTGTTATGGGAAAGCATTGTGTGGTCAGTGGTGGTGGAAAAAAAAGAAAGAATAATGAATTTGGACAATTACATTCCCTTCCAGTTCTATCTGGATACTCATTTGGTGCATAAAGAAGTGAAAAATAGCATCTGTAATATACAAGGAAAGATTGTTCTAAAGAAGTAGCGTAAGCTGAAAAGTTAATATAAGCTTTGACCATTCTGACTGATAGGAAGAATTTGAGAGTTAGATGTTGGCTCAGACCACTTGGTCCAAGATCATGGATTTCAATGAATAGAAATTTTCATGTGGACAGTATTAAATGTGTGTGTAAATATTTGGCGAAAAAGGCCACAGTTTATAAAGTGATTGTGGCCATTGAGAGGAAAAGGTCTTTTTTTATGTTCCCAGAATGAATATTGCCTCTGTTTTCACTTCAGAAGACCAACACAGTACATTATCTTAATATTCTGTTCAGATTACATAAAAGCAGTCACAGTAGAATATAAGAGTTTTTGAGGTTCTTTGGGGTTCTGTTATTTTTAGTGTATGTGCAATACAAATTCATGTTCTTATTTATTGCTTTTTTTTCCTCTCTCTTAGGTTTTTAATCTTTTCCAACACAAGAGTCTAGGATTACAAGTAAATCTTCGGGTGACTAAACTTGTCCTTCTTCATGAGACTCCAGTAGGTATTTATGACATTTGTCTTAGCCTGTAGAGGGTAATGCTACTTAGCTTGTTGCTCTGCAAAAGCTTGCAACATTTATGAACTTTAATGGCTAAAAAATTTCCTTGGTTAGCTTTTGTATATTATGTAGTGATTTCCAATGAATCTTCACAATGAAGATTAATCTTCTCCTAATTTATGTTCTGCATGTATTGAGACTTTTCTGTGCTTGCAATTAAAAGTTAATCAAAATTTCCATGTGGAAATCAGGTAGATCCTAGCAAAATCTGCTTCTGCTCTGCTTTTTGTGCATTCATTTATCTCAATACAAAAATAATCTCCTTTAAATCCATTGCATTTTAGAAGGGGGACTGATGTTCTTTGTTGTCTAATCCCTAGACAAACAAAAGCTGATATAGCACTTAGTTCATAAGGAAGTAGGATTCCCTTGCCAATAGTTCTAATCTAAATATTGTAATTTTCCAGTGAGTAACTAATTTATTTCTCCATTTTCTCTCAGCACTTGGAATAATCTCATTTCATGTTCACATTCTGTATCTTAACATCATTTTACTTTTCCTCACCATGGATAATGAGAAATCAGGAAATAAATAAGACTAGAGTTTGGATGAACTCTAGTGCACATGTACACAGGTACATGTGCACTCTCAATGCACTGTCTTAATTTGTATCTTTTACTTGTAAGGAAGGTGGTCTTGGCATCTGAAGTTCGAGTTGTTTTGCCATGGACATATTATGCCATAAAAAGCAGAATATTTTTGCTAGCTCAGTCAAAAAAGGTTCCAGATTCTATGTATAGAATCCTATTTTTAATAACATGAATTGTTTTTCATTTCCAGGCAGATATGTATATTGGACATCATGGTGAAAAAATGCTGGAAAGCTTTTGTAAATGGCAACATGAAGAATTTGGCAAGAAGAATGATATACATTTAGAAATGTCAACCAGCTGGGGAGAGGACATGACTTCAGTTGATGCAGCCATACTGATAACAAGGTAAAGTAGTAAAAGATGAGCATTAAAAAATAGGCAGAAGGCCAGTGTGAACATAGATCAAGTCGATGGCTAACATAAGTAAGAATTTAGTTTGCAGTGAGGAAGGGAACATTTTGAGGCACCTGGATCTCGAAGGTGATGGTAAAGTGTTGGTAAAGGTGGTGCGAAAAGCAGTATTTCCCAGATGGTAAGTATTTGAAGTGATGAACAGGTTACTCTTTTTTTTTATTTTTTGGCTATATAGCTAAGGCCTTACCTGTATAGCAAAGTTGGAACCCTTCATCCATGTGCCTTCACTTAAAAGAGGCAGCACCCCAGACCTGTAGATACTTTCAGTCAAACCACAAAAGCATATTTAAACCATTCAGAGGTAGACCAGCATCAGGCACATTACTGACTTATGCTTCCCTCTTAACTGATCTAGAACTGGTATGATTCACTTTGTGCTGAAGGTACATCATGTACACCTTCAGCATGTGTCCTGCAGCCATAAGGGTGTGATTCCAGATCTGCAGTTCCTTGTAGCTCTTAACTGTCAGGCAATTCACACATTGAGAAGGAAACAGGCCTCCAGTTCACCTCTTTCCTTCCAAGCAGTTACTGTCGTGGTTTTGTCTGTAAGTGGTGTGCAGGGGGGATGCTTGTTGGTGTTCAGTCCAGATCCAGAATGACGACTCAACCAGCCTAGGGCTGGACTTAGTGATATTTTTGAGGTGGAGCTTGGACTGGATAACCTTCAGAACTCCCTTTCAAAGAAAATTCCTGTGACAAGCTGTAGCAGAATACCACTGTGCAGTCCCATGCTGGTCAGTGATATGGTATTCTACAACCATGTGTAATCTTTACACCTACATGCAGTCTTTCGCTGTTTATTCAGAGTATTCTTACTGGGAACCTATACAAAATAAAAATAATGCATTCTTCTTGAAATTAGTTTCATTCTGATTACTCCTATACCTATGGTGTATTTCAATCTTTGAAGCAGAAAAATGCTTCCCTAAATTTTCCTGCTTTGGAGAGCCAGTTACTTACAGAAAGCAGGAAATTTAGAAGTCCAAGCTGTCAGTGGTGAGAGGTTTGTTGCTACTTTTTCTGTTCAATCCCTTTTATTTTCTGAGAAAAACCCACACTTCTTACTCTATGTCATCCTCCTCTATTTGATGGATTTATGGATTGTTGGGGCTTTGAGGGGGCAGATTATTCTTTGTTACACATTTATACATGAGCTAAGCTGTAGTTCTTCTCGCAAGCTCCTTTCAAGTCTGCTGGAAGACGCAAGAAATAATGTTCTCTTCAGCAACTTTTCATGAGCTCATCAGGAAACATGCTTAGAGTGACAGACTAGAAGTAAATTTTGTAGATTAAGACCCCAAATGATTTTAATAGTAATGAGTGCATTGCGGGGCTAGGGCAGAGTGGGGGAGGAAGGTCTGGAAATAAAGTGGGAAGAAAAGAAGCAAGCAGTAAGCAATGGTAAACTTGGGCCAAGGCATAAAGGATGCCTGAGTATCATATAAGGCATTTGGTCAATCAGGATGGCTAAAGGGGAATAGACTTCCTTACGTCCAGATGTTCCTTGTGACTGTTCAAGGGCAATGAGCAACAGCATTGTGCTAGAAACCTTGGCCTCTCTTATTTGAGGCTGCTGAGGCAGCCAGCAGTATCTGCAATAGCAGCAGCAGTTAGAGCAAGTATCAAATGCTTCAGGACTCTGTGGGCTAAAAGAGTGAACATAGGGCTGCACTCTTTAGCTTATAAGGTGCATCTCATGAGTAGTAAGATGCTATAAAATAAATAAAGTGTGTGACATCTTTTTTCTGTCATCTTTTCATCTTCAGCTGAATGAGCCTTTATTGGAAGAGGCAGAGGCCTTCTGAACTGTTGCAAGTGAGGCATTAGTTAAGTTGACAAGAGTCAGTGGTCTGGAAATGTCTTCAACTGTCAGTGCTTTTGGCCGCACAGCTTTTTTGATTTAATGAAGCATTTCTGAAGAGTTAGTGGATGAAAAGTTGACCATGAGCTAGTCGTGTACCCTTGTGGTCAGGAGGACCAATGGGATCCTGGGGTGCATTGGGAAGAATGTGGCCAGCAGGTTGAGGAAGGTGATCCTGCCCACTCTTTGCCCACATTTGTGGTATTGTGTTCAGTTCTGGGCTCCTCAGTATAAGAAAGACAGGAGATACTGCAGAGGGTCCAGCAGAGGCCACAGATTTGTGATCTGGAGCATCTCTCTCGTGAGGAGAGACTGCAGGAGCTGGGCCTCTTTAGTTCAGAGAACACTTAGAGGGCATCTCATTAGTGAATATAAATATCTCAGAGGCACATGCCCAGAGGATGGTGCCAGACTCTTTTCAGTGGTGCCCAGTGACAGGACAAGGAGCAATGGCTATAACCAAGACACAAGAAATTCCACCTCAACATGAGGAATAACTTCTTTACATTGAGATTTTCAGAGCACTGGAACAAGCTGCCTGGGGAGGTTATGGACCCTCTCTCTCTGGAGGCATTTACACCCCACTGGGACCTTTTCCTGTGTCGCCTGCTCCAGTTGACCCTGCATTGACAGGAGGATTGGACTGGATGATCTCCAGAAAGTCCCTTTCAACCCTAACAATTCTGGCATTCTGTGATTCTAATGGTAAAAAAGCTTTGTAAAAGTCTGATCATATGTTAAGATGCTTTTCTGCTTTGTAATAATGATGTTCTGAATCATGGAATTGTTTGGGCTGGAACGGACCTTAAAGATCAGCTGGTTCCAAACCTCCTACCACATGGGCAGGGATATTTTACATTAGAACTGATTGGTCAAACCTCCATCCAACCTGACTTTTAGAATATCCAGGAGTGGGGCGTTCACAGCTTCTCTGGGTAACATGGGCCAATGTCTCACACCTTTAGAGTAAGGAATTTCTTCCCTATATCTAATATAAAACTTGCCAATTTCAGTTTAATGCTATTCCCTTTTGTCCTATCACTACATGCCCTGTAAAACGTTCCTCTCCAGTCTTCTTGTAGGTCTGCTTTAGGTGCTGGAATGTTGTAAAAAGAGCTCCCCTCTTCTCCAGGCTGATCAACCCAAACTGTCCTAGCTTGTGTTCGTAAGAGAGGTGCTCCAGCCCTCTGATTGTTTTCATGCTTCTCGTCTGGACTAGATCCAGGCTTGTCTGCAATTTTTCACCTGTCAATTTAAATACAATTTTGTGGATTAAGTCTGTAATTAATTTTAAGGAATTTGAAGTAGAGAGAAGGGAAGTGATTGGTTAGATGTCAGATAGCAGGTTATAGCTGGAGCCAGAAATTAAAGATCTGTTCTTCTGACATTTTTATTTTTCAGTGGTATTATTCTCTAGGCTGTACTACCTCCCACCTGAGAGCTGCTTTAGCTGGTAATAAATCATACCAGAGCAATTTTGTGACTGGGAATGTTTTGCTAATCCAGGCTACCTCTACACATCATCAGATTTATAGTATAGCTAACACTCTGTGTGGCTCTCCACATGTGTTTTGTTAATTCAGAGTCTCATTCTGTTTTGCAAGCATGGAACAAGTCCTTTGTCACAACTTCCATTTGGACAGCAGGTCTGCTTATTGAGAGAAATGATTTTGTTTATACAGATGAGCATCAACTGCTTGGTGTTTTTTAAGTAAATGTGAAAAGTTTTGGGTATCCAACACATTCTGTGGCAGCCCTCCTAAAAGTTGCCACATTTCCTCTTTTGTCTCACATGATAATAGAACAGCAAGAGTTCTTTGTAAAAGCTTTCCTGTGCTTTCACATGCCAGTTTTGCGTAGTAACCAAAAAATTTAGAAATTAAGTATTGAGTGTTCTGCAGAGCTAATTTTAATGCCTGAATACAAAGAGTGTAGCGTGGATGTTATAGAGATTGGCATTCAGCAGCCAAAGGGCCATCATTGCCTTTTCAGGAAAAAGGTACTTTTTCAAAACTTATTTTTGCATTTGTTCTGTAAGGAGGAAAGTAAAACCAACTTCTCCCCACAGCTTTCTCTGGTGCCTAGCCAGACTGTAATGATGCATATCTGCTACCAATTCATTTCAATTTACTTTGGCCCTATTTCATTATGTCAGTTTTTGTTTAGTTTCCCTTTAAATTGGCTTATTTTGATGAAATTATATCCTGTTTAAAGTATGGTGCTATGAAGTAGAAGAAAGGCAGAAAGAGTTTGTGATCTGTTTAGAAGAGATTACTAGGGAGGTTGGATATATGTGATAATTAAGGTAAGAAATGTTTTACGGACTGTCTTGATAAAACTACCTGTTTTATCAGGTAAGTTTTACTCTATTCTCAGTTATAAATTAGCACAGTTACTTTGCAGACAGACCATATCAGGACTTTTCTCTGGAAAAAATGCAGCATGTTGCATCAACATCCTCCTCGCCTTTTAAGTTACAGGGTCTGAAAGTGCAGAGACAAGCCCTGATTTTGGTGGCCCCTGAGATGACTTTACCAGTTCTTATCTGCACAGGTTGCTTGACCTGAAAATAAGGCAGGAAAAGGCCTGTGGAATTCCCAGTTGTTCTGTGATGGTGCTAAAGTTCTTATATAGCCTCTATTATAAATTGGGTAATGAACGCTTTGAAGTCTATAAATGTGTGGTTACAAGAATGAGGCAGAATTTACCTTCACCTAAAAATTATGCATTTTGCTGCTTTTCTAGTACATTGGTCAATCTTTTGTGTCACAGTGGTTTGTAGAAAAAGTGTGAGAAGAATAATACAAAAAAAGACCAAGTTCTTTATTATCCTTCTCAGAAATTATATTTTCACGTGTCCTTATGACAGAAGGTAGACCCTGATTCTCCTAATATTCATCAGGTAGTGATATTCCATGTTGACAGTGTGCATCAGCCATTTATTCCTACTGATCTTCAGTATCTGAGATTTCCTTGCCCTGAGTGACATCTAATTGAAAAAGTGCTGTTAGGCACTTTCACTGTAAGAAAGTGCCTTGTTCTATAAAACTACCTAATGCCATAAACAGCACTTTGATTTCATAAATATTGTTTCACTTCCAATAGTTTTCACCATTCACAACTCTCCCCTTGGAGAAGATTTTTTTAAAGTGCTGCTATTACCTTCCAGTGAACAGAAGAAATACAGTTATTTTTGTGATTTTTATTTTGGATTTTTATTACCTTTCTGAACCAAAAATAAATTCTCAAGAAAGTCAGGGGATGAAGAATGTGAAAGATCCCTGCATGAATGAAACTGATATTACAAGTCACCCCAAAAGCCTGGAGTGTTTGGCAGTCAAAATTGCTGAAACATATTAAGATGGAGATTGGGTTATTAAGCTGCTACTGCTGGTCTTAAATTCCTAGTGAATTTCAGGTTTGGAAAAGGGAATTCTTGCAAATGCACAGTGAGAGATGAGATGATTCTTAATTTTGTCTTCATCACTATAACTTCAATGCTGCCTACTCTCTTGATCATTTTATAGTCAATTTATCAACTCTCTTGATAATTTGGTTTATTTGACACTACCAGCAGGCATCAAGGAAGTACATGAGAATCTCACATGGCCTTTCTGCTTATTATTTAGTAATAGGATTGCAGATGCAGAAGAAAGCAGGGAAACCTGAAAAGAGCACATTTAAACAAAAAGGTTTGTCCTTTTTTTTTTTTTTAAGCCAGAATCTCCTGTAAAATTTAAGTCCTGTATTTTTACCTTGTGTATTTAAAAAAATCCCACTAATTTTAAGCCACTGTATGCTCTTTTAGTTTTTTCATTTTTAGATATTTGAGTCTGTGAAGTGATGACACTTGTAATAATGGGTATGGGAAAAATTTACATGAATTTACCTTTTGTGTGAGCTTACTCTTTCAAATTCTAATAATTAGGCTATGTATATTCCATTCACTAGTACAGATCTCTTCTATAGGCATGGATTTAAACTGAATTTAAAATCTCTGAGTATCTAATACTAGACCCAAACATAAAATTTAGACAGTTATTTTTACATTTTAGTTTTCTGGTGGTTAAGACAGGTAGGCAAGTCTTAGACAAAAATTTGAAAGAAAGGAAGATTAACTGTTTGGCAGTTGATTATTGGCACAGTTATTTACTTTCTGAAAGGACAGTTGGACTTATTTCTAATTTTTCTTACTTCAGCTTTCAACTATACCATTTTTATACCTTTTGTTGCTGTTGGAAATCTCCTCCCTATGGAATTTGTTGGAATCTGTTGGAAAACTCCTCCCTATGAAAATACTGGTAGGCTGTGCTCAAGTCACAACTCTTTGTCTCAGAGTAATTTACGGAGGTAAATTACTATGTAATTGTTCTCTCACTTTTTTACAGATCTTTTCCACTTTGCAATTTTTTTTTTTCTAGCATAAACACCAGAACTGGCCCCTATATTGCATGAACAGAGGTACTGGTGTCACTTTGATATTTTCCCGTATCTTTATCCAAGGATGCTGTTCCTTTCTACTGCCTGTTTCCAAATACTCATTTTTTGTTGTTGTTTCATCTGATCAAGTTGGGAGGCCACTTTTGGCTACACTAGAAGAAAATTTACTGAAATGAATTATCTTTAAAATTTGATCTATCTTCATTCCTATTTGTATCTATCAGAATTAATTTAATTTTTAAACTTTACCAGGAATGCTTTTGTATTTTCTTCTGCATTGTTGTTTAATGCTAATGCTAAGTCTAGGTTCTGTTAGACTCCACTCAAAAGCACCTTCCTTAGATTCCTAACTACTCTGTATCTGTTTGATATATTAATGATACATACAATTCAGTTGTTAGTTTACTTATCACTCTTCCAAAATGTTGTTTTTCAGGCTGACTGATATCTGAGTTTTATAAGGACTATTTATATCACCCTTTTAAATCTCAATTCAGCTTTACAAAGCCTAAGTGATGTGTTAACCATTTGAAATAACTAAATATATTATTTCCTGTTTTTCCTAAAATACACGGACCAGTACATACTGGTGTCTTTGAGATTTACCCTCAAAAAAATAAATAGTTTCTGAAATACCATTTACACTAGTACCATTTTCCATTTATTTAAATTCACAAATAAATAGTAGAAAGTGTTTGTTTTCTTGTGCTTCATTAACACCAACATAATTTTAAATTTAATTGTTGTAATTAAAAGTGCATTTACTAATTAGTACATGTGTGCTTGGTTTATATGTGAGAGTTATTTCAGACTGTCCTGTTACATGAAGAAACAAGAATATCTTCAGTGTTGTAGTTAGTCACTTTGCACAATGCAAGTGAAGGCATTTGCAATTTATGATAATGTCACTTGCCACAAGTACCATTAATTGCAACTATTCCTTATAAAAATCTTACGATTTGATGAAACATGCTACTTGAGCAGTAAGCCTTAAAAATATTCTAAGCCTTGGAATCAATAACAGCAGAAGTTAGACTGCAGTTTCAAGCAGTCTAACTTCTGCTGTTATTCAAGCTACCTACATATTTCAGAATTGAAAACATTAGAGAAATTGGAGCGGAGTGAAACCAGAATGAAGATTGGTCGACTGTTCCCTGTCCTTTTTCTTCTTTTCTCCAATCTAGCATATGGAAAGAAATTATACACCAGCCTGAGTAAAAAAATAAATCTTTTGAATATTTTGACTTGCCAAGAACAAGTATTATATTTATCTAAAATTATAAACTACTGGAAATTATTCACAAAAAAAAAAAAAGATTTTAATTTAGTCTTCCTTTATCGTTCTTTTCGTCTTCTGTTGTACGTCCCACCTACACATCGAGATTTATTTTAACAAAGACAATGTACTGAGATACTTTGTATTTAGAAATTACTAAATACTGAGTATTTAGAAATTAAGTAGTTTTTCTGTGCTGTGAAGGTCTCTCCTAATGCTATATGTAATGAACTAAAATCTACTAACGAAACATAATTTTCTGAAAACAATGCAGTAGTGGTTATTTGTCCTTTCTTAGAATCCTTTTCTGGGGTTAGCTCATTTGTTCAAGTGCAGAATTCAGGTGTAAATAGTGTGAAAGCTCCTCCTTTCCTTCGCTTGAGTAAGGACCTGTTTTCTCTTCCACATGTATGAGGTAACCATTTAGAGTAATGGACATTATGTGCTGGGTACTGCTTGGGGGCTTTAACAATTTCTTGCTTTCATTGACAAACTCAGTTACCAGCTGGTGCCACTAAAGCTTCTACATGCTGTAACCGTGATTTTTGTATCTTGGCTCTGCTTTGCTGAGAGAAAGGATGAGAAGGACAAGGGCAAATAATCTGTCTGAGGACTTAGTAGTGTGCTTTATTTTTGTGAGAATCACTGGTAGTTTTAGCTAGAACTGTAAATCTTTACTAAGGAACCTAGTCTCAATTGTATGTAATGTAGTCAT
The DNA here is from genome assembly GCF_048771995.1 of Taeniopygia guttata. NCBI lineage: Eukaryota > Metazoa > Chordata > Aves > Passeriformes > Estrildidae > Taeniopygia > Taeniopygia guttata. The sequence goes on along the minus strand of NC_133063.1, from coordinate 6,381,232 downwards.
ATTCCTGGAAATTAAAGGAGGCATTACATTCCTTCAGTGTAAGTTGGGAACTGAGAATGGTTTACTGTATTTCCCTCTTGCCAAATCATAGCAGTACCATTTCCCTCAAGTCCCATAATGAAACCCTGAGTGCACAACATAATCATACTCAGATTCAGCCAAGAAATGAAAACAAAAGAAAAACAGCTCAGTAAGTATATGAGAAGAAAGCTATTACATGAGCAGAAACGTCTTGCATATTGGCAGTTTAAAATGTAATGTAACATTCTTTTACAGTTGAAGGTATGAGCTATTTATTTTTTCTTTTCCTTTTTCTTTTTTTTTCTGTATTAATACATCAATCAATTTTTATGGTGGTTGGGTGGGTGTGCGTGGAAGGCAATCAATGTCCTTAGATAGTCTTTACACATGTTCTCTTGCTTCACCTCAAGTCCCATATTTCTAATCATTCTGTCATGTTGCTTAACAAGACAATAAGTCCCTTGTGTCACATAGCACAAAACAAAGAATTGTGTTACAACCCAGTGCATTAATGCAATTTCTTGCAGGTTTGAAAAAATAAAATAACTTTCTTCTGTGTCTGATTATAGTTTCTTGTTCACCACCTTTTGCTCAGTTTCCTGGGCCCTTTTGGGGGCATTCCCAGACTGTCCCGATCATTTTACTCACAACTTTATCAATTTATATCACTGCCATTCTTCTTCTCTTCTGTGGAATTATCTGGTAGTGGTGACTGGTTAATTAAAAGCTAGTTAACCCTGTGCATCTATCTGTGTGGCCTTTAACAACTGTCAGAAATTCGCCAACTTCTACAAATTGCCTTTGGGCCTAAATCCCTATGTAGAAATAGTCTGTGGGAAACAAAAGAAACATCTCTTGGAGTAGTTACACTTTGTAAATAAGTGTCAGTATCTTTCATTTCAAGTACCAAACAATTTTGTTCCTGGAAAATGGGTAATTCTCTTTATGTATATCTTCATCATTATCAACCTATGTGTCTTATCTGTGTACCTTCATAGGCAGATTATAAGAACTAACATTCTCTGATTTATATGGTCTCTCCCTATAAACAGAGATCCTTACTCTGTGGCACAGCAGAAAACCAGAACTTCTTTGTTTGAGGGATTGCTATACCTGAAATTCTTTTGTTGTTTTTTTCCCCATTGGTTCCCTCCCAACCTCCCCAATTTATGCATACCTCGGCAGCCTCTTTTTTTTTTTTTTGCATAAAATAACAAATAAACATTACTTATAAATACTCCAGTAAAAAGCAGTTTTCCCTTTGCTCTTTTAATAATTTGTGTCTCTGAGAACTAAAATACGTGTGAAATCAAAACTAATCCTAAGCAGATGTTTAAGACACAGTTGAAATATTTATTCTCCATTTGTGCAATAGAGCAGTCTTATTTAGAGACCTATGGCTTGACTAAAATACACATTGGGAATGGGGTAGTTAATTTTTGTAAGTCTTCCACTACTATAAAGGGATGTTCTCGTGGAAATGCTTCTTGCAATATTCCCATTAGTGATTTTAACCATTGACTTACAAGGTTGATTTCTGACTCTATTACTGATCTAAATGCTGTGTTCGAATCTTATGTAAAGCACTGGAAATATCTTCATTTTGATGATAGGAAGGCTAGCTTTAGACTTGTTACTTTTCAAGATAGTTTTCAAGAAAAAGGAAAAAAAGCCCACAAAACCGAAAAGAACATAGAAATTAGGTACACTGCAATTTGAATATACAGTACATGTTTTGTCACCTGACTACTCTTAAATGTGCTCTGAGAATAAACTGGAGTTTAAGTGCTCTGTGTAATCCTGGCCTTTGCTTCCCCTTGTTCTTTGTTGAGATAATGGTGTTCTGTGTTTATTCATTGGGCCGTAAAAAATGTTTCTAAATAGGTTACACAGTTGTTAACGACTAACAGCTTGACTTGCTTAACATTTTTTGTTTCACCCCCAATTCTAGGAAGGATTTCTGTGTACATAAGGATGAACCATGTGATACTGTTGGTAAGTAAATAAGCATAAAAGACTGTGTATAAACTACATGATAAAATAGTTTTATGTAAGTAGAAATGTGAAGCTAAAAGGTGACAGCAAAATCAGCAGTGGAAGTATTTCAAGTAGCTAAAATTCAAAACATATCTTGAATGCTAGTAATACTATTAGATTGGTGTATGCTTTTAGCAAAATACTGTGTTTTAGCGCAATATTTCCATCTCTTTCATGGATCAAACTTTAAAACTGTTTTCTTTTTTGTCTCACTGAATAATAGAAAATTGTTTTACTATTTTTAATTATGAATATGAAGCTAAGAAATTGTGCTTATGATTCTTTTTCTGTGAAATGCATTTATCTTTGGTGTGAATATATTTATAATTTTTTTATGTTTATGGTTTTTTTCCTGTTTCATTTCAGTTGCAAAGGTTTGAGGAGGATTGTTGTGTAAACTGTATTACCTCACCACATGCTATTCTTTTTTCCTTTACTGCTGTATCCCTAGTGAATGAGTTTGTCTGTAGGATTGCTACTAATAAAAAAGCCTTATAAAGAATATAATGTGTTTCACAGCAGCAAATGATTAAGAGTTCATAGTGTTCTTTCACTAATTGGTATATTGGTCTTAGGTGAATTCTGTATGAGTGTTTCTTGTTTGGAGGCATTTAGTTTTTACTTACTTGTGGTAAAATATTTACTTCCAGCTGAAAGAGGAAGCAATGTGACAAGAAGTCTTCATCTTTTTATGCTGATCTAAACTGAAATTTAAATCTGTAGTACTTCCACTATATCTAAATCTGAGTAGGCTGCTTCCTGAATTTCATAATTGAAGTGAATGTATTCAAGGATTTTTCCTGAACAATGTTTTTTCTTTGGCAGGAGCTTGGAGGTAGTAGAAGAGCTATTTGCCTCTGAATTTGTCCATAGAATTTTAAATTGAATAAGATTAAACTTACGCAAGTATCAGTAATTAACAGTTCTGTGGTAAACAAGCTGGGATGAAACTTGAAAATGTGGCAGTCGATTAAGTCCTGTTAAGAGCACAGGAAGTAAAGAATTTTAATTTAATATTGTCTTAATATTGATAAGCAAAATGAGGTAGAGACCTTGACTGAATGATCTGGCATATTGTAAATTGGCTGTTGTGGAATTTTCCATTCTCTGTGTTACTGTTTGGAGGTTTCTTCAGGAACTGAACCACAGTTTGTATGTATAGTTCTTTCCATATAGGTATAATCATGCAGCAAAAGCAAAGGTTATTGTTTTCCCTATGTTTCATCATTTATTTTTTAAATTTCAATCATTATTTCCCCAGATGAATATAGTGCCTTTCCATAAATGTAGAGTATAATTTCTTCCATAACCAAAGGGAAGATTTTAGATTAGATCATGAGTATAAGTTTGTTGAAAGGAATTGAAGAGGAGTTTAATCTTCCTGTATTCATGCAACAAGTTTATAGGCAAAAAGAGACAGTACATTCCAGGGATGTATCACATGCTGTAAATTACAGAATTTGCCAAAGACAGTAAATGAGAAATGCTAATATACAATACAATTTCCCAAAGTCCAGACCTTGCCTCACCTTCCCCCCTCTCAAAAAGTCCAGAAGAATGCACAGTGCAGGCTCTTCTCTACCATAAAGAGAGGAATAAAGCAATTCTCTGTGAAATATTAATATAACTGTACAGGAATGTGAGGCATTCAAGGTGGTCTTTGTAGCACTTTAGGCAATCCAGAAATGAAAGTTATGAGAAGGGAGCATGTACAGGACAGACCTCATTATTGGAAAGGGTTGTCACATTGGATAATAGTTCTTCACAGTGATGGATACTAAGCAGACAAATACTGAATTTATACTTTAGCTATTACATGCCAAGACTCACAGTTTCCACACTGGACATGAGTATCCTCTCAGGCAGAGAGAGAAAGCGCCAGAATTCTGTTATGTAGACAAAGTTCTCATGTATTTAGGGGGCAAATAACACACTTTTCTGTACTTCCAGTCTTGTTCTACAGAAAGTAAAGAATTTACAAGCTCTTCAAATAGTACTTTTTCATTGTCTCTTAAAATAACAGTGATTTATTTGAAGATTTGATGGTTTAAAGATATAATTAACCCAGAACTCTGTTAACCAGAAAAAATGTTTACTCAAAATCAAACCCATATGACAAGCCTCCCTAGAAATACATTGAAATATACTTCATTAATGCTTTTGAACAAAATATGTGGTGATAATCTCTAAATAGTCCTTCATAAATGCATTAAAGGTGGAAAAATACAAGATTATTTTTCTATAATGATAAAAAACCATTATTTGCATTGATTGTCAAAATATTACATTTTTAGTCAGGGAAAAAAAAAATAAATCTGTCTATCTTGGAGACAAGCATGGTGGAGAAGCAAAGGCTTTGGGGACCCTCATTGTGGCCCTCCAGTACCTGAAGGGATCTTAAAAAAGAAGGAAGAAGAGTTTTTTATGCATGCAGATTGTGTCAGGACAAGGGGAAATGGTTTTAAACTGTACGAGGTCAGGTGTAGATTAGGTATAGTTAAGAAATTCTTTACTCAGAGGGTGGTGAAGCATTGAAAGTGGTTGCCCAGAGAAGTTGTGGGAGTTCAAGGCCAGGCTGGACGGGCCCCTGAACAACTTGATCCAGTGAAAGGTGTCCCTGCTCACGGCAGGGGGGTTGGAACTAGATGATATTTAAGGTCCTGTCCAACTATTCTGTGATTCCAAAACTCATTAAAATGCTTCATATTTTATAGCTTTGCAAAAGAGAGAGAAATAATGATTTCAGGAATTTTATTTGATTTCCCCAAAGTGTCTTGAAATTTAGGAAGTAGAATGTACTTATTTTATGCTTTTCAAGAAATGTTTGGAAGTCTCTGCTGTAGCCAGGAAGTTGAGGGTCTACCTTCTTACTTCATAATGTAAATCCAGACAAATTGCCTTCCTTATCTAGTCCCATGTTTCTGTGTAACATTAAGCTAGACTCTCATGTGGTATCAGTCAGCCCAGGTCAATTGATTTCTGCAAAGCTATTCTGATTTCAGCATTGCAAATTGTTGCAGCCACTGTCAAATTCATTCTGTATGGAGAACCACAAAGCAGTTGTTTTAGGATGAAAATTGACCAGATCCAAGTGTTCTTGGGCTTCCTCTGATTGGTTGATTGTTTGTCTGAAGCATTCTTTATTCTTTTTGCCCTTCCTGTTCTACTCATTTGTATGCTTTCTCTCCCTTATTCCTGCACATAAGTGATATCACACTTCCTTGATTCTCACAGTTTGTCAATAGTTTAGAGAGAGGTTTCAGACCTTATTTTTCAGTATGATCATCAGGGACATCCTATAATTACAACAGAGGATTTCTCTGAGGGTGAAAAATATGAAGATGTTTTTATAAAAATTAAATTTAATTTAGCTGATGAAAAGATTGTGTTAGATATGTACTTGTACAAGGTTCTTTTCCCCCAGAAGACAACTGGGTTTTGGGGTCATCGCATGTTTCCCCCACAAGCAGGTTTTGTTAACTTAGTTAGAGGAACCTACCTTTTGAATTTTTGGTGATTTGAAATGTTGTTCTTTTTACTGAGCTGATGACAGGTATAATTATGAGTGTAGAAATCCCAGTGAATTTCTAAAAAAATTAAGAAGCAATTCAGTTGTTGGCTTCCAGAGAAGTCCATTGCAATAGAATCAGCATAAAATGCAAACTGGAGATTGCACATCCTATACTGTTCTTGTGTGTGACTCTTCTGGTATTATCATATTGAAGTAACTGAGATGAGCAATGCATGATTCATAGGGAAAAATTGTTATTGGGATATTGCAAAAACCTTTAAGAGAAGAAAATTATCAGATATTTTCTCACTGAAATCAACAGATATTTTCTCAACAAGTAGACTTACAAGTAAACACAGAAAGACTATTTCATAAAGTAAGTGTATGTACACTTTAATTTCCCTTCCTCTTGTCTAGGTTTCTACTTCAGCAATCAAGATTATGACTCTCTGAGTCATATTTCTTTTGGATTAGATTTGTTGTTTGCTGCTAACTAATGTCTTCTGTGGAAACACTGTACTAGAGAGTTCTTACAGTGCAGTGTAACAGGCATGGAAATATTCTAAAATGATGCTTGTCTTCTATTGGCCTCGGTTTGGAGCCCTGTTAATCTGCTGAAACTCAGGTAGTGACTTCTGGTTTTGGTCATTTATTTTTAGATAACATTTTCAGTTAAAACAACAGCTGTAAAACCATGTGATTCTATCTAAGCTGTTTGCTAAAAAGCGTTTTCCAATAAAATGCAGTATCTAAACAGAATTCCTCTAAAAACTTGTCAGATTGTTTCTGGGCATAAATACAGTATATTAAACTTTTCTAAATTTGGTAACATCTAGTGTTGCAGATACCAAAAAAAAAAAAAAAAAAAAAAATAGCAGAAAATTAAGGTGCCATCAGGTTTTTGTACTGTTGCAAGGGAACTCAATGGCATGGATATAAATCATAACCAATAAGGAATCAGACATCTACACAAATAAAGATCACAAACCAAAATGAAGTGAAAGAACCTATCTTCTATCCAACTTAGAAAAATACCAAAGATAGTTTTATTTACTTTTCTGCCCTAATATGAAAGCTATCAATCTTTAATACAAAAGAGCTTGGAATTTTCCTCCAAACTTTTACCCTAGGGCCAAAGGTTTAGACCAGCCCTATGCATTAAGAGATATGATAGAAATGGGGAATTGGGCAGACTATCCCATGTCCAGTGAGGTTAGTGCTGGAAATATTGAGGCCTCATGCTTAGGGCCAATTACCAATGAACAAGCAGCCAAAGAAGTTGCACAGAATACAGGCAGCAGCACAGCCAAAGAAAACTGAAGTCTGTTTTCCTGTGCTTCCTCATCTGAATCCATTCATCTGGCTTCCCTCCTCTTATCCAGACTACCACTCTGTTGTAGTCTGGCACAGCTGCCCTCAGCCTAACTAGGTGGTAAGTTTGTTGAGGATTGCAGTGAACCTACTCAGCTGTGTGCTGGACTTCCCCAGGCACTCCGTGCTGCTACTTCAAACCTCGTTCTTACCTGTGGGCTGTTCCTAGTATACCTGTGGAGTGCAGAACAGGAGCCCTTGAGGCATAAGCAATGCTGGCAGGGTTAGTCTTTGTTAGTCTTTGTTTTTTGCTTGTTACTTCTCTTTTGTTGAGTCAGTGATTGAAGAAACGCTCTTGCAGCAGTTCCAAATCAATATTGTGGGTTATTCAGGTATTGTCACTTGTGCGATGTAGGAAGGTTTCTGATCAGTCAAGGAAAACAGGAGTCAAAAAATCTCAGGGCCTTTAATTTATGGTATGTACTAAAGTTGACGTGCATTTTTGAAAACAGGTGTTTCCACAAGACAGGCAAAGCTGACATTAGGGCATGGGCCAGGACTACTACCATATAGGGTGGAGTATAGAACCTATGTGTAGGTACTGCTCTGCACATGGCAGAGTACAGTCAGTCTTGCAGATAGAAGTGCAGGAAGAGTGCTTAGAGGATGAAGTCATTTAAGGTTAGAACAATTAGTCTTGTAACATTTTTGCAATATTTAAGTTTTTTAACATTTCAGCATTGTTCACAGTCTAGTTGGATATTGGTGAGAAGTGTTACATTTTAAGTAACTGAATATTGTTTGAGTATATACCATTTTAAAATTCTGTTGACTAAAGTTACCTGTACATAGAGATGTACACCAGAATTGTTTTCAGATATTCATCACTAGTGTAATTAATTTGCTTGATTTTGTTGTAAATGTTACTGTTCTTGGTATCATGGGGAATTCAGAGTGGGAGGAGGGCAGGTGAATGACAGATTGGATGATGAGAAACAATTACAAGTTTCTCCCAGCAAAGGCATAACTATAGTCTGTTAAATTTCCTAGGTCTTAAATGTTCTCTGATGTCTTCAAGCATGCATGATGCTAGGCAAAATTTGCAAAACCAGCAAAAGCATTTTCAGCTCTGAGTTTTGAGCTTTGGAATGATTTGTCCCACTGAACAAGAGATACTGAAAAAATGTTTACTATATAAAGGAAAAATATATTTTTTCAGTAAGATAGCAAACATTCAGACAACTGGGCTCACAGTTTAGTCTGCAGATTTCCTGTAGAGATTTCCAATATCTAACCTAATCTTAAGTCATTCACATAACCTTTGCAATGCATACTATTTTTTTGCAGTCATGCAACCTTCTCTTTTCCAGCAAAATCATGATAGTAATAGTTCACAGACATATGTAGAGAGGAGCACCTCTTACAGTGAGAGCAGGACCATCTTTTAAGTGCTTTTATAGAAAAGCTAGCCAAAGAGACCTCGCTCAATTTTAACTCCTGGACTTTTGTTTCTTCTAAGAGAAAAGCACTGTAGCTCAGAGGTAGTCAGTAGCTGCAAATGCTTCAGCAGCTCCATTATTCACATGTTACTTCTGAACATCGATTTTCTTCTGTAGAAATGCAAAATTTCCCTAGGAAGCAATATCCATATGATAGTCCAGTGTATCAAGTATACAAGTATCTTTAATACACAAGATTTTTTTAGAAATAATTGGAAAATTTTGACTTCTACAGCCTGCAGAATAAAATTTGGTTTTGTCAGTTACATGTCTGTAAGTACAGCAAAACAGATCCTAATTAATTGTGAATTCCAATAAATGTGAAAAACCAAGCAAAATAATTAATTAGAATTTACCTCATATGTCATAAAACATGAAATTAATTATGCATGCTTGGTGCAGTTTCTCAGGAGTGCAGAATGCTGACTACACTACATGTGCTCAGTCATTACATCCAGATGTTGTTGTTACAAAACTCAACTTTATTTTTTTTGTATTAAATTCAGTCCTAAAAATTATTAAGTTTCGTCTTTCCAGCAAAACTCTTAAGATGCAGTCCTATCTTACCTTGCCTCTTCTTTTACTGAGTCATTGGAATAAATGACAAGACTCCAGTGAGACCAGAGATATAAGTTTTCACATCAAGATATACAAACCTTTGTTTTCAACTGATGTAACTTCAGACACAAAATAACTAGGTTACAACACATCAGATTGTTTAATTTTCTAGTGCTTTATTTAAAGTGTTTACAGCTTAATTAATCTCAACAGTAGTAGGGTGACAGAGAATGAATCTGTCTCAATGGACTCTTTCATAATCACTGACCTTTTAATTAGTGACCCTTACCATACTTAAAAAACAAGTCTTTTCTTCATTAAACAATTGACCGAGGACTTGATGCAGGCAACTCCTTTGTTTTCTTTATTTTTTGTTATTTTACTTTGAAGTAGTTAGCCAATGTATTTAGAGAGCTGAATGTAATGGAAAAAAGGTATTTTCTGGTTTGTTTTTCAGATTATACTACAGAGGTCACTAACTGCTTTCTTGCTAAGTATGTGTTAACAGTCTGTCTTAGGAAGCAGTAGGGTCTTTGAGTGTGTTTAGGAGGATGGGAAGGTTAATTTTCGTGTCTACATATAGTTTCAGATCTTTACAATGAAATCTGTGTAAATGGTAGATAGAGCTGAGAAAATCTCTGACGTTCTGTACTGAGCTTCCAATAGCCTCTGGACATTCTATTTCAAGGTATTTTTGAAGCTGAAACATGTTGCTCATTTGATGTGCAGGATAATTTAGTGTATTTGTTGATAGTGTTGGTATGGATGGTTGTCTTTGATCTTATTTATTTGCATAATAGCTATTTCTTTGTGTAATAGTTCTAAATAAAAAATAAATGCACTATTGTTAAGATAGTGTTAAAGGTGCAATCATTCCTCAGTTACTAAAGAAATAAACTTTTTCAGATAGTATCTGTCTTGAAATATCTCTGAGGTTAGGCATGATTTTCTCTTAATTGAAATAATAACTATTAGGTTAGACATATATCTAATTCCTGTTGCGCATTCCCATTCAGATTTAGTTGTGCTCTTTCTCATTTATTCAACTTAGTTCATTGTTCTTAACATACGTTTAAATCCGAGTGGATTCAGCTACAAGATCAAGCTCTTGACATGAGTAGGGGATGGTGTAATATGCCTCAGTACCATCCACAGGCCCTCATAATTTCATATTCTTCCTATGAAAATGCAGTAAAACTTTTTTTATTTTCTACAGATTATGCTGGTTTATCTCTAGGTATGTCTTTAATTTTATTTTGTTTTCTGTGTTTAGTTTCAACTTATCTGAGGTATTTAAAATCCTTTTTCAAAGGAATTTGAAATATAGAGAGACGTACTATATGTGAGAATTTTAACATTACACTGAATAGCATTTAAAATATTTATGTTTCAACCTGGAACTTCAGTTCAGAATTTTGTCCATAGACAAAATTCCCATGTCAATCAGAAAAAGGCACTCCAAAGTAAGGACAAAGGAATCTCATGTATTATATGGTGCATATTTATTATGTGTTAAAGAAAAGAGAAGGAAATTGCAATGTAATTATCACAGTAATTTGTGTCTGTCATGTGAATAGTGTGTACTTTTTAACTTCATGTGGGGATCCTTCTCTTAAGCGTGCCAGATGCAGAAGTGAAAAATGAGTGAAAAATGAGTGAAGCCTCAGAGCAATACTGCCGTGGTACACAAGAGATGCTCATGCTAAGGATGGGGCAGGACAATGAAACACAAAGCAGAGGACAGAAGTGGGCATGTGTTATTTAAGATTAGGCAAAACCTTTTCACCAGGAGAAAATTTACCATTTTTGCAAATCAGATTGCAAAAGATAGAAGCACAAATGATTTAGAGACCCTCCCAGTGCATTAAACAGTGAATTATGTTTTGTGTCACTCTATTCATTGAAATTATTGAAAAACTGAATCAGGTCCAAGCATCTGTGAGCACTTAAAAATCTTTCATTGTCTCCTGGATTTTACAACTTCACTACTCATCTTTTATGTTTTTTTTTAAATATGAAAATATAAAATCGTGATGGTTGGAGCTGTAAATAATCCTGCACCAATAATAAATTACTCTATATGCTATACTATCAGTATGTACTGATATTATAGTATATAGAGTATGTTACTGGATTAGTTTATACAAAGAATAGTTCTTCACTTAATGTATCATGCATACAATTACATTTAAAAAATAAAAAAATAAAATGTGTTGTCACATATTACAAATTAAAGGCATTCAAAAGATATGGCTGTAAAACACCTGTTTTCTAGCTAGCATCTATTTTGCTAGTATTAGTCTCATGTTTAACTCTTCATAGATATGCTTGGGTGTAGTATCTTTATCCATTTAAAAGAAACATTTGCAAAGTTATGCATGAATAGTCAACTTTATATAGTGTTGTGCACTAGGGAATCTCAGTGTTTTTTAGTGGAAATGTTTTCAGAAATATGTTTTCAGAGAGACAGGTGACTAATGCATTCTGTGTCCTGTAACTATATAATGGTGGGGGAAAAAGAAGTGTAAAGAAATTAGATTGTAAAAACCACATTTATTTGAAGAGTGGGATTGGAAGTCAGTTGTACGAGTCCTTTAACTGAGAAGGAGACAGAAAGAGCTCCGTATTTCGGAGAGAACTGCAGATCATCTATTCAACTGCATCTAACTTGTCATAACACAAGGAAAAGGGCTTCACAAACGTAGGCAGAATAGAACAGAGGGGTAGGGCCAAGTCTCACTCTTCGTTTAATAGTCTTTGGGAAGACTTTCAGTTTGCATCTGTTTCACAACTCCCTTCTGTGGCATTTAAGTGCCATCAAGGGTTTTTTTTGTAGTTTGTTTTGAGCCTGTACTGAAGTTTTTATGTTCTCACGATGGTAGTACTCTACACTGAATAAAACATCAAGTCTTCCTTTTACTCTTATTGCTCAAGCAGGGGCTAGTGCTGCATTCTAGTTCTCAACTACCTTGCATCTTACAGAGTTTGTAAGCTCTGTTATTATTTTGGCTTATAATGAGTACCCTGGAAGAAGAAAAATCTGATACTCTCAGTCTGTTCTGTTCAATGCTTTCATTGAACTCAAACTTCCTGAGAATCGTCCCAACAAACTCCAGGAGTTTATGAACTGAAAACAGTTTGCAAGAGCATGGAGACATGGACTTGAGGACACTCATCAGATCGTGCCATCAATTACTGGGGCAGCATAAATGCTTTCATCACATGTGATAATGCAGCTTGAAACAATATAGCCTTAGTTATACCAATGTAGACAAAATACTGGATGAATAGCTGTGGATAACTGTAATTTTAATTCAAATCATTTTAGCTGAAAAGAGGTATGGTGAAAGACTCTTCTCAGGATAGCTTTTCCTTTGTTCTCATTTATCAAAAGATACTAGCTAAACTATGCATCTGTATCTGGTCCCTGTTTTCTGTATAAAGGAACAATTGGCTATTCAATTCACTTTTCCTAGAAGATGTTCTAGTACTTTATGCTATAAACAGCCCCAAGAGCAGTCACTTTCTTATAGTGCATCTCTCTCTTAGTTAAACAAAATAGTTTCACACAAAAATCTTAGATAGCACAAACTGCAAAGGATTTGGCCATAGAAAAGTACATTATGCTAAAAAGCAAAGAAAAAACAGACTAATACCTCTTTAAACCCCACTAGCTTTGCCTTGTCTTACATAAAAAAGAGAGCACCCCATTAAAAATGGGAAAAATCCTGAATATTTTCTTTAAGTGTGATCTCAGCAACCGTAAAATAATCGCTTTCATATCACTTTAAAGTTGGGTGCATCATAAAAACACGAGAAATACTTTACAGGAATCACTCTATTTGCAGAAAATGAGGAAATGTTTTACTGTGCTGAAACCCTCTGTGCCAAGGAACAATTTTATGTTTCTGTAACAGAGTCATTTTCATAGCATTGGTATAATAAAATAAGTTGCAGAAAAAAGCAAGACAGTCTTGTTTTCCTCATAGTTTGTTGCAGGAACAAAAATAGGTCTAAATAATGTATTATTGGGTGAAAATTATATGAGTAATTTCACACTGGTTTGTTGCACGGAGGATGTTGCCAGGAAAAAGGCACCAGAAACTAAGTTACAGGAGAATCAACTTAATAGGGTGTCAAGGCTGTAATTCTTTTAAGATCAGGAAAAACATCAGTGATATATCATGAGTAGATCAAGCTGGTAGGGGGAATTTATATTACCCAAACCTGGGAAACAGATTTAGGGAAAAAAAATATTATTTGATGGAATGAGATAGGAAGTGAATTCAAAGGCATTGCAATGTGTGTAGATGTACAGATCATGGTGGCAGCTTTGGCAGCTGCACACTTTATGAATGTCAGAACTGAAATCCAGAGATCAGGAAGGAAAAAAGAGAGATAATCCCCTGGGTGAATATTTTCACTAGTTGGATAGAGTGACATAATTCTTAATTAATTTCAGTATGTATTTTACTCTGTGTTTCTGATATATTTTGACCCAAGTGTATAGAGCTGTAGGCTACTAGTAGTCTAAAACCTGTGAAAGTGAACTCATACTGCACAGCATTGGAAGCAGTTCTGAAAACTAATTGTACTATCTGGTGTTCCAGGACTACATATAGTCATCACATTTTTTACGGGGAGAACCAAATTTTTTCAGAGGCAGAATCAGAGACAAGAGAGAGTTGTAAACATACAGAATTTACATTAAAATGGGAGTGCAATAAGTAGTTTCCGCTTTTTTGTTTTTTCTGTTTACAAATAATGAAGGACATTAAATCTCGAAATGACATATGCACTCAAGTTTTAAGGCCAGCAGAACTTTTTTAAGGTTACAGAGATGTCGTCCAATGTCCATTTGGAAAATAAAGGCTGCCTCAGAATTGATCTTGGAAACTATGGTAAATTTTAAAGCCTCTGCATAGTTCCCTGGAAGTCTAAAATTTAGACTTATATCGGCATTTTCATCAACATGCTGTTTCTGTGCACTGTGTTTCCCATTTCCTTAAACCAGGGCCCATGACATCAAATGATAAGACATTAAAAAAAATATTTTAAAAGAAAATGTTGGGGTGTTTTCCTATATTCCAGACATTTAATTTTATTTTTCCAGATATTTTTTTAATTGACCAAGCATTTCTATATGTTATTTTTATAAAAATATGTTTAAATTGTGATTAAATTTTTTTTTAAAAAAGGTAATTTAAAAACTGGCAGCAGCAAGAAAGCATTGAGAGAAAAGCTGTAAAAAATTATTAGAATGAGTTGTCTTCATCAAACGAAGTCACCTTCTTTTTTTTTAGTAGTAGCAGGTATTCATACTATCATTTCTTATACTGTGATATTCTGGCAAACTAAAATTTCATTTGCCTTTTTGGCAAAGGTATGTCCCTTTGAATTCAGGTTAGAAACTTCTGTTCATATTTTTCCCTTTTCCCTTTTCTATTTCTTACAGATTTTTGAATGGACAAATGCCAGATATAAATAATTCAACACTAATCAGGCTGTTTAAGTGTGGAGGATTTGCTCCCATAAAGCGGGTGTTTTATTTTTAAAAAAAATTGTTCTAGACGGAAAAATGCGGGTCTCATAATACTTTTTTTCCTGTTATCTGTTTTTACAATGGGAAATTTATTTTAAAGTGATCTGAGGAATAATTTGTCTCTTAAAAGAACTTCAGAGAGAATTTTCACTTTCAAGAACTCCTCCATCAAGCTTTTGTGTGGCACTATTAAACACAGATAGCCACTTACATATTCCAGATGTTCACAGTGGTCCCACTTGCTTTGTGATAATTTCAAGAGCTACTTCATGCTCTGATATGAGATTAATTTCCAGTAGATGAACAGAATTGACTCAAGCTGAAAACAGCAAGAAAGAGAATATGTTTTAGAAAAGGCTACTTCTGTATGGATGCTGTATAGACCAGTATTAGTTTTTCTTTTATCTTTAAAAAAGATAATAGAAATTATCTTTTACCTCTGTGGGTATTCTGAATTAATAAGGGTCAGAGTTCTTTGACCAGGTTCTATTAGGTATTCCACATGAGGAGGGTTTAATATTTAAAACAAAATGTACTTACCTGAAGACATTTGATATTATGTGGGATTTTGATTTAGCAGAATGATATGGCAATATACTGAAATCAGTGCAAGCCATTGTGTAGCCTTTGCAATATACTGTGGGGTCACAGCACAAATCTCATTCTCACTATTGGCCCTCACAGGCTCGCTGTCATGATGCTGAGCATCCCCTGGTGTTGGGAAGGAATATGAGTGTTAAAGCCTGCTCAAGCCCATTGCTCTGTTCAAAGTTCATTTTGTCAGTTATTCAGTTTTTATACTCTCTTTTGAGCTGAGCTACATATACATTTACCCCTTGCTGGGCTGGCTAACTCAAGAAGCCATTCACACTCTTTTGGTTAACTCAGGCATAAACATTTCCACAAGCAGTTAATCCACTAAACTGATACAGGCATTTATCTAAAACTAGCTCTCCAGTCCCTCTTGAGTTCAGTTTTCTTTGCAGCAGCAGCTGTGATCAGTCATTCCCTACACTGAGCTTCATAAGTACAAAACCCTTGCCTACCACACCTCTTTCAGGTGTTTTCTGACCAGAAATCAAAATTTTTTTAAAAATAAACAGGTTTATTTAAGAAAAGCAAGTTTGAAAATGAAAAATTAGAGATGAACTAAATAAAGACCAAAAGAGAAGAAACAGAATAGTGAATAATGTATGTGCTCAGAAGTGTAGAGAGAGTCAAATGAGTAAGATACAGTCTTCATAGCATGTGCACCTTGCAGCACTACACAAGTGTGGGTGTCAGTCTGCAGTAGTAGTGCATGCAGTCACAAAGGTAAAGAAGTGAAAGGGAAGTGCATTCTTTGGTTTATGTATTTCCCAGTCATTGTGATAATTCATTCATAGCAGTGTTTCCTTTGGGTCTGTGTGGGAAAGCCTGAAAGACTCGCAAGCAACATTGTCACTTTGCCCACCTTTAAAGAAGAAGTAATTATAGAACAAGTTGTAATACAGAAACCAAGTTTGAATGACTTAATAAAATAACTTCCTGTGGTATGCTGCAGTGTTCACTGACATCCATTTCACCATTTGGTAGAGAACAAAGGCATTTGTTGTTGTACATAAAGTTTTATGGTGGGAAGCAGGCCCAAACTCATTATCTGTGGCATGTGATTCAAAGTAAGCTGAGTATCTGCCATGTCTATTCAATGCATCAGTGAAAAGCATCTCCTCAAGATTAACTTATTTATCAGTGAAAAGCATCTCCTCAAGATTAACTTATTTATGCATGTGTTTGGTAAGGGCTGCTCTCATGCTAAGCTTGAAACCTGTTGCTGGCTCTTTAAGTAACAAACTTTCCCTTTACTAGGTGAGCCTCATTCAGATTTGTTGCCAAATTAAGTGAGGTGTCTTTAAAGTCACATCTTACTTGATTGTATACAGCAGTTCCATGAAGGTTTCATAAGGCGCTCTTATCATTTACCCAGGTAAAGTCTTATTGTGTAAGTCCTAAAAATAGACATTTCTACTTCTCTCCAAATGTTTAATTTATAAATTTAGATCAAGCTTCTTATTAATTTTCTATGCCATGTAAAACAAACATCTAGAAAAGTGGCTCATGAAAATTATGCCATGAAGAAGTTAAAGTAAACTGTTTCAATTTCTTAGAAAATTGAATTACTTCTTAGAAAGGTTGCATTTGGTTTTTCTTTCATGTTCGTAGTATGACAAAATATGAAGCAAATAAAATTTTTATTGCAGAAAACTTCATATCCAATTTTTCATATTTTCTTCTGAGTAGATTCATTTAGGACCTCTTTAACACTAATGATATACAATCTATTCAAGTTGGGTTTTTTTCTCTTTCTAGATTACAAAAAGAAAGTTAAATTAGGAGAAAAGGAAGTTGTGACTTTCTCAAATTTATGACTTTCTTCTTTTCATTTAACATTATGCAGTTTTCATTTCCATCTGTGTCTTTTCCTGTTCATACATATTTTTATGGACATGTTTTCCACTTGGTGATGTTGTCTTTAAAAATAAAAAAGGGGGCAATTAAAATATTTTAAAAATATACTAACTGTACTCAGTGACCGTGTTACAGTGTGTCATGGCATTAAATATTTTCCTTTACATTTTAAAGAAATTTTTGTATGTGGCTTATAAGTTAAAAAAGAAGACATGGGAATTATTTATCAGTTTTTACACTAGAAGAAAGTGTCCTTGAGTTCAGAGCTGCTTTGCTTCATGAACTATTTGGAATAGTGGTAGCCTGCATATGATTTCATACGGTTTGAAGCATTCTGGATAGTTCAGTAAAAAACTGACAAAAAGAATTGTTCACAGATGGCAGGATACTGAAAAGGAAGTGAAAGAGAAGATGGAAGTATAGACAGGGTAATGCACATTAAGAAAAATACTAGTTTTCAGCCTATATGTGTGAAGTTGTGGGCTTTGCTGCCACTGAGGAAAGAGATCAGAGAATCTTTTAGGTTTTTAGTTCTAAAGATAAGGGCCACTTCTCCAAAAATCCCTGAATTTTTTGGGTTGGAAGGGACTTCTGGAGATCATCCAGTCCAATCCCCCCACAAAAGCAGGTTCACCCAGAGCTGGTGAAAAACAACATATCCAGGTGGGTTTGAATGCCTTCAGAGAGAGACTTCACGACCTCCCTGGGCAGCCTGTTCCCATGCTCTGAAATCCTCAATGTAAAGAAGTTTTTCTTCATGTTGAGGTGGAATTTCTTGTGTTTTGGTTATGGCCATTGCTTCTTGTCCTGTCACAGGGCACCATAGAAAAGAATCTGGCACTACCCTCTTGGCACCTGCCTTTGAGATATTTATATTCACTAATAAGATCCCCTCTAAGTTTTCTCTTCTCTGGACTATAGAGGCTCAGCTCTATAGTCTCTCCTCATGAAATAGATGCTTGAGATCACAAATCATCTCTGTGTCCTCCACTGGACCCTCTGCAGTGGCAGTTTGTCTTTCTTGGGGCCCAGAACTGCGCATGGCACTCAGATGTGGCCTCACGAGAGCTGAGTAGAGGGGCAGGATCACCTCACTCAGCCTGCTGGCAATGCTCTTCCCAATGTACCCAGGATACCATTGGTCCCCATGATCAGCTGAGTAAACTGAATGTTAGGACCCAGTAGGAAAGAAGAGGAAACCACAGAAAAATCATTATGTTGGTGTTCTATTAACCGATGATACAATAGTCCTTTTGACTATAAATACTTTTGTCTGAAAGACTGTAGTAGTACAAGAGTAAGTAAGGTGTGCAGTGGGACATAAGATGTCAAATACATGTAAATGGACGCTGCCAGAGGATTTGCTAAATTCACTAGATCTTCTCAGTTGATCATTGCAATTGCTGACAGAGATCTAGGACGGCATAAATGACTTTGAATAGACCAACAGAGCTCCGTATTTGAGTTGGAACACCCCCTCTGCAGTCTTCATAAAAAGAGAAATATGTACTGTTGTAGGCAACTACACTCTAGAGCTATTTGCAATGACACATTATGGACCCAGGTAGATGCAGGTAAGAAGGAATACCCAAATTCAAAGGATAAGTACTTTGCTGGCTGTTAAATTTGACAGTACCAATGCAGCCAGCCTTTAGCTCAGGGCATCCCTACATCCCTTGTCAGCAAAGGCCAGGAATGGGCAGTGGGGAAAATTTACTTATTGTCTCCTCTGTGGATTCATCTCGGAAGAAATTTTTTTCCACGTTGGCTGCGTTTTGGAAGAGAATTAGTATCTTCCAGCACTTTTGCTATCCTATCCATCTAATAGCATCTTAGAGGCCTGTGGTCTCTTCAGATGTTGCAAGAGCAAAAAAACCTAAAACTGAATAAACACACATTCAGAATTTATTTTTGCCATTATGGCATGCATACTCACTCTCCATTTTTAGTATTTTTCCCTGCTCTAGGGATTAAAGTGCAGCAGTTTGTTTCAATGTATAAGAGTAAGCTTAGCAGTCTATTCTGAAACATAAAATCATACACTTATTAGTACATAAAAATTAGTGTAGTTATTCATGTCCTTCTGAAAGCATGGATTTTCTAAGATGTACATAAACAATAAATAACAAAAGGCATTAATAAAATTTAAATTATATTTGGGAATAATGCAACTTGAGCTGTTTGATTGTTTCCCCTTATTTTTTCTTGTCTTGCAGCGATGTGTGTTTGTGAAGATTCAACACACACACACATATAGGTATATTTTCCCTCACTGTTATATCTCTCACTTAAAAAGAGAAAAATAAATGGTCCTGGGTTTTGCATTTTGTATTTGAGGTTTCTGATTGTTAACTGTCTTGTTTTGATTACTGCTGTAGTAAAGAGCTGCTGATTCACAGACAACTGACAAAACTTGTTTTTCCTGGAAGTCATCTGTGACTCTCTTCAAAACAGCTTGTGCTAATTAGACTTTGAAGTGTCCGCTTGGTGGAAAACTTTTTTCTCCTGCTTTTTAAGAAAAGCATCTGGTCTGCTAAAAAAATAATGTGTTAGATTAGTAATCAAGTACAGTTAAATAATGTTCTTCATGCTGACAAGCCCATTGATTTGCCAGTTCATTTAAAATATTTTTTAAAGTAGTTTTTACTGTAAGATATTTATTTGTGAACCAAAAGCCAGATGTACTGGGACTTTAAATTATGCTTCTATTGTAGTGGCTTGTGAGTTTTGTGCACCCACTGATATTTCAAAAGAAGATCATGCTATTGGAGGTTCTGAATAAACACATGGCTAATACCATGACAAAAAATCTTTAATGTTTTGTGAAACCAAGGAAGTTCAGAGGAAAAGAAATGTTAAGTGGGATGAGTAAGTAATTTGGGTGGTTAGAGTTCCAGAATAGGAACTCTATTTTTACAGTGCTTGTTGTAAAAGGAAAAGAACTATTTTCTAGCCTTTTAGAATGCAGTACTACAGTCATACTGATGTGTTTTATGGTAACTGTAAGGACGACCAATGTTTGTAAGCTCGACAGCACGTCTCTTACTTTGATTCTGTTTGGGATTTGTTTACTGTGGAGTTTTGGTTCCTGGGGGCAATGCTGACAATTGCCTGTTTAACATAGGTAGAGGAATTTATGCTATAGGCAGCTGGCCACGAATGAGTAGGTAAATCTAACAGACTTGTTCAGATACTTTAGCTGGTGAGGTGTTAAGTGTAACATCCCTGTCAGATGAACCAGCACTTTTCATCAGAAAGGTTGTAGATGTGCACCTAATTTGAAAGGTTGGTGATTCGATGAAGGTGTTTATTAACAAACAAAAAAATTTGTCATAGTTTGTAGAATGAGCGCCCATCTCTAATGGTAGCAGGAGTAATAAACTACTGCTATGACTTGGGGAAAAATTCCACTTTTTTGAAGCAGCATTTATTTCATTTGGATATTTACACATTTGATAACAAAATGTAGTCCCTTATGCACTTCTTCTCAGGCACAAAGCTAGAGCTTTACTCATCCAATTGATGTGGCATGTATTTTCTTCTGAATTAACTTGAGAAAAAGTTATCCACAGAGGGAAGTAATTTGAATATATAATATTTGACATGTATTCAATCAAGTTTGTTTTTTCTTGTTTCAAATCATAGCTTTTTAGAGATAAATAATCAGACCCTTCCTTATATTGTTGGTGAGATAAAGTTACTGATTTCTAGCTAATACTTTTCAGATACTAAGTGTTTTAATTTCAAACAGTGTGTTGAGGCTATGGAGTTCACTAGGAATATCTTAATCATAACAAGGGAGCAATTGTTCATTGATATTTTTGTTTTTTTTTTTTTTTGTTAAGTTTTGTTTTCTTTTTTTTTTTGTTTTTTAATGTGGATTTAACCTTGGAGCAGTTCCAGCTGTGTTAATAAACCACAGGAAGCTTCAGTGAACATAAAATATATTTAAAGAAGAAATTCTGCTGTCTGTTACCTAATGCGCAGACAACTAAGCAAGAGCAGCTGCTTACTGAAGTCAGTTTCTTTTTCACTACGTGTGAAATTCATAATCAAAAACAAGACATGAGACTAGTTCACAGCTAGTAGTTGGCTGATTTACACTCAGTAGTTGCTGTTGAATGTGGCTTGCACAAAGAAGGTTGAATTTGGTTAATAGGGGAGAAGTCTCAAAGCATTAATTGCTTTTGACGCTTTCAGACATTTCTAGAATCAACAATCTAATTTAATCTCAATGAAATATAAATCTTATGTTTTGTCTGCCAAACTTAAAAAGTTCAAACATAATCAATTTTCTTCAAAGAGCTCCAAGTAAGGAAACATATTTGGTGATATGTGAGGCTATATATGAGCATTACTTGAGTATTATATGCATATTATATTATCAATATATGAGTATTATTAAAAAATCCTAATAATGCTGACTGCTTCTTTTGCAGAATAGATATGAAATAGAAACATTCATAATTCTTTGGGAGTAAACAGGAGGGGAAATCAGAATAGTGGACAGCAACTGGTAGTACTCATGCTGTTTTATGGAAAACCTGCCACTTTAGAGGTTAGAAGAAGGTTAGGGGACTTCTTTTCCCTTGAGAAAGCTAGAGATTATTATACAGTGTTCTGTTAGAACTGAGCATCATCAGGAAGAGAGAGGTTTGGGAATTCTCTTTCTGTAGGTACCCGTAAATAAGTTTTATCCAACTGAGAATAGCCATCAACACTGTCATGACTGAGCTCCAGATGGCAACTAAACACTGCACAGCTGCTTGCTCTCTCCCCACAAACAGTGAAATGGGAGAATTGCAAGGCTAAGAGTGAAAAAGCAATGGGTTCAGCTAAAAATAGTTTCCTAATTGAAATAAAAATAACAGTAATAATGATAGCAGTAATGAGAAGGAAAATAACAGAGATAAGTAAATGCCAAGCAAGTGATGCTGCTGAAAACAATTGCTTACCAGCAACCAACCAAAGGCTGCCCAGTTCCAGAGCATCAACCCCTTGGCAGCCTCCCGCCTCCTCTTTTTGCTGAGCACAGTGCTACAGGGTGTGGATTATCTGCTCAGCTGGTGTCATCTGTGCTGAGCCTCTGCCAGTGTTCTTGCCCAGCCCCAGCTCTCTTGGTGGTGAGGTGGTGTGAGGAGGAGGAGGAGGAGAGGCCTTGACTCTGTATAACCATTGCACAGGAGCAAGTAGCACCTCCCTGTGTTACCCTCACTGTTCTCACACGAACCCAAAAGTTCCTCACCAGCTACTGTGTAATTAACTCTATGACAACCAAAACCAGCACAGCAAGAAAAGTATTTCTGAATGTTTTGCATTATAATAAAGGATCGCTCCCAGCTCTTCAAAATGCAGTACTGGGTTCTGTCTATGGCAAGAGTGATTTTTCTATTTTGTTGTCTTTCTTGAAAGTCTTTCTATCTTTTTCAGTGTGGTCATCAAATCTTAAAAGAGGATGCATATAATTGTGGAATTACAAGGCACAAAATTATTTTAGAAATATTCTTGGTTATAGTTCAATCATTGCAACATAACATTTTTGAAATAAAACATTACATTTCAGAGCATTTCTTCTCTGTTTTTTTTTTTTTTATTTATTCAGGTTAGTGTAAGTGATACCTACATTTAGCATGAGGTCTCATTTGAAGGACTACATTTTTTTCCCTTTGCTTTTTCTTTTGTATCCCAGATAGCTATTCCCTATTTTAGAAATAAATAGTAAAAGTTGAAATACTCTGCCTTATTCAAATTTAATTTGTTATTGTTTTGTTCAGTCCTGGACAGCATTTTTTGTCAAAAGTACTGTGTCCAAGAGCTTTCAGCCAGTTCTTTTGAGGGCAATACTCAAAAATTGGCAGAATAGTGATGGGCTTACTACTACTTGTGGGTGAAGTGTTGTGCTCACAGACTGACAGATATTTGGACTGTAAGAAGAATGGCTTATCTTATTAAATTGGAATGATAATTATGACTAAATTTCAAATACTGTCAAACATTTCAAACTTGACCTTTACATGCAAATAATCCAGCAAACATGCTGAACCGGAGGGCACCATTCTATTGAAAGGAAGTTCCTGGGAAGAAGGCCAAACACTTGAAACAGTGTTTTGATTGCTTACTCCAAATTTTCAAACGATGAACGATGACAATCGTCCCTGCTAAATGTGTTTGTGGTCTGAAAAATTTACCATTACTCAAATTAAGCTTCATATTCCTCAAGCTTTTACAGTTACAGACACTCTACTTTTAAGAAGCTGAGCTTGAACTCAAAACCCTACCATTAAGGCTTCATGGGTTTTTTGAAAGTTAAGGTATTATGTAGTGAAGGCATTTTAGCTTCTACACTAAATATGTTTGACAGGCTGCAGTCTCCTATGAACTCTTCTGGGACATCTGACTCTTTTTAACATTTTTAAAACCACTAACATGCTGAACAGTTTATGAGTAATTAATAGTCATGAATGTAGGGGCACAACTCTGTGCTTTGTGCTCTTCTTCTGCCAGAGGAAATACCTGTTCAAACTTGTGTCCCATTGTTGTAGACATTTATTTTCCTTTACAGCAGTCCTGACATTCATACATGTGTTCTATCACATCTCATTAAGGTACCGAGCAATGCTTTTAAAGAACGAATTTTCTGTACATTGCAGTCCATGTAATCATTACTGTGAGGTAATATTACCACTGGTTGCAAATTGAGTAAGGAAGCCTTTTTCAGATATCTGTTTATATACTTGGATGGTTCTGACCATAACAAGGTTTCAGTCTTGTTTGGGTCTAATTATGCCATAATATATAGAGTTAATAATGACAAAAAATAATTGAATGTGGTGGTTGTGTTTCCTAGGTATAGCATACCTGAGTGGAATGTGCAGTGAAAAACGAAAATGTATAATTGCAGAGGACAATGGTCTGAATCTGGCTTTTACAATTGCCCATGAAATGGGTCACAAGTAAGTATGTGGATATTAAAGCCTAGTATTTGTTTGCATTTGATTAGACTAATTTGATTGTGTCTTCAGTTTTTCCTTTCTTTCTATAAGGAGGGGATTTTAATTAAATGAAAAATTTTAAAAATAGTGTTTCTGTTAATAAGTATCAATATATGGTATGTAGCTTAAGAAAATGTTTATGACTTGAAGTAATACAAAAAATCTTTATAGCTACAAAATAAATAAATTGACTGGAAAGACTGCCATTGTCTGGGGAAAATCAGGTGCCCCAAGATGTTTGTTCTATGCTGACTGTGGTATTGTGTAACAGATCCAACTCTAACAATTGTTGCCAACAAACATTTTAATGAGATCATAAGTTGGAAGAGCCCTTATTTAATTTGGCTTTCTCAGGATAGATGCCATTATAGTGTAGAATAGTAATTGGTCATTGCAACATTAATGTTTTTCATCTTAGAAGAAGAAAAGGACGGCAAAATGAAGGTGAAGTTAGCTGTCCTTCACAATTGGGCTGGATGTTTTTACTCATTCAGTGTCAAATATTTTAACTCAAAGTAAAAAATCAATATTTTGCAGCAATAAAATCTGTTCTTTAGATTTGAACTTCATTTTTGGCTTCACTACTTGTAAAGAAAAAGAAATAGAAAATGTCTTATTTTTAACTAAAATAAAAGGGACGTATGTATTACTCTGTTTTCTGCAGTGTCTGTGCCAGGTATTCGTGTATTTGTATTATAATATCAGTCTCAGAGTAACAACAGAGATGGATGTTTTGCTAAATGTGCCATTAGTTATCTTGGGACAAATACTTTGAATTAAAAGTGACTTGGTTTAAATTTGGTTAAAGCTTCCTGAGAATGGAGATCCTAGCATCTAATGTTGAAAAATTAAGTTAATTGTAAGAAAAAAATGGAAATTGAAATATTTTTATTGATTGCTTTTTTCTGGATACAAAATAAGAAAATACAGAGCAATTATTTAAAGACTGACACAAGTATAAATTGCTGAATGAAATTGGTATTTTATAGATTTTTTGTTATTTGGGGTTTTTTTTTTGCATTTTCATAGCTGCAGAAAAAAAATCCTGGTTAATATAAGCCAGCCTGCTTGCATGATAGTTGCAATAAAGGAAAGACCTAAAGGGAAAAATAAGAGATATACTGCTTTATGACCAACACAATAAAAGCATTTTTAGATTATAGAAGCCTTTGCTGCAAAATTACTGTATTTGAAAAAGGAGGCATCTCAATCAACAAGAACACCATCTTATGCTCCCTGAAAAATGGTGATAGGTAATGTTCTTGCAAAGTTATGGATGGTGTGTTGGTTGTGCAATAGCAAATCTGTGAATGTGGGATACTGATCTTAAAAGTTTATGTGGTTACATAGTGGTAAGGTTTTTGTCTTACAGAAGACAATCAAACATTTCTTTGACTTCCTAAGGTCTTCTAGATGGCAAGCAGTACATTAAACAAGGTAGACAGAGAAGCTCATTATTGCTGCTAGCAGTTCTTCCATATAACGTATGTTACATTTGTTTGTGAACTTGGAATATCTTCATGGCTTTCCATTGCAGCTGGACTGTGAAAGAGAAGGAATTTGCATGATCTTCCTACAGGAACATAAAACTTACATCGCTGATACATAAATCCTGGGGGAAAAAATGTTACAAGGATACATAAGAAATTTCAGAGCTTTCAAATCCTTTTCTACTAATCCAAATAAATTTGGAAAAACAAATTATGATGGTATCCCAGCCATCATATTCCCACAGTAGTAATGGCATTTGGATGTCCTTAGGGACATCCTCACAATTTTCTGTGAGTAATGTAATAGATATTTTTAAAATTAGAAATAAAGACTAAATCAAATATTGTGTCAGTGTAAAAGAAAAGATGTTGATTGAACCAGGCATTTCTTCAAGAAATCCAGACTAACAAAGGCTTGTAACAAACCACATCATGTACAGAAGGAAAAAAAAAAATAGCATCCCCCAGTGCAGAAGATGCAAAGTCATCAAGGCATAAATCCTTGCTTTATGATGGAGTCAGAGTCCTTAGCTGTAGCAGTCTGAAATAAAGTGATCTTGCACCAAGGAGCATAAGGTGACATTTTAGAGATATTTGTTTTTTCTGCATGAATGCATCTGTTTGCCATCCTGGCCCTGGCAATTGCAAAGAGGACACTAGAATCAGTTGAATCTTTGTGAAGAGACAATATAAAAACGTTTGAAGACAAACATTTGAATGTAGATCCTATTGGAAAGACTTGAGCGGATTCAAATATATCTAGAGTATCTCTTACAGAGATTCGTCTTATTCTTAGCTTCCTCAGAAGCAGAGATTAAATGCTCACCATAGACTAGTCATTAATAGTTCCTTCAAGGCATCATCTTTTCTAGAAAATTTTCACTAACTCTTTTTGAGTCTCAAGGTCATTTAACTACTACCTTGGTTGTTTTGTGTGTAATATCTTTAACCATTCTAGTTGCTCTTGTGAAGAGTCTAGTTCAGCAGCATAGAACCAAAAGCTTTCTCAAAAACTTTGCTTCTTGAAGGATAAAGAAAAAACAACTCTGTTCCATTCTGTAAAACAAATATTATTCTTGCCCATAAATTATCACACAAATAGAATCAAAACTTATGAAATATAGATGCTGTTGATTTTCATTTTCTGAAAGCATATAGAAAGAAAGACACTACCAGTTGTCATTGTATTGATGAATATAAAGTTCTGATGATTTTTTTTCATTGAAATTTTTCTTGATAGCCAACCTAAACCTCCCCAGGCACAGCTTGAGACCATGTTCTCTTGTCCTGTTGCTAGCTGCCTGGGAGAAGAGGCTCTTATATTGAATACATTCTGATATATGGATGTTTATTAAAATGTTGTGTTGTTGGCGGGTTTTTTTTCGTTTTTTTTTTTTTCCAATCAAAAGAGAAATATTCTCAAATATTACAATAGCAGAATAAACCTTAATTTGCAATATAGAATGCCTTTGTTCTAGCTTGTGTATCTAAATGCACATGATATTTTAATGACATTGAGAATTAATGTAAGTCAAAAGTTGATTTTTGAACTCTATCTGTGTAATCAGCTATTAAAATTTGTATCTCATTAATGGATTTGGGTTTTTAAAACATATTCTATTTATTAAAATAAATTTACTAAGCAAATAGGTTATTACAAAATGAGGTCACATTACAAAGTAAAAACTAACAATAGTTAATTAAAAGACATTGTCTCTGTGTTAAGAACAGAAGGAAGAGTGAGAATTGCTGGTATTGAGGTTAACAAGTTACATGTGATTTTATTTAAATGATGGTCCTCTATGGGCTATGATTCCTTTTGAAGGATGGAGAAATAAAGAATGGATGTAAATTTCTGCATCTTAAAATAAATTAATTTAGAATTATTAAGTGTTCTAAGTGTAATTTAGAAGTTATCTTAACCTCTTAAAAGAGAAACTGATGGAATTCTTCAGAATTAATGTTATACACATCTGCATTCTTTTTTTGACAAGCATTTTGGAAATATGAGAGGTAACTGTTATTAAAATTCAGGATATTCTATCACATATTTTGTAGTGATGAACAGGGTGTCTGTGGAATTTCTGAACCACCTATTTAGTGCTTAATAACCAAAAAGCATATATTCATTGTGACTATATTAAAAAGTTGTATGAAATACTCCCTCAGGTTATCAAGGGTCCCGCAGTGTCAGTGGAAGTTGTGCTGGTAACCTGTCCCCAAATAATCTTACTTCCTTCTCTTTTCCATGCAACCCCATGGGCTATTAGGGTATTGGATAGAAGGTGCAGGGGAAATTCTTGTCATTGTGTCTTTATTCCAGCTGCAGAGTCTCTCATTTCTCTCTGATTGTTTCTTTCTTAATTTTTTCTGTTCTGTTTGGCTAATGGTCTAAAGCTGAGTTTCTCAGTCCGAAATACATAGATATGGATATTAATCTCTCTGTAGGTACTGTCCAAGATGTTGAGCTTTGACTGTTTTGGCTGGTTTTTGTCACCAATGAGTTTTCTTTTTGAATCAAAATCAACTGAAGTGTAGAGACAGGAGCCTAACTTTGTGTAAAACAACTTGAAAAGTACAGCTACTGTTTGAAAAATTGAGCTTTGTAGTGATTTTAAAAATACATGCACAACAGATACAGACAATCATCTTTCCTATATAATTATTTGTGTCATGACAGATTTAGGGAGAAATGGTTATAATTCCCTGCTTTTTGTGCAACGTGGACATGCTTGGAGAAGAGAAGGCTCTGGGGGAAGCCTGTGGCACCTCTCAGACATAAAGGAGAGCTGCAGTAGAGCCTGGAGAGGGGCATTTTACAAGGGCACATAGTGGCAGGACAAGGGAGAATGAGATAAACTGAATGAGGAGTACGTTTAGATTAGATATTAGAAAGAAATTTTTTGCTGTGAGGGTAGTGAGGCATTGAACAGACTGTCCAGAGCAGTTGTGCACTCCCCATGTTGAGCTGATCAAGACCAGGCAGGGAGGAATTTTGACCACAACATGGTGTAGTGGAAGGTTCCCTTTCCATGGCAGTGGGTTTGGAGCTAGATTATCTTTTATGTCCCTTCCAACCCAAACCATTCTATGATTCTATGGTTCTCTTCTTTTTCTATTATTTTTGTATTGCTTTACTGTCTGTGACATTTTCTATCCTCTTTGTTAAAAGAATGAAAACTTTATAGGCATATTTATCTATAAAGCATAGTACTTGTTTAATAAGCTACAATTTAAAAATTACTCTTAAGAAGGAAGGTAATGTGTTTTTTATTTGACAAAAATTAGAGGAGACTTTAGTTTTGTATTGCATTTCAGCATTACATATTCTCTATTTCAAACATGATTTATACAAAATCATCCTAGTAGTTTCATTACTGTCTTTTTTTTTTTTCCTGATAGGTCAGGAATAGTATCCATAAGGTACTAACTGTTCTAAACACTTGGAGTTAAACTGACAGTGCACTGAGTGGTCTTGAAAGGGTTTTCTTTTCTTTTTTTTTTTTTAACTACTGTAATGAAATTCAAAGTATATATATTAGATGCTGAACCATGCAAGTCCTTGAGATTACCTTACATTCATTTTCATGCTTTAGTGGGTAAGTTCTTTAAAAGTTGATAGTCTCTTTTTTGCCTGTATCCATATCAAAGTAGACATCTTTATTCCACAGTCATATACTTATGCTGGCTTAAATCAGTTTAGGATATTACTGGGCACATGGACATATAATTCCAAACTTCAGTGACCTGAAAATTGTACAACAAACTGTATTTAAGATTACAGATTACAGAAAATAATGAAGTCTGTTACATACTTCACATTTATATTTACTCATACTCAAAATGTTTCTGGTATTAAAAACCATGAAAAAAAATTAGTTATGTTGGTCCAGTTCTAATCACATTTGTGCATCACATCACTGCAAAGCCAGGGAGAAATAAAGCATCACCACGCTTTTGCTGGTAGCAAGACAGCTGAAGAAACAACTCAGGAAGACATGGAGCACTGAGTCAGGGAAGAAGCACTGCATCAGCATTTTAGTAATGTAAAAAGATATGATTTTTTTTCACATGAAATTTAGATTAGTCAACTCTTTCTCTGGCAGGATATTAAGGGTTGTGTTTCTACCAGGTTATACTGTTCCAGGATGGTTTTATGTTAAATTTTCCTTAGGATAACATTTGTAAACTAGACAATTAGTAACTTAAAAACATCCTACAGGATGCAAAAGCTTAATTGATAGTCTGATACATTTAAAATATCTGTGAAAAAATTGACGAAAAGATCGTAACAATGTCAATGTTTTTGTTAATACAAAACGTCATTTTTTATAGCTCTTCACTTAGTTTATGATAGCTCAATGATGTGGCATGGGTATTGTATCTGCCAGAAGCCAATACTTCTTCTGTATTATATAATCTCTGCAAAAAACCTTCAGGAAGAGGCAGTGTATATTTTTATGTTACGATGCTAAATATATCTGTCACAGCAAACCTTTAAATTATTTATCTACCTCAGTCAAAGGAGTGTGGCTCAGTAGTTTGTCTAGATCCAGCACCATGAAGCATGGTATTAGAAGTATTGGAGTTACAGAGAAGAAAGCTGTTCTGCAAAAGCTGCCAAGTCAGCTGGACAGCAGCGTCCAGAGTATGTTAATATCCTTATAGTAATATGCATGGTATATTTTTACCCAGTTGTTTTAAGTCTGAAAATGTAATCTGAATTTACATCATTGTGGAGAATGAGCAATGGTTCACAAAAGGGAAATAACAGCGCATAAAGTTATTTATTTTTACTTTTTCTGATAATATAATTTTTAACAAGAAGATTGAGATTTCCTTGTTTGGTAAATTTTCCTTTGAAGAGAAATTCTTTCCAAAAGAAATCATGTTTTAGCTTTTACCATCATAATTTTTCTGTAGCTGGTCAGTTGCCTTTCACTTTCAGCTAAATAATTAACTTACAGTGTCTTATCCCATTTATTCAATCATCTGTGATGCCCTCATATGTTTTAAAGGACATATGAAAATCATAAAACACATAATACTTCATAAACTGGGATTTAAAAAAAAAACAATAAGCCAAAATGTAACAGCTTATAAAATCCTTCTACTAGGCTGGTCTTTTTATATATTTTTCTCTATAAAGATAGCAGTGTGATAAAACATTTTGTTGAAAAAGTGTAATAAAAGTACTGAGAAAGCAGTGTAGCTTCTGTCTGTCTGTGATAGTGATTAAGGGGTGTTATTTTCACTTATGAAATACATCCTCATGATACTGCAAAATTTCAGATCAGACAAACTCATGTACAAAAAATCATTGTACTCTAAAAACTCCATATAAGCTTTTAAACCTTGTAATTTTGGAGTCCATAGTTTAAAAAGTTTCAATCATTCTAGTGTACTATTGCAAAAAATTATAAAAATGGAAATCAGTGGAAATAATAAGGAAGATAACACTTTGTTATTAATAATACTTTTTAAAGTTATTTTTATTGTTAAGGTAATAGAATTTATTATGTTAGTGACTTATTTCACAAAATGGAAAAATATCTAGGATAATGGTTGAAGAGAATTTGCAAATACAGTATAGTAATCACGTGTACCAATATGAATTTTTAACAAATCAAATGGAATGTGATCCCATCACACATCACAGGTATAAACTGGCAACTGCATTCAGAGGTTTACTTTCTCTTTCATAAGGGGAAAGTTTTCTAGTAATTTTGAGTCTTTCCTGAGCTCAACTAGCAGTATTATACTTGATTTGTAGTTCACACTCTTGTTCTATATATGACTTGGAATAAATAGATCCTTTAGTGTTTGGGAATCTATGATACTGAACATTCTATTTATTATACTGAACATTGCTGGTTCCTTGACCCAGCACTTGCTCTTGCACTTTTCTTAATCTGCCTCTTATTCTTTCTCTGTCTCACTGTTAGTGACTATGAAAATCTGAGCTTTAGTTGTTCCCTTTAATTTTTTTGATTCTCTTGCTTTTTGTTTACAGATAAGCCTAAAGTTATTCTCCACATCTATCTGAACTAACATAATTAATTGCTTGTATAATAAGTTTTTGATACTATTTAATCTTTGTCCATTCTTTGCCTGTTTCTGGTTTAACAACATCATTCTTGTTCAGGTGCACTACTTGCATCTTAAGTGTGATAGGATGGTGACAACTATCATCTACCATTTGCAAAGCACAAACAAAATAATGAATAAATAATAAAAAGCTTTTACCTGGAAGCATGGGGAGGTGACTGAGCAAATGCACATTTTCATGAAAGTAGCATATATCAAAGAATTTTGTGTCCTACTGTGAGAAGAAATATAAAATAGCAAGCAGACCTAATTATTTCAAGAAGGTGTGTGCATAACCTTATTTAGTTTATTTAAAGGTAGTATAGTGACTGAGGATCTTCTTTTGAGGCTTAAAAGAGCTTTGATTTTGTAATACTCCACTATAATGAGGTCAGGTTAAATTGTAGTACTTGGTACTTGTTCAGTATGTTGATGCTGGAATGCATTTTGAATGCAAGAATATAAGCTGTTCTCCAAAATGACAGGAGAGATGCTATTGCCTTTTTGATTCCAGCTCTGCATGTAGAATTTCAGCAGTAGTTCATTGTAAAAGAATTGCTTCTTAAATGAAATATTGAACTAATATTTTTCTCCTACTTTTAGTGGCCTGTATTCTCCAAATACAGAGAATTAAATGATGTTTCTTTGTACTATTTCTACTTGCATATTAAATATTTAGCAAAAATTATTCCAGTTTTATACATTGCATCACATTAAAAATCCTTTAAATAAGTGTTAGAGGTTTTTTTAGATAAAAACATTTTTTTTTTCAGTGGACTTGATTTATACTGTTAGTGGAGTTGATTGGACCAGGTCTGTTTCTCAAAATACTTTAAAACTGAGGTAAAAATATTTGCATAGTGTGAACTTAAATGTTGCTAATATTTTATTTAGGGAAAATATTCTGTAGAATACTTCCTACTTGAATATTTTATCTGCTCTATATAGCCTTTAACCAGAATGGGTTCTTATGCAACACCAAATAAATACCATTTATTTTCTTAAAAATATAATTTATTTCTATATATAGACACGAATTACTACTTGCTAAAATACAGCATTGTCTTCTTTGATAATTGTGTTTTTTTCAGGCTATTACAAAGTTTTCTTATAATCCCAGACTCTTTTGTCTTTCTCCCCCATGCACGTGGTGTTGGTCTATTCTTGTATGAGGTTGGATGATCCCAGCTGTTGGAGAGAGGAGAGGGAGCACTGTGCTGAGTGCTGTCATAACACATTCATTCTGTAGGAAGAGACAGAACAGCACCTTACACAGACACAGTTTCTGTGGTACCTTTATATCAGTGAAAGGATGTAGTTATGTCCTTCATGTGCAGCAAGGGGGGCTAGAAAATATCATGAACACCACTGCAAGCACTGAGTAATGTTATATCCTTGATTGTTAATGGAGAAGTAGGTATACATGCTCACACTACTTACTCTCATGTTGAATAAGAAGGTGGGCTGTTCAGCTTCTGTTTTTCACCACACACCATGTGATGTGAAGAATGAAATCAGAAGTCAGTTCTACTGCACACTGACTTTTATGTGGTCTTGTAATTGATACTAGGTCAGATAAAAATATGAAGCCATTACCACGCTACAGAAGAGATCAAAACCACTCACTGAAGAAAACATTCCCGAGAATGTTTAAAAGCAGGTTCTGTTACATCTTTAGCTTACTTCTCAGATATTGTCCTGCAATTTAGTTAACTGATGTTAACTTAAAAAGTGTATTTGCCTTTTGAATAGGCATTTTTGAATGCCTATTCATTCAGGTAAGCAAAGCATTCAATACTTGTGTTTACTGTCTTCTGGATTTTTTACATGTACTTAATTTGGAGGTGGAAAATAATTGAGAAATTAATTCTATTGGATTAGTACAGATATTTTGAACTACAGTTGAATGTTAAAGCAGAATAGGAGAAGTTTTACAAAAGTATGGACAGCTAAAGTACTGGAGGATTATTGGAATTCAGTTTTTTATTAGTGTTTAATGTAGCTGATATACAAAGCTGTTTTAAGTACAACAGTTTTAACCACTTCATGTTTTAAAATACAATGTTTTCCTCAGAATTCTTATCCTAATAAATTTTATAAAATGCTTCTGTGGTAGTAGCTTGGAAAAAGAGGGATACACTGATATACATGTATATATATGAAATGGTGGCTAGTGTTTTTGAAACGTCAAGATCATGGTTTGGCTTAGCACACATTTCTCTGGCTGACTTTACATAACATTTTGTGACAGAGTTTAGCTTCAAGAATTGTTTTTCAGAGTGAAGGGAAATAATCATAATAAGAAATTACAGGGGTTTTGTAATTTTTGTCTTGAAAATATTTAAAATAACATATAGATGTGTTAATTGCACTCTGCATAACTGGGAGCCATGAATTGTATAATAAATTTTGTCAAGATTTTGTGTTGTAAATGTTTTAGTTAAAATCCTACAGTGTATACGATCCTGAAAAATGAGTATTTTTAAATTACTACTTTTGCACTATGGAAGCTATGAGCAAAATTTTTTCTTGTGTAGTCCATAGGTTAAACACCCATAGCTTCCCTGTGTCCTCCTCCACAGTTCCTATGGGTGTAAATAACTCTGGAGATAGAGACATCTTGAATTCTGCATGTGAGGCATGCAAGAAGAACGTAAGGCAAGTGCAGAGGCACTTCTGTGTAGTTGTTTTGTGCCATTCAGGCGGGTCAGGAAAAGACAGAGTCTATGGTCAGAGTCAGACACATTTGCTTTCCTCAGTTATATGGTTTACAGATAGCAAAATTACCCAATTTATGCAGAAGCCACTGTTTCAATGCTCCAGAGTGTGAGGTGTGCACATCAGTGTAAGAGGCAGAGCAAGATAGCTAAGCAAGAGATAGGCAAGGTAAAGCCCTACTTGATATTTCCATTAATTTCTTTAGTAAACACAAAGTAAAGCAAATTGCAAATTTATGTATAATTTGAGTCATGAATGGATTTTGAGATAGAGTGGAGAACAAAAGTGTTGGGAGACAGTTTTTTTTGCCATTTGCCACTGTGGGGTGGTGAAATAAGGAGAATCACAATGTACTCCAGTTTTTGTAGACACAGCCAACTTACTCTGTCTTTGCAGTCTGTAAGTGAAAGAATCAATACAAGGCATAGAGTTTTATTAAACCTGAAGTTTTGCTTTTCTGCAGGGCAGAGTAATGCTGCAAAATTCCAGCACTATTTTAAATCCAATACTCTGGAGAGTAGTCTCACACCCAGTTGCAAATCTCCAAAAACAGTTGAGTGTATTTATTTCTTGTAATATCAGTCAAGCATGATCCACTTAGCCAAGTCTGAAAATCTTAGTTTTATTTAGGTACTTCTTCTTCCTCTCGGTTTGCTAATTCTGAATGAGAATGGCAGTGAGTCTTTAATTAAAACAGCAGCTTGAAGCAAATGTTCAGAAGAATTTTTCATTGCAGTGATTGAATGTGAGAATTCCCTTGGATGCATAAGGATGCTAAGTCTTAATAATCAAAGTAATTAAATTTCTTCATCAGTGTTATTTGGAACAAGAAATTGAAAACATATTTAGGTTTTTTTTTCTTTAGAGACAATAATTGCACATCAAAGTAGTGATCATTTTACTATTCTACAAAATTTCAACCAATCAGTTCCATATAGAATGAAGATAGGATCACTGCCAAAATATTCACTGATTTAAAAAATAAGAGTTTGTTGCCCATTTACAAGAAAAATAGTATACATTAAACTTGCAATTGTGCAGTTCTGAAAATTCAAAAAGTTGTCATAAATTTGTCTTGAACTGATTAGAATGCAGTATTTCTTATCAAATAAATGCAGCTCCCCTTCCATCTTTAATTATAAAATTGTCATTTACACATGGTTCTTTGCACTTCTATGAAAGATACCATTGGAAAAAATAATCACATGTAATATATATTTCCCACATGTAATATATATGAGCTATTTACAGCCCTTGCAAGAGTTTTAACTTACAAAAATTCTGAAAACAACCTTCTACTTCATTTCATTTTGTTTTGTTTTTAAAAACTTCAAAATTCAGCATGGGGATAAACCACGACAATGACCACCCATCCTGTGCAGATGGTGTCCATATCATGTCTGGGGAATGGATTAAAGGACAGAATCTTGGGGATGTTTCATGGTCTCAGTGCAGCAGAGAAGATCTGGAAAGATTTCTCAGGTATATAATTCAAGAAAATAATTCTTACTGTATGTCATTTAGAAATAGATCAATTCGTATACTGAAATACTAAGTTTTCAAATAATAAGTTTTTTTGCAAAATCCATTAAAATATTTTAAATCATCACAATATAATATTAGATTTATTAAAATATGTTTTCAGAAGCAATTACATGGATTTTTATATTTTAATGTCTTATACTTTTATTAACTTATATAGAAATTTTATATATGACACTATGTTTACTATATGTTAATATGCTGTGTGCTGAAATGTTTGGCCATCAAAACCTTTATCCATTAAGTAAGTTTTATGCTAAAATGTTGCCTAGCACTTTTCTGAAATGCTAATCAATTATATTGTCTTTCTGCAAATGAACATTTATAGAACATATTAACTTTAACAACCAGGCCATATAATTTTAAGCATGAGCAGCAGCCCAGTGCTGATGAATAAGAAAATTGTAGTTGTCCATGTACTTTGAATGCTTCATGCAGGTTTAAGTTGGCATAGCAATCAAACCCTTGGATTTCTCAGCATATGAATCTCTGCATTTTACCAGGTCAAAGGCCAGTAACTGTCTGGTACAGACAAATCCTCAGAGCCTCAATTCTGTGATTATTCCCTCTAAGCTCCCAGGAATGACGTACACTGCAGACGAGCAGTGTCAGATTCTTTTTGGACCAACTGCTTCCTTTTGCCAAGAAATGCAGGTAAGGCTGTGTCTGTGCTTCAGAAAATGCATCTATCATCTAATTTTTGTGTAAGAGTAGCTTTTGTACATGTGTTTGATAGAAAGAGAATATAGTGTCTTTGAAGTAAGAATTTTCTTTCCAAAAATTAATAGCACGCATTCATTGGTTTATCTTGTAAGTCTTGCTTTAGGTTTCTGAATATCCTGAAACATGTTTTATTGATACTTCTGTTGTACTTTAGAAGCATAAGATATCATAGTGTTAAGACACCTTGTTGCAGCAAGTGGAATATCTGCAATTTATTAATTAGGTTCCATTTTATTATGGCTTGGGTACTGTACATCCATTTCTGACCCCCAGAAGATTATGCTATGCCTGTGCACACTGGGAGGAGTTATAGTGGTGTTAACTGGGCAGAGCTGTACAGTGCCATGACAACAGGAGTTCCAGTACTTGAGTCAGTTTAATTATGCATAGGTAGTCACTGAATATTCCCTGATATCCAGACTACTTCCTTTTGTCTCTGTATAGTCTGTCCTACTCTGCCAGTAACTGGAAGTTTATTATGGTTAGAGTTGTTTTCCGCATGCCAGGAAATGAGAGAAACACGC
Source organism: Taeniopygia guttata (assembly GCF_048771995.1). Classification (NCBI taxonomy): domain Eukaryota; kingdom Metazoa; phylum Chordata; class Aves; order Passeriformes; family Estrildidae; genus Taeniopygia; species Taeniopygia guttata. The sequence goes on along the minus strand of NC_133063.1, from coordinate 6,344,229 downwards.
TCCTTGAAGGTTCATTTAAATGACAGTATATCCAACAATTTATAGCCCAGGATTTTTTGGACATTGTCTACTTGCTGAGAAATTCCTGCACTTCAGTAAAACTGTGTAAAAGATAAATTATGAATTGTGTTACAATCTTATGTTTTTTGAGACTGGAAGATTATTTAATGAATAGAGTTCCATACAGTTCTACATTAAGCAACTGTGTTTTGTATATAACAGCTATTTAAGTAAGAAAACAATTAAAAAATGGTGAAAAATAATCTTAACTCTACAAATATCGGTGGTACGATCAATAGTGCATTTCTGCTGAGATAAATTTTTCTACAGTTGTTATTGCTAAGGAGTACTTTAGGACTAGACTTCACAGTTGCATTACATGGCAACCTCTGTGAAATGCTACTGATGCAGAATCTTGCTATCAAGAATTCCTCTTTATAATTCAATTTAATGAATGAAGCAAAGAACTGAAGGAACCATTGTGGTCCTACTCCTGCATTTTCCTAACTGAAGCCGTTCTACTCCCCTGTCATAAATGGTGACTTTATTTTTTCCTTTTCATCTTCATTTCAAAGACATTTTTTTTTTCATATCCTAGGTAAAGTTTTTAGACCCTAGAAAAGAATGAGTGGATCTCCAGGTTCAAGATTTATACTGTGTCTACATGCTTACCTTGTAAGGGAGCCAAGTTTGCTTTTATGCCCATGATGTCTCATGCAAGAATCAATTAGATCATAACATTGTTTCACATAACAGATAGTGAGATCATGGCCCAGAAGTAGTTCTTGATGATTAAACAGGATTGTAAAACTTGACAATTTAATGCAATTGTTGAACTATTAAATACTGGCTTTTAAGATTAAAGTCCAGGATGTGAATGCTATCTGGTCAGTTCCACTAAAACAGTTCTTGTCATAACACAGCTGTGATCTTTGCAAAGAAGTAGGAGACCGGTTATATTTCATGGTGATTTTTAAGGCATTTCAGGGAAGGATCACAATGGAAAGGAGAAAAGTAATGGAAATGCTACAGTCCTGGTGAAATATCTGTCCTTGTCTCAACCACCACATTTTAAACAAACTTGACTTTGCACAAATACTATTCCAAAATTCCCTTTTTGTCTCTGATCATCCCTTTCAACTGAACTTTCTTTCTGTATGCTTACATGATTGGAAATTTACTCTTCTGATTCCTGCCTCACTAGATCTGCCTCACTAATTTAATTAAATAGACAGAAACAGACACAAAACCCCTGCAAAACTCCAAAACTGGAGTGACCTCTCCAGTAATGCATTGTGATTTACATGTTCTGTTTTACAAGCTTTTGCTATTAAAAACTCATGACTGACACATTCTTTCAAAAAAGAAGTCCTTTGTGTGTGCTTGGCAATACTTTGTTTTCTAGGGTAGACACAAAGAAATTTTACAAATTGTGAGTAAGCTAATGTCACAATTATAAGTTTTTAATCTCCAGTGTCTATTCCTTCCCATGGCTCATCTTGAAATCTGTGATGGCTGTTGAACTATACTTATCATAGGTAACTGGTAAACCTCTGTGAATGTTACCTTAGCTATCTGTATTTTGACTGAAGGAAGTTTCTTTTTAGAGGAGTAAAATCCTGATGTAGAAGTCCGTGCCCTGATTTTGGAGTAACTGTAAAATTCACACTCTCCTCCAGATTTCTGTTTACTTTCAAGTCAGTCTGGATCTTCTTCATTGCAGGTTGCCAATGAAAAACCCTTATTATGTGTTATGGTCCTTCCCTGGCCTTATACAGAAATCTTTAAATGTCAAAACTTAGATGCTGACAGTAATCTCCATATCTCATACCCCTGCAACAGAAATAAAGTCTGAAAGTAACTAAAGAATCTATTTATGGAAAGAAAAACCCAGGGAAAAAAAACATCTTGCAAGTAAACCACCAATTTTAATAATTGTGTACCTCCTTTTTCTTGGGTTTGAGGAATATTAAAATCTCTTAATATTGGGTACTTATTTTAGCAGTTGGTGAAGTGAATGTTTTTAGGATATAGTTCACTTAAAGCCCAAAGTAATTTCTATCTGGGGAAGTTAGGTCATGGTTTGAAGGGGGGTGGTATACAAGTATTTATAGAAATATGTATTAAAAATTAAATGTAGACATATATTTATAAATATACATATAGAAATATGTATTTATATGTATTTATAGAAAGATGTATAAAGTGTACCTTAGCAAGCAAAGGGTGTTGATTTGATTTTCTTGATTTAGTTTACATGTCTGAAGTATGTCTCTGTGTTTAGGTACCTAAAATACCCAAAACACTGTAAATCTGACTTAATGCCTCTCTATATTTAGAAGAATTATTTCTAGATTTGTAAAGAACTGTTTGTTGTAAGCCATTCTGCAATCATATACAAGTGAAATTAAGCATATGAGCCTTTGATCTCTAAGCATTTAAGGAAAAAAAATATGGATAATATACTTAAAACTGTGATGACACAGGAGAAAATTTGCCTGTATTTTTTTAAAACCTTGATAAATCTAGGTAACTTTTCTACCATTATATTCACTCATAAATGAGGATTTAAAGATATGAAAAAAATTAATTAGGACAATTAACATATGATTTTGTTGAGTGCTACCAACAGTATGTCTTTGATTTCCTACTTTGTCATGAACATGATAATCTGCCTCATCTACTATTGTCATCATTTTCATTGTTTAAAAAATAATAAACAGGAACAGAAATGAGAGTTTGTTACTTGAAAAATGCTTGCTAGAATTACCCAGGAGCAGGATAGAACTTCTGTAGCTGTTTTTCAGAGATAGACATAAGCTGGTTGTTGTGTGATAGCTGAGCTTCAGCAAAAAACTGTTACAGGATGAATCAGAAATGAGCCTGACTGCTGCCATCCTGTCTCTTGTTTCTGTACAATGCTTCAGACCTCTACAGTTTTTGATGTTTTTTCTTTTTTTGATAACTGATGTTACAGACATTTTTACATGCAAGACTCCCGATGGAACCGCCCTGTTCCTTGTTTCAAACACAATCTTTTGTTGAATTGTGTTTTGTCTGCTTTTAGTCTTTTTTTGAGGTAGCATATAAGATTTATGACAAGTTTTTCATGCATATTGTAAAAGGCACAGAGACTCTTACTGGGTGTACCAATATAACAAATCTTTTCACTCAGAAAAATCAGGTCTTCTGGCAGGCCTGGTTTAAAGAACCCAGCTGTTCTTTATCTTTTATCCTGCTTGCGATGCCTCCCCCTCTCCTGATCCTTCTTGCCACTCTTTGGGCAATTTACATGGTGGAGGATCACTGTGCATATGCAGTAATATTCAAGCCACAGTTCAGCCCCATGTGTCCTCTCTTCACTTCCACATGGTTTATTGTTAAGGGGGAACAGACAGCAGGAAGAATGTAATCCTGACTGAAAACCATGGGAGGAGGAAGACTTTTCAGAGAAAAAAATAGGGAAAGTTGCCAGGGAAATCTGAGAAATGTGAGCCAGCATCCTGCAAGGCTTGGCTTTCTTTTGAGTAAAGTAAAAATTCTTTTGTTCTGATACTTCAGAGGGCTTTTCTTTCCATCTCTAAAATTCATTGCTGACTTGCACCCCTGTCATCTCCCTCCTCTTCTTTCCGGCAAAAATATTTCATTTGTCAGGTAACTTTGTGTCTTCTTTGTGGAGATCAAATATGATGGCTTTTGGAATTTTCTTTTCTAGAGTAATAAATGAATTCTAGAGGAATTATGAATTATTAAAGAGCATGACAGCAGCAGTCATTGGGGTAGCACAAAAAAGGAGGGATCTGGAAGTCCTACAGAAGTACAATTTATAAAAGTCTAAGCAGACTCTGCCTACCTGGGTTTTTTGCATGTTTAATATGTTTTAAAATGCATTTCAGTACCATCAAACTTGTAAATTTAGACAACATTAGTGGACTGCATGCAGAAAGTAATTTTGCATAAGATAGATTTTGTGCTTATTCTTTGTTTGGTTTTCAGCATGTCATTTGCACTGGGTTGTGGTGTAAGGTGGAAAGTGAGAAGGAATGCAAAACTAAACTGGATCCACCAATGGATGGAACAGACTGTGACACTGGAAAGGTATGCCTCTGGTGGAAAAGCAGTATCAATTATACCAAACATCTAACATTTAAGGAAACAAACTGAATAGGTATTTTCTGTTCTTTGAAGTTCCTATTTACCTCAATTATCATAAAAATAAGCTACATACAATTGAATGTGTTATGTATATTTTATAATATAGATAAGAAAAAAGAACATTTTCCTAAAACCAGTGAATTAAAAAAAAGGTTAGCCAAAGAGACAGTTGTTTTAATATTTGCACTGTTTTATTTCAAATTCTTTGCGTTTTGTGTCATATTTATGAATCAAATGCAATTGTTGCTCTTCCAACTGTAGATAGGAACTTAAGCTTTCAAAGATACAGAGTTGTCAGCTATGATTTAAGATTTAGAAATAGTCTCTTTGAAGGAACTGATACAGATTGTTATTAAAACCTTTCAGGAAAAGTTTTATCGAGAAATATGATGTAAAAGAGTGTAATCCCATGCATGTAAAAGAGTGACAAATCCCATTTAAAGCAAGTCATAAGAGACAAATTAAATGATCACCCAATCAGACAGATAAATTATCCTTCAAGAGCTTTCCAGTTAAAATTATTTGTACTCTTTGTATATATCTGTAAATGAATATAAATAGCCTCAAACAGAAATCAGAGAAAGATATGTCTTGGGATTTTCAAGATATTGTGCGGACAGCCATTTCCCACAAGAGTGATTTACTCTTTGAGTCATACTACATTCACCAGGACTTTCATCATTCTCCTAAAATCAAATCAATCCATTAATATAAAATGTTCACATAATATGCTAATAACATGCTAAAGGAAAACCATATTGTATTTCTGTTCATATCTTTAAAAAAATGACAATTGCTTCAATATCTTAATTCTGATAAAGTTTGTAGTTGATACTGTCTGAAGTCAATACCTGGAAAGTAAGAGACATTCGTTTTTTTTGATATCACAACTTTTACATTGAGACTGGCCTGCCCATGCAATGGAATAAGAAAACATCTTACAATGATTACACACAATTACTGATTGTAATTAAAATGGCTCATTGGGCCAGGTACAGAGATAACTTATTTATGTATAGCAGTAGAAAACTAAGCATACATCACCAAAACATCACTGGGGATAAGAAATAATTATTCTTCTTGTTTGCTTTATTATCTGTCCAGGATGAGGTTTAGGTTACACGAATCACTGGCTTTGGGGCTTTTTAATTGGTATTGTGGAGATAAGTACTGTTGTCTTGTGCTCCTCTTAGGATCTTAGGAAGTGATGGAAATGTCATTTGCATAGCAACCCTATTTGGATGGGGTTTAAATCAAGAATTTAAAAAAATCCCTTAGGCTGAACAGAGGGCAGATGCTATTTCAATAGAAAAATCTGTATTTTTTTCTGAAGCAATAACTTCAAATGTATATGAGCATTTCTGGTTTGAAACATCCAAGAGCATTACAAAATTTATATTTTCTAGTTGTAAATGTAATATAAAGATGGAGCACTCCTACATGAACACTTTTAAAAGTGGAATAATTATGCCTTTATTGTAATGTGATGGTTAAAGAGAGAAAATTAACATCAGTTGATCAGTAAAGACCAGTTTCAAACTGTAGGTGAAAAGGTTACAGATAAGGATTTAGCACAGACATTAAAAGGTACAGAAGTGTGTTCTAAAAGAAGCAGAAGTATCTATCCAGAAGTATCTATCGACTGCATTAGTGACACCTTTTATTTGCTATTAATACAAGACTTGTTTGTGAAGTCTGTTATCCTTTGGTAACAGTGATTCACCAAGAGTTCAGAAGGTAAAAATATATGAGTTAAATTGCTGACGTTAGTGGCATTAAATGACCATTGTCTACTTTGTAATTACTGAATCACTGAATTATTGAATCATGTAATTAATAAATCATAGAATCATTGAGATTTCTAAGGCTGGAAAATATCTCTGCTTCCTAATACATAGGAAATATATTAAGTTGGTATAGTTTTATAAAGCACTAATTTCTGCAGTTTATGATGATTTCTACAAGATATAAACATAGGTTACAAGGCATAACAATAGTGATTGGATAGTTTTTGAGTGAGAATTTGCAGTTTTCCTGGCAAATGATATATGCATGCAACATCATTGAATTTATTATTCCTATTTTAATAAATGCCAGAAATTCTCTGGACTTTCTCAACACCAGCTTTTTGAAGCTTCCATTTTATCTTTGAATACAAGTGGTGAATAAAATCTCATTTTCTCTATTACTTGTAATGTATTTTTCTATTGAAATTGTCTCTGGATATTGAGGGACAGTGAAGTTCCTGCTGGTGGGAACTGTCATGCTGAACCAAGCAAGTCCTGAGAACAGCCCTGGACACTGTGCTGTAATCATCTGCACAGTTCAGCTGGACAATGATCCCTACGGTAGGTTTGGACTGGACCCTAAAATGCTTTCTTAAGCAATGCCTGGTCTAAATTGGAGACAGCAAAGTGTGGGTATCTCCAATGGAGCAGATATCCTTCATTGGAAATGAACCTACTTTTGCAGTTGCAGACAAGAGCTGAACCTGCTCCTTGGCCACTGAAAGGTCTTTGGCTGTTGCATTTCCAAGGTAGATTAAAAAAAGCTAGAGGGCTAGGCAAAAATATATATCTGACTGATATGAAAACGATGTATTGACCCAGATGTTTATGTTGTGCTTCCTGTGTGCTCACGGAGAAGTGAATTGTTTTGCATATGCCTTGATTTATTTACCTAAGAGGTGAATTTTTACCTAGTGGTGCAAGGCTGGGGACTGCATCAATCGGACCTCTTTCTCGGAGCATTCGGAGGGCGAGTGGAGCGCGTGGAGCACTTGTAGCCGTACTTGCAACACTGGAATCAGCAGCCGACAACGCAAATGCCCTGGGTAAAAATGAGTTCAGGTTTCCATTGCTGTTCATCAGAATTTCTGAACAAAATTTACATCAGCACAGGACTCCGTGAAGATACAGTTGGCCATTATCTAAGCAATTAATACTTTATGAATACTGAAAAACACTTAGAAGAATAGGTATTTCAGGTATTTTATTGCATGGCAACACTATTTTTTCATTTTTTTCTGCTTCTGTAAAGACCCTAGATAATATTAATAGAAGAATAAGACTTTCTTCTTAAGCTTAACCTGAAGAAGCAACAGAATCTTAAATTTAAAATTTATGACTTGCAGATTGTTAGTGTGTAATTCTAGTGTTTAAATTTTTCAACTAGAGAAGATTGACTTCTGCTTCTCATCTGGATAACCAAGGAACTGAAAGTTTGACAAGGAGATCTTTCTACCAGTTTCTCAGACATTTGGATAGACTGTCCAAAAATAGAATTTAGATTACCTATCTTGTGAAAATGAAAACATTCTGCCTTTGGGGATAAAGGCTTTTACTTTTCACGTGAATGAAATTTGTTTCACTATATCTCAGTGAGCAGTTAAAAGGTGTTTTCCTTTTAATTACTCATTACCAATTTGGGGTTTTTTTGTCATTTATACACCAAGTGAAAAAGAAAAGAAAATATAGGCATAGGAGTGGGAACAGAGTGGAGTAATGACAAGTATAGGGGAAACTAATCCAGAGTGGATAAGACCCGAGTCAATGGTTTTAAAAAAACAATAATACAAGGGGGGAAATTACGAATTGTGGTTGACTATTTAGCAGTTGCTAGTGTAAAATAGGCAGAGGGTTTTAAAAATGTTTATTTGCATAAAGAATTTTGAGGAAAAGTTGTATATGGCTATACAAAAGCATGGGGGTTTAACAGAAATTTTGATATGCAGAATTCTTTCATAATTCATGCCATCTAAACACCACTTTCAGCTGTATACCTTAAAGCTATTTCTAGAATTTATGCATGTCTTAATTTCATGCTTATTGATTCATTTTTCCAGGCAAAGTTCCAAATAATGAGCTCCAATTTCTGCAGTTCTCTCTTCTCTTGCATTTGTTCATTAGCACCTGCAAGCACAAATGGAGTGACCAAAGAGAAACAAAGCATTTGTCTAAACTCTGTAATACCCCACGTCTAGAAAAAGGAAAGGTAGAAAATGTGCAGGTGTTGCTGCCTTTCAGCAGGCCCTTTGGCTCAGCCCAGATAGAGGAAAATCTCAATTATATCAAAACTGCACCTGAGTCTCTCCTGACTGAACTCCTACTAGTCCTAGTGCTTTCTTGGGACTAAGTGTAAATTATGGCTTAGCACCCACCACTCCTTATATGTAATGCAACCAGTAAAAAGAGAAGGCAAACATGTTTTGTTCTGTGACTTAATTTTTCATGGGTGATTTCTGAATGCTAAGTATCAACAAAAAAGCCTGCTATTTTAAATTTGTGTCTAGCATACGTAAATTATACTGTAAGTTTGAGAAAATATTGCCAACAGTAAAGGGTTGTATTTATGCCATCTTTTCTAGTTCAGGCCTTGAAGGACAGTGTCATGGGCCCACAATGCAGCATAGGGTATGTGAAAATCCTTCTTGTCCTGCTGGTGTGCCTGCCTTTAGGGACTGGCAGTGCCAAGCTTTCAGTGTCAGATCTTCATATCAGAAGCATGTGCACCAGTGGCAAGCTGTCATTGATGATGGTAAGTATAAACCATCTCCCTTGTTCTCATAATCTGTATATATGGCTTATATCTTGTTGATATTGTTGTTAATCAAGAAAGATGTAGTTAGAACTAAAACAAACAAACCTCAAACCCTATATTTTTGGTAAGTTATTTTAATTTCATAGATAAGATATGGTCTAGCATATTTTGTCCTTTATTCCTATTTGTCCTTCCTAGTAGGTAATAACTACATTTGAATGAAAATCCAGTCAGCTTTTTCCTTTTTAATCAGAATTATAGTATGAAGTGACTCAGAAATACAGCTTTCTGGAGTAATGCTCCACCATTAAACATGCCTATATCAGTTATATTTTTTACCTACAAAGCCAAAGAGATGGTGCAGATGTTGTGAGCCTTTGTTTTTGAGGAAGGAGAAAACTTCTAGCTCAAAATTTGGTGTATTTCACATATCAGTGTTTGAATTGGCAGCAATGTGTAGATAATGTATACTCTGAAGTTAGGTAAGATTTCTATAAATCCTAATACCTATGGCATACAAAGTCCTGGCATATTGTATGCATGCTTCCATGCAAAAAACTTGCTTACATACTAGACCATTAGGAAAATGGTCAAGTGGGAGTATAGTAAGACCAGAATTACATTATCTGCAACAATAATGTTGGTGTAAAGCATCAGTGACTAGAAAACAAATTCCTTCTTGCTAGAAAAGTGAACAGTAATTTCCACCCCACTGAATTTTCTGTAAATTCTCGTGGTTTAATTTATTTAAATTAGAAGCAAACAAAGAAAAAAAGTACAACAAAAACACATCAATTATGAAAACAGTTGACTTGAGAACTTCACAAAGTCATAGTAAGCTGTAATAAAGAAAACCTGAGAATGACACAGGAGTACTGTCAGCATGTGTTACCAAATTTTAAGGAGTTCATTACTGTAAATTGTTTTTACTCTTGAAACAATTTATCAGAAAACATTAGAAAGCATTGAAGACTGGTTTTGCTATCAATGCATTATAACATATGCCTAACTTAAGAAGGTGATATTCTTTTCTTCTAAGCCTTTTCTCAAGGTGCCAAAGGAAAACTTTTGATGCTATTTTCATGAGGCTGTGTGTTAGCTCATTTAATTGTAAAAAGAATTCTCTCCAACTGTTACAAATGTACTTATCAAGTACATTAGTTTTGTTTTGTTTTACTAAATTCGTTTTAGCACAGGAATGTAACATTTGTATCCTAAAGGATTTAAATGTTTAAGTTTGGCTTTGAATAATATTTCCTTCAAATGAAAAAATCTTGACAATCTCCAGTGCTATCTTAATGAGTACAGATATAATTTTGTTCTGAGTGATCCTCTTATCTTGAGATGTCCCTCAGGAAAAACAAAAGTGGACCAGCCAGAGAATGCCAGTATCCCAGTATACATTATTCTCAAATCCTTAATTGTTTGCTCTCTTACTTAACACTAACTGTGCACCATGTCCAAAACAGCTGCTGTATGTGATCTCCTGTAGTCTGTTGAAATTGTCTGGGATTGTTTAGTTGCTGTCTCTTTGAGTTCAGTGCTTTTAAAATAATGTTTAGGTCATCAATCTTGTATTCTTTAAAAAAATAATCATACCTGTCTAAAGCCCCCAGGGAACTTTGAGGTTACTGTTTAAGGAGGATAACTGGAATGCAGAGGGCATAAACTCAGGCTGCTTTTTAGCTGGAGATGGCTTGTGTCTGACTAGCTTCACATGCTGGCAGAAGAGATCACATCTGTTTATACCAGTCCTCTAGTGATACCCTGAGGCTCTGTCAATTTTAGTAATTTAAATGTGCCCAGACCACTTTGTGTTGTGTAAGTCACCTGGCACAAAACTCCTCTGTCTGTACTTTTCTTCTTCTTTGCATGCTAAAACTGCTTTTTTGAAAAAGTCCTTTGCAGATGGCAATTTCCAGTCTAGACTGAGCTGGTGCTAGTTAGCAAATGCAAAAAAATGTGGCATAGACTGTTTTACAGTTCAGCTGTATAGACAGTAGAATTCCAGTGCCCCTGAATGTTTCCTGGAACTGTTTAATTTACTAATAAAAATGCAATCCAGGAATCTAGAAGTCAGTATAAAGTCAGAGTGGCATAGATTGTGTCCAAGTGAAATCAGTTTCTGGTTCAGGGTTGATCTTTTATTCATTTAAAAATCTGCAACAGATTTAGGAAGAAGTTCTGAGTCAGTATATTTGCTAACAAAGATATGAAAAAATCCCGTCATTCTGTACGTAGTTGACTCCTGAGAAGAGATTTAGTTTCTTTTATTTGCTGTTATTTTCACAGTGGTGAAACGAACTTCATTGTTTATGATGTGGCCTTTAAGAATACATTGATACATAGGATATAACTACATTTTTATGCTCTTTCATAATCAGAAATTATTTACAGAATATTTTAGAAATTTATTGGAAAATTTCTTGAACTTTATACAAAAGTCAGGAATATTTCCAGGGGTTTTGTGTGGTGGTTTTTTTTTTTTGTTTTTTTTTTTTTGGGGCGGGGGAGGTGGGTGGTTTGTTGTTGTTTTCTTAATGTTAACTTTGTAAATTCACATATTTTTCTTCCCAGGGTGTATCAGTTGTTTCATTTTTTTTCTCCTTGACCTGCAAAGTTAGGAAGTCTGGAAAGTGTTAAGTTTATGTTTTAACCAGTATTTATAATCTGCCAGAAATACAGGAGAATGAAAGTATAGATTACAACCAAAATATTCCAACAGCTGTAATGTGTATATTCTTAATTGTAACAATGAGCATGACATGCGTACTGCGTAGGCCAAGTTTATAGCAACAGCATGCTCGAGGATGAAAAAAAACCTCAAGTTTTTGAAACAGTTAAGAAATGGATCAAAATCTTTTTCGTTTTCCCTGTATCTAAGATAACTTCTTACACTAATGTAGCTGCATGCTACACACAAACAAGTATCAGTTTTAACAAGAGTGTTGATGATAATTCTGTATTTCTAAAGTTCCCTTTTCCCAATAATGCACATTTTTCTGTCCATTGCTGCTACAGAAAAGCCGTGTGCTTTATTCTGTTCACCGGCTGGAAAGGATCAACCTGTTCTTCTGACAGAAAAGGTGATGGATGGGACGTCCTGTGGCCAGCATGGGCTAGATGTCTGTGCAGATGGTAGATGCCAGGTATGAGTTACTTGTTTTGTACCTGGATATACAGGTACACACCGAGCATACATATATGTTAAGACTTTAAAATGTTTTCATTTCATATCAGGCCCATAGATGTTGACTTTATTGCTGTTGTCAAACTACCCCTGATATTAATTCATAGAAATGTGTCTAACAGTAATGTGGAGATGCTTGAGTAAACTTGTGTTAAACTGAATGCTTTTTAGCAAAAAATGGGTATAATCTATATTTACATTTTCTAGAGCTGCTTATGCCCTATTCAGAAAAGGCCCTTAGGCTGACATTAATGGCACTTTACCATTGTAGGCATAGCAAAGAACTGTCCATATTTTGAGTAGAAAGCAGGAGAGGCACATTGCGTTCTCTTAGTGGGAAGACCTGTGGGGTGTGTGTTGCACAGTGGGTTTGATGTGCCACAGGTCCCACCAGGAGATAAGACTGCAGCTGTGTTTCTCTTGGAGAGCAGCTGGTAGACTTAGCCAACCACATAGGAAGAATGAATGCAGCATTTTACATTAAGTCACAGGGGAGTTTTCTATGGGACAGGTCTCTGCCATGAGCTAGTGCAACCCTCATTCTCAGCAGGGCTGGGTCATGCTGGCTAGGCATCTTGAGGAAGGGTGAGGTACCTGATACTAATAGCAAATTTATGAAAAACGTGGTCTGTGTCTCAACAGCTTTTATTTTCTTCTCTCACAGAAATTTGGCTGTGATGGTATATTAGGATCTCTGGCTCGTGAAGATCATTGTGGTATATGCAATGGTAATGGAAAGTCATGCAAAGTTATTAAAGGTGATTTTAACCATACCAGAGGAGCAGGTAATGTCTTTTTATTTATTTCAAATATTAAAGAAACAAGTGGTTTTTTGATTACTTGGAGCATTGGGAAATCTGAAAAGTTATATGCAGATCCTCATAAGAACTTTAGATACAGCTTTTTAAAGATGATAAGACATTGAGGATAAGAATGCAGAAGTATTTTCAAATTCATTGCGAAGTTTTTTCACATTATTTCAATTGCAAAATGAAGGCACTATCTTACGTTAGGATACATTCTATTTCATAGGAGAGACTGATTTTTAAGGGGTATGAGAAATTAGATTTATGTTTTTAGCAAATAAAGTGTTGTAAATTCTTTTAGTGTTTAACTTTATTTAGTGTTCCTCAAAATAAATATCCAAATTATGATTTTTTATCTAGAGTAATGCTGTCAGACTAAGCCGGGCAATGAAAAATCATAATGCTAAATGCATGAAGAGGTCTAATATCTCTTTATTACTCATTATTTTATTCTAATAATAGCATATCACAACAAGCCGATCAATTTTCTAATGCAAAATAAACATCAGATATCCAAATGATGCTGTGATCTGTCCTGTGAATGGGAATAGCTTACTGGCTCCAGAACAATAATGTTGACAGAGCAGAGAATTGAAATCCTAATAATGTGCATATTGCACCATGTATACAAGTATTTTTGTTGAAACAGCATTTGACCAAATATCAGCATTTGTTTGCCCATTACACTTTCAGTTTCCTGAGTAGAAAATGTGTAGAATTTAGAGATGGCAAGTAAATAGCATCAAAAATACTGTAATTAGATGCAGACAGCATATTTTTGAAAAATTAAGGTCTTCAGTGGATTTTAGACTGAAGTATAGTACTTTAGGCAAGAGGAGAAAGGCATAGTCTTCAAATGTTTATACCTGGCCCTCTCAGGCAGAACGTAAGGCAAATCAAGGATCCCCAACCCCAGGTGAGTCTGGAGGACTACAAGATATAAAAAACAGCAAAGAAGTTTCCTGCTAATAAAATCATATTATGTCAGCTCTCTTCAATTGCTAATGTGAATATCCACACACTTCCAAGCTTTTTTGGGGGGCTGTGTCAATCTTCAATATTGTGGCATTGCCATATTAACACTTTTGTAAGTTGTTTTGCTTCTCAAGAAGCTGTAAACAAAATTTAGAAAGCATTATTAGCTCTTACAGAAATGAAAGATGCTGCTTTAATTTTCACATTTCAGGGTTATTGAGAAAGTATTGTAAATGCTAAGTATTTTGTTGTAGAATATCACATACCTACACATAATAAAAGATGAGTCTATTTTTTCCCTTTGGGAAGTTTACCTGGATAATCTAAAATACGAGGTTTTTTATTAATGACGTTCCTGCCTGTACAGTGGTTTCCACCTTTGTTTCCTTTTCACTGTGTTTTACTCAAAGCAAATTGTTCAACATCCTCTCTTAGTCCCACTCTTAGTCCCACTATCAAGATACAATCTCAATTTGAAGCAAATACGTAGATTTCAAAACCAAAGCCTATCATAACAGGGTTTGAGTGTGTTAAATTAAGAAGGAGAGGAGCAAAAGATACATAAAAGAAGCTAAAAGCAAGAGGATGCTTATATTTTAGTGTCATACCATTTGTCTTTACATGCTGAGTGAAGTTGGAATTATTTTACAGTCATCTGGTGGTCATGATGACACTGAACTACTTAGCCAGAAATAACTTCACCTGCTCCAGCCCCCATCTCCAATCCTCTCTATTTATTGTTATGTTTTACTGTGCCATACCCTTTTTATTATGTAGCATTGTATATCTGTTATGTATAATGCACAATTCCATAGCTTTTCTTCAGTTTTGCAAGAATCTTCAAAATATTGCTATGTAAATTATAACCTGCTACACTTAAAAAGCAAAATAGGGGAGAACAAATGAGAAATCATACAAGATGTAGTTTTCTGTGCTTTTCTGGTTTTCTACTTAACTTGGGACATCTGGTCTCATGTTTAGGTTATGTGGAAGCTTTGGTGATACCTGCAGGAGCAAGGAGAATCAAAGTTGTGGAAGAAAAACCAGCTCACAGTTATTTAGGTAAATATTATATGTATTTTAGTGTTAATGTCCTGATCTGCTCAACACTGAAAAGTGCAAGTTAAATATGCCTTTGTAATTGAAGAAAGCTTTGATTAGAAAAATAGATCTGTGAAGGAACTCAGCAAATTATTACAGAACTATTTTTCATATAGGTCTTCTTTTGGATTTTTGTCTCATGATTTTTAGGGAATATAACAAGCGGTGTATTTAGATTATGTAAAAAAATGTCTGTGTATACTTGCACATTTTTAATTTTTCATATGGAAAGTACATTAAAGCTACTGAAAAGAATTTTGTGCATAGAATAATTTGTACTCAGAAAACAAGAAGACACTGGGCATCATGTAGCAGCTCACTAACAAAGTCAAACGTAAGTTCTAAAATTAGCCTGAAAAACCAGAAAAGTATTTCTTTGCACTATTTTGAATTGTCTGAATCTTCTAATAGGCAAACTTCATCACAGTGATATTTTTCTTTTAGTTTTTCCATTTAACTGAAATTGTCTTTCATTGATTTAAAAAATAGTTTATCTTTTAATGACGTCTAAAGAAGTTGTGTAAGAGAATACACTTTGTTATCATTATTGTTACAGGGATTAAGCAAATATATGAAATTTCATAATTGGTATTGTTTTGTGCAGTGCTTAAATTTAAGAGAGAGAGATAGTATAAGAAATACTATTTCTCTCTCTTAACATAGTATGAGAATTGGGACACTGAAAAATTTCCTGGTTTGGTCACTGTTCTTAGTTACATTCATGAGAAATATTTACATTTTAAGAAGTGTTTGAGTATTCTCAGTGCTTCAAGTGAGAGATTGTTGAATATAGAGAATCTTAATTATAATGGTTTAGGTTATCAGTGGGTGACTGCTGGTTTGCCTTGAGGCCTGCACCTTCCCAGGAGGATTAGAGATCTGGAATATTTAATTGTTCCCCAATGAACTGCAGACATGGATATGTAGTAGAGTTAAAACAATAACTGAAGTTTGTCTTTCTATTGACATGTGCAGAGAATAGAAATACTATTATTTTCTATTTTATTAATAATGTAAAAATAAATAAATAAATAAATGCTGGCATTTTGTTTAGGGAAATTTATTCCTTCTTCGTAAGTAGTGAATTGATTTAATCCTTACCCCACAAAAGGCAAAAAGAATGAAATTGTTTTTATACCCATGAAGTAATGTCAGTCATGATGCTCATTTGTGAAAGTTGCAAATTAACTCCTAGTTGTTTGTTACTTTAATTTTGTTTTCATTAATTTTACTGGTTTATATCTGAATGAGAATCTGCCAATATTTTCATGCAATATCTTTTGTTGAGCCTTATACCTTATTTTTTTATTTTTTAAAGCCTTTTTGGGCACCCAGTAACAGGTCTGTTGCCATATCTTGAATTAAAACCTTTGTTGTTGCACTTTTTTTTGTTACTAGCGCATGGTATTTAAACTTTCTTCATTTACAGGTTATTTTGAAAGCATCAGAATTTGAATTGCAAAGGAATAGTTTTTGACTAGGCATAGCATAATGAAAATTTTGGGGTGAGAGCTTAAGTCTTTAATCTTAGAAACAAGATTCTTCACAATACTGTGGTTAAAATGTGAAAGGTAAAACAGATTAAATTCTTTCATGTTTCTGATTGTTTTTTTATTTTACAGTTCTTTATGCTAATTTTATGTGGCATCATACTTGGTTCTGTACTTGAAATTAGTCAATGCAGGCCAAGACTATTTCTGTTTAGTCTAAAACTTTCCTTTGTAGAGGACCTCAGGAAATGGTTGAGAGCCTAGGGGTAAAAATTAAAGACCAGGCCAACAAAGGAAACTTCTTTGTGGGAGGTTACAACAGGCTGCCTAACCAAGCGAAGCCTGTTGATGAAGCGCTCTTACTTCAGCTACAGGAATCATCATGCTCATCCTCTCTGATCTGGCTCAGTAATTGCAGTAACCTGATATCTACTGGAAAAACAGTACACCAAGCTGCGGACAGTCCAGGAGACTCTTGGAGTGTAACGAGGATAATTTCTCAATTAAGACTATAGACCAGAGTAACAGTGCTCCTAGATCTTGCTGATTTCTTCCCAACAGAGATGAACTGTTCAGAGAGTTGGTGGCAGCAATGATCATGCCCTGCTGGAACTCATGACTTTTAGGGATATGGGCCAGGTGAAAACTAAAGCCAGGACTTTACAAGAGTGACCTTTCAGCTGTCTAAGGAATTGATAGATGGTAGCACCTGGGAAAATGCTCTTGGGTATACCAGAGCAAAACAGAGCTGGCAGCTCTTTAAAGATTTAGGATAATAGTTTTCAGTAACAATTAAGGATAATATTTTTTCCTAGATTGCAAGGGTTCTTGATTATTCCAACATATAAGAAATCTGGCAAGGAAGGCAGGAGAATAGCTTGGTTGAGTAAGGACCTCCTGGTAAAACTAAAGTGTAAGAAGGGAATGCACAGGCAGAGGAACCAAGGACATACATTCTGGGAACTATATGGGGATGCTGCTCATATATGTGGGGATACATTCAAGAAAATTAGGGCACAGATAGTGCTGAATTTGGCAAGGAGTGGGGGGATTAATAAGGGTTTCTACAAGTTTTTAGTCAGAAAGGGGATAGTAAAGACAGTACACACACCCACAATTCACACTGAAAAATAAGACAGGAAAAACTAATGACTATGGGGGTGGAGAAGGCTGCAATGCTTCACAGTTTTTTGCCTCAGCTTCAGTAGTAAACACTTTTTCCACATCTTTCAAGTCCCTCAGCATTAGGGCAGGGAATGAGGCAATGAAGTTCCTCCCATCATAGATCAGATTTAAGACCACCCAAGGAACATGAGCATACAGAAATATATGGGACCTAATTAGATGCATCTCATGGTCCTGAGGGAACTTGCTAATGTAGTTATCAAGCAATTCTCAAGTATATTTGAAAAATCATGGCAGCCTGCTGAAGTCCCCAGTGGCTGAAGAACAAAGACTATTACACCATTTTTGAAGAGGATAGGATAATAAAGAGGGCACTGTCAACTAGCAATCACTCAGCCTTAGCCCTGCTGTTTTTAAAAATTACCTAAATCTCAAGTCTTTATGTTCTTAATGCAGATTGAAAGGACACCTAATTACCTGAATGGAAGTGAAACAATTACTTCCTTGACAAAAAATATCAGTGAACCTACTTTCATTTAGAATTGAATTTCAAATATCTTTTACATTTTCTATATAAAAATAAGGGTCAGTCAAAATGGCATTACTTTGATACTTTTCTGGAAATATGACTATATTTTGGACAAAGCAGAAAACAAAATTCATGAAGTTAATACATTGGAGTGATTCATCCATATTAAAAAAAAATTGATTAGTAGGTACTGATTTACCAAGTGGAGGACCAGAACCACAGCACTGCTGCTCCCCACTGAAAAATGGGAGATGCAATAGCTGACTTGTGATTTGTTGTATCTGTCTGGCTGTGTAGCCTCTCACACTCGTTAAAATTAGATGGGTGTATAGTCCTGGCACTGTAATCAAAAAACACATTGCACTCATCACCATCATTAAATGCCATTGTTATGATGGCTGTTTTATGCTGTACAGAGATACAGATGTAATTAGTCCCCTCGGTTTAGCACTGAAATTGTGGTTGTGGTTAGGCTTTCACAGTCCAGGTTTTCTTTGGTTGCCTTTCCAAGTGTAGGTGTATTTTTTGAATTACCTGAGAGGGTATCTTTTGTTCTGAATGTTCTTCCTATTTTGGGTTACCTTGTACAGAGCAAACTCCTCTGTCAAAAGTTAAGAAGAATAGGAATATATGTGCAGCATGGAATAAAACTCAGTGAACTTGCTTACAGAATGGGGTGTGACAGAGTCAAGAACAGAAGCTGCACTGCCTGAATCACTGCCTGAATCCAAGTCCACATTTAAGGCTTGAGGACACACTTTCTGACTTTGTCTAAGACCAGTGACTCATATGAGGAATCTGAAAGCAGAAGATGCAAGATCTGGCATATTTCTGTGTTCTGAGCTGGGGTTCCAGTTTCCTGCACATGTCTGCATGCTGTGGCACACACATTCATTTTAAAAACCAGACAGAATGATTTCTGTTGCTCTCTGGGGAGAGGATGCTGCTCCATCTGAGCAGCATGACCCGGCTAGACCTTGGCATGTTCGAGTGTATTTTTTAAATTTCTCCACTAAGAGGATTAGCCCCAACAGTTTGAACACTAAATAGAACTTAATTACCATTAACAGTTGGATACTTAAACTTAAAATACCCTTTTTTAAATCTTGTAGAATCACTGGTTGTTTTTAGTACGAGACTGTTATACAGTGTTAATGGATTTTATAGTCTTAACATCTATTACACAGTGCTACAGTTGTACACATCAGTGGTGTCTTACTCAATTGGATTCCTGCCAGTCCATAGGCCTGTTGCCATTGTTTCCCATAGAAACAAAACATAACAGTATAAATATGAGTAGAAGAGGACATGATTACAGGAGTGACTCACATTAACTTACAACTTTAAAAAGGGAAAATTTGGAACAAGTGGAGGTTCTCTTACAGCAATCTGATGCCAAACATGCAATTTCAATGAAGTCAAATGTGTAAAATTTCTTGTACAGAAGGCGTCTTCAAGGGTACTTCACATGATTATTCAAAACAAATTGGAACAAAATAAAATAAAGTAAAATAAAATAAAATTACAAATCCATTTGCTACAGAAAATGGATTCAATTTACTCTATAAAATGTAAATTTTACTCATGTAGAATTTTTTGTTCTCAGTGTATGGAATATCTTACCTGGCTTGATCATATTTTTAAATATAAATTAGATCAGCATGAGAAATTATTCAGTGAAAAAGAACAAGCTTTTCCTATTTATTAGAAGCATACAATTACATGTTGAAACTGTATAAAGTCTTATCAAATTCTAAGGTGCAGGAAAGGCAAGTGTAGTTATTAGAGAGGAAAAAAATTTGAACTAGAATTTTTTTGTTAAAAAATTTTAGCTTAGTTCCACAAATCTTGAAGAGTCTCTTGTGAAAATTGTGTTTCCCATGCTTTTATGGATTATAGAAATGACCACCCTGGGAACAGAGAATAGTTCCTTTTGCCTTAAAGTAATTCAGTGTTCAAATTAAGAGTTGCGCTAGAGCCTATCAGTCTTTTCAGGCATTAAAATGCCAATGTTAACTTCAAGTAATGGTAAATACACACGATTTTGCGAGGCATTCCTTACAGAAGGTGTTTCTGAAGCAAATACCAACTGAAGTTCATGTAAAGTAGGATCCATAAATATCTTTGCAATCTGAGTTAGGTGAATTTCACCTACTTTTTAAATTATCCAAACAGGAAGTGAGAGGAGAATAAAATCAGTATTGAACAGGCACCTTTTATATTGTGCTTTTTTCATGTATTTTGCAGCTCTTAGGGATGCTGGAAAACAGTCAATCAATAGTGATTGGAAGATAGAGCATTCTGGAACATTCAATATTGCTGGGACCACAGTCCATTATGTTCGGAGAGGTCTCTGGGAGAAAATATCAGCCAAAGGTCCCACAACATCACCCTTACATTTACTGGTATGATAATTCAGTTTTTTTACTTGATTCCTATGATACAGCATAGTAACTAATATTTTTTTCAGACTTCTCAAGAAAATGAGATCTATGTAAGATATACCTGCTTTTGTGTTCACATATATATCTACAAAAGTGGGAAGGAGGCGGTGAGGAGAGAGAACTGTCAGCCTTCTTGTAAAAAATTGCATTTAAATCCAAGACAAATCTTTGTGTTGTTTGGGCAGGATTGAAGGTCTCAGTATTCCTACAAATGTCATAAAAAGATGATGTGCCAAGTAAGGAGAGAAATTCAAATTAATTTCAGGTGATTTTCTGAAATTTCTGGCTGACTACAGCACAGAATCACCATTCCAGAATTGCAATCACCAAGTACTCTGCGAAAATGTCGAATTTTGATGCATCTCAGTGTAGGAGAGGAAAAGTTAATAGCCACCATAAAGAAAAAGGAAGAGCTGATAGTGAGGTACTTCACAATTCAAATCCTTTAAATTAAAGGAATTTTCTTAATAAAGCAAAATATGTTTTCCATTGGCTTGATTTGGATACTCTAATTAATTTCTTCTAGCAAATCCTTTAGGAGGGCTTAAAGGCAATAGTCATTGCCCTGCAAGTTAATTCTGTTGTGCTTTTCAAGAAGATCTACTTGCAGCTTGGAGTTTGTCTTCCATAGTGTCTATGTATTTCTTTCTTTGTATCTTGCAGGTGCTGCTCTTCCACGATCAGAGCTATGGTTTACATTATGAATACACAATCCCACTGGATCCTCTCCCTGAAAATCAGAGCTCTAAAGTACCAGAGCCCCTTTTCATGTGGACACATTCTACCTGGGAAGACTGTGATGCTGTATGTGGAGGAGGTAAAATAAAAGAAAAAAGTACTAACACACACACACACACACACACACACACATACACTCACACATATATATATATAAAATGAATATGTATACAATATGCATGTATATACACAGAGCAATGTCTGTATGCAATATCCACCTATATGTATAAACACTGCGTGTTTATATATAATTACAATTCTGATGGTCAGTGTTGTATATTTAATACTAATATCCTCATTGTGGTTTGTATGCTTCCATACAATGTAGACATATGTCAATCTTATGCTTTCTGATTGCATTAAAAATTCTGTGATAGCTCTAGGAAAAGATTCAAACTAAAAAGTACCAAAAGATGGTAATGAAGGAACAAAATCTAGACTAAAAAGCAAATTCAGGACACAGTTTCCAAGAAGAAATACAAGTGCAAGAGCTAGAACAAGAATAGAAAGTGCATTCCACTCTGTATTTGGAACTACTGAAGATAAATGATCTGTAAGAGACATTTCAAACCACAGAAAAGCTGAATCCCAGTCTCAGATCAAATAAGTACAGTTAGTAACATGAGTTGAGGATGATCCAGAAACATATGGAACAAATATTACAACAGCCGATATTAGTATGCTGATGTGATATTTTTCCTAAGTTTATTGAAAATAAAAAAGTGATTTTGGAAGAACAAAATATGACTCTGAAAACAAATATTGGAATATGAACAGTATTGATGTAACAAAAGTCTTTCAAACTGCTTTCTAGATGTTATTTTTAATGAAACTTACACTTAAAAAAAAAAACGCTTCAGAGGCTTTTTTTAAATAAATGCAGTGTACAGTGATGTGTTCATACCTTGTGCAATTGGTCAGTATGTAAACACTGTATTGACCTGTCTTTCATGCTGACAACCTTGATGGTCGTGGTTGCTCTGATCAACAGTTCTGAAAACTGCCCTGCACCTTGTGATTGAATAGGAAAGCCTGGAAATGCTTTTCCTACTCATAACATCAGCATAAAGAACAGAGTGTTCTAGCTCCTCTGACTGTGTGAAAAATCCTGGTGTCATGAAAGATTGCTGTAGTTTCCATAAACATGCTTTTTGTGGTTTGGTAGGAAAGCTCTTCCCTAGAAGGGATTTTGTTCATGGTGCTAGTAGCATCCTCTGATTCTTAATAGTGCATCCCATTTTACTTGCGAATTCACACTTTTTGCAGTTTCCTAAGGTATTCAATTTTAATGCTACTACAATCTGTTATTATTGCACCAGATATTTCTATCATCTGCAGAAATCTTAAAATGCAGTATGTCAGTAAATTATTCTACATTAATGCTTAAATAAATATTTAAATGTTTTACTCTAATGTTTATAATTTTTTTCTGTTGTAACTGGTCTTCATTTTATGTTATTGTCTTAAATAGCTGAGTTATTCCCTAGAGTTCCCTAGAAGGTAAATATTCTGAAATGCTACTGAAAGATTTTTCGTAGTTTAGACAAAACTATTCTCACTTTTCTTTTACTTTCTGGCTTAAATATCAAGCAGTAATGAAATCAGAATACTGCAGCTTTTACCCTGTCTATTTATGATTTAAATTTAACATAAATATTTTGATTAATCTGAATAAATAATAACACAATTATCAATAGTTTTGCTTAAATGCTCAAAGCATGTGTCAGGATAAAACTATTGGTGAGGCCATGTGGTTTTGTGTATGTTTGTATATGTGACTGGTCTGTGACCTCTTGTGTTGCAGAAAGCTTTCCTTGCGTGGGAGAGAATATGAATACATAGATGTATATATAAGTGCAGAAAGAATTGTCAAACATTTCAAACGCTGTGATATGATAGATTAGTTGCATGTGCTCTCACGTACACAAGCACTGTGTAAAAATGTCAGCAGTGGTCATGCACATAATATGCATTTATAACATAACTGCTCCATCCACAGGCTCATTTTTCACCTCTGGTGAATGTTCATGCTTAAGCTTGCCCTGCTCCTGCACACAGCCCCTTTGCCAGAAAACTTCCAGACAGAGTAAAAGTAACTATAAGAAAAAATGGCTCTAACTGAAATCCTGAATGCAAAGATTGTGGTTTTCTAAAATTAAGGCTAATTGCAAGTTACTGCTTGTGGCCAGTATTACATTAAATTCTAATTTCTAATGCTTCCATATTCAAAAGACACCAGGCTCCAGGCCACCATCAGGACAAGGACTCTGTACAGAACATGCACTCTATTTCTGCAGCAGCATCCAGCTTCCTAAATGGTTTTCCTGCAGATCAGGGTCAGATCTGGCCTCTTTAGCTCATGGGAAATCATGCAGGCTCCCTGGTGAAGGATGCATGTGCTAATTCCCTTTATCTGAATGCCAGCCACAATTCAAAGTTTCTTTCCTCATTTTATGTAGTAATTAACAACTGTATTTGTAATTTTCTGCAAGCATTGCTTAATTATGGAGTTGCAGTGGTTGAGAAAGAAAATTATTCCAGTAAGAGTGAGGGTTTGGCCTCTAACTAGTTGCAGGAGTAAAGCAGAAAAACTTTTGATGGTTAGTGAGGTTTCTAGGTTAGAAACTCACAATGTTCCCTAAAAACCATAGGATTTCTCTCAGATTCCTTGCTAGCTTTGAATTTCTTACACTGCTTTTGCAGTTCTTTTAGCCAAACTGTATATGAAATAGCTGTATCTGTGTCCTTAACAATTTGCATATTCTTGGTTTCCTCACAAACCTCTTCTCTTTTTTCCTAGGTGAAAGAAAGACAACAGTTTCTTGCACGAAGATTATGAACAAGAATATCAGTCTTGTGGACAACAAGAAGTGCAAATATTTAACAAAACCTGAACCACAGATCCGCAAGTGCAATGAACAGCCCTGCCAGACAAGGTAATAGTGATTTGGTTAAATTAAACTATAATGTCTAGATATAAAAGCCATGTAAAAGCAGTGGACTGCTTCTCGCAATGAATGGGCAGTAAATACATTCATTCAAAACGTATAATGCAAAATGAAGGGAAAACAGGAATGCTGGAAAGTGTTTCTCAGAGTCCGTAAGCACCATGCCTGAATAAATTCTTATCCAGTAAAGCAGTTAATTCCTCTCCTCAAGAAGTATTCTCACAGACTGATCTGTGCTACAAAACTGAAATTTAAATGCTGTTTCTAGAAAGACATATATGGGATTTAATCCCATATTCTTAATTAATGACATGTTTTAATGGGTTTGTTTTTGTTTTTGTTTTTGATGCAAGGCTTTGTGTCTCTAAAGCTCTTGATAAACTCTGAGTACCCCAAATAGTAAATAAATAAATAAATAAATAAATCTCTGTTAATCACTCTTTTTACATTAATGCAACCTGAAGTGTAGTGAGCCTCCCTCACTCCTCTCCTTCATCTCACCCCATGAGAGGAATGTCCATGTATGTGGATCAACAAATAGGCTGAACTATACTCTGGTGGTTGAACAGTGCAAGAGGGAGGAGGCAGCTCCATGTGCAGCCCGTGCCAAGCAAAGCCCACCCATCACCCCTGGTGTTCCTGCAGCTGAGCTGGCAGCCTGCTCCTTGCACTGCCTGACCAGGTCAGCACAGTGGCCCATTTCAGAGCCGTGCCACTTGGCAGCTTAAAATAATGTGTTAAGGAGGTTCTCAAGAATTGTGTGTACTTTTAAAGCAAGTTTGAGCAAGCCCACGCCTTTCGAGGGAGGGGAAAGCAACTAGAAAGAGCTGGCTAGCATCCCCAGGAGTAAGCGCTAGGATCAGCCTGCTGCAGTCATCTGGAGGGCAGGTAGATGGCATTTTTAAACAAAATAATGCAAAATAAATTAAATGCAAATACTGTTGAAGAAAGTATGTAAAGTGAACTAGAAGATGTAGCTTTCTTGGAAAGGATGACGTACTGAAATTGATAAAATGTGAAGTATAATACATTTTAAGTAAGACAAAATCACTGACATTTGGTCTTCCCCAAACTAGGGCATTACCCTTTGGAGGGATTATTTATACTTCATTATATGCATATTTGAGAAGACTTTTATTTTTTTTTATTAACACCACTGTTCATTTAATGGATAGAAATGGACTAATCTGATCTTTTTCTGAGGCATTGTCTACCTTCAATTTTCAGTATTCTGTGTTTTTCCCAGCTTATTAAGTGAAAATTTCAAAACTTTGATAATTGATACGCAGAGATGCTGTGCTGAGAAATGTAGAAAGATTTAATTATCCAATTTTTTAAACACTGTAAATGATGATTACAAAATATTATTATCTTTCAACCAAAATGTTACCAAAGCATACACTTGCATAAATACTTATTTGCTATTGGTCTGTGAAGAAATATCGTAAAGTCTATTTCATCATCTTGACAGGTCATGATTTGTAAATTATATATCTGGACAGATAACAAAAAAATCCTTAGTTAAGTTTTTTTTTTGTTTGTTTGTTTTTTTTTTTGTTTTTTTTTTTTTTTACTACAAATGAATGACAGAAGGTTGAAAAAAATTTATTAAACCTGAATTTCCAAAAAACTGTCCTTGCAAACTAAGTCTCCCAAAAAACTCTTGTGTTTTCAGGAGACAAAACATAAGGGGAAGAACTGTTTGATTTTTTAAGGGCACATGGCCATAATCTGGATCTACAGAACATCTGGGGAAAATTATGTTCTAGAACAATTGCTCTCTAGGTATGTGGTCTATGCCAAACTGCATCAGCCTTCCTTGCTGTTGTGATTTAAACCATGCACCCTCTTAAGGCCTTACTCTTAAGAACATGAAGAATTTTGGGCTTGTGTCCTTTTTCTGGGGCAATGAGTCTTTCACACTTGAGTGATTCTTTCTTGCAACAGAGTATTTTTCAAGGAATGCTGGACTTTACATGCTTGGCATGCACTTGACATAGACAGACATACAGAGAATAACAGCAGGCTGATCAGGGATCTGTCATCTATAAAATGTATGTATATTTTGGAAGTTTTCTAATTGAGATTATAATTAGAGGAAAGTACTTTGAAAACATCGGGATCGTGGACTGGGGAAGGAATTTTTATGTATATTAATACTATATGAAATGTAATAGATGTTAGATTCATAAATACTCAATTAGCAAAATGACAGTAAAAAGAGGCTGAAAATATGCAAGTGTGTCTTGGGTGTATACATTTAGAATAGTATACAGGAGAATAAGATGTGATGGTATTTTTCCCCTCCTGATTTCATATTACTACATTGCCTGTGTTACTTTGCAGATGGATGATGACAGAATGGACACCGTGCTCAAGGACATGTGGAAAAGGAACCCAGAACAGACAAGTAGCCTGCACACAGCAGCTCAGGAATGGGACCCTGATCAGGGCTAGGGAGAGGGATTGTCTGGGGCCAAAGCCTGCTTCTGCACAGCGCTGTGAAGGCCAGGACTGCATGACGGTGTGGGAGGCAGGAGTCTGGTCTGAGGTGCTGCATTTATTTATACTCCATATACTCCAAATATTCCATAGTCGCTATTTGTGCCTTGGTATTTTTTGGAAATCAGGGTTTTTTTTCAGCATCAAGTGGCACAGCTCAGCCTAATGATTTTCACAGTCCTCTTGCAATGTTTTGGCAAGGGGTTCAAGGGCTAGGAAAACCAGCTGTGTAGAGCTACTGCATTTTGCCTAGTTAATGTTGTGCAACAGTCTCTTCTGGCCAGTTCTCAAGCACGTATAATCAAGTATGTCCTGCCTGTAGTAGTGAGTAACTAGAGGGAAATAGAATTAAGGAACCACTTATCACCTACAAGTCCTTGGGATCAGAGTGGAAACATTTGGGATGTACTTTTGTACCAAGGGATGTTGATCAGCAGATGGGTGATGCCATCCTGTTTCAGAGAGGCTTTGAGGGGAGCCTTTGGCAAAAAAAGTACATCTTCTTCCCTTCCTCTTTCTTGTCTGCTCTTTTTCCAAAACAACAGCAATAGGAAAATGGGCTTGTAAATAACACAATTCCACATATGTTGCACCCTGAAGTACTGCTGTAAAATGTAATCATTATTTAAAAATATTTAATTTTTTTTATAAACACATCTTTAAATGTGCTTGTCCATTTGGCTTTCTTCATCGTTGATTTTTTCTAAAATTAACTGGCTGTGGAGAAAGAAGAGTATTGTTCTCAGTGCCATCTGGACAAGATGAAAGGGTTATTTGGAACTTCTCCTTTCATTGAAAGAGTAAAGGCAATTCTGATTACCTCCCATACTAGAAGCTGTGCTGTGGATCCCTCTATGTTCAAAATACAAATAGCAGCGTCTGCATGTGGGTGCAGTCCCTTCTTTGAATAACTACTCAGCAGAACTACTTGATCCCCAAGCAAGAAAGAGCTAAAAAATAGAAATATTTTCAAAGATGAAAAGCACATGCTAAGGTAGAGATAGGAGATATAAATGCTAGCAGTTTCTGGTGTGGTACAGCAGTTTTATGATGCCAGACCTTGTTGTGAGAAGAAAGGCATCCATTTACAGAGATGAGTAAAAGAAATACACAGATTGTTTAGTCAGTTTGTTTTACTTCAGAGATGAGGAATGAGAGAGCATGTTTTTGTTGGAAGCAATAAATATTTTTTGAAGAGCGAGGTATTTCCCATGGCCGTTCCTACTATCACCATTATGTAGGAAGCTAGCCATTACTGCTTCCTGTGGTTATAATCAGCTTGGCAGAGGAGAGTTTTGAACTGCAAGCAGTGGGATGATCAAAAGCTGTGATATTGTTTTGAGAAGGAAATGGCATCATTTTTGGCTGTGTAAATGGGAATGGTGGAAAAAACCCTTAGATTAGGACCTTCTGAGCAACTTGAAAAGAGCTTTCACATACTGACTATATAGTGACTTTGAATTTTCAAGTTCAGTCTGGATTCTTGCATAGTTTTGGAATATTTACTTTTTCCATTCTACATTTTTTTCCTCCTCCCAAAAAAGGCTGTTGGACACTAACAGAACTTTTCTTAAGTTGCTTCATATCTTATTCCCTTGAACGTTATTTTGAGTTTCTTTCATTGTATTTCCTTTCATTGGAAGAAGAAAGATTGCCTAATGCTTTTAGTGTAACATTTTGCATTCATTTATCATAACTTCTCAGATATTTTCTTATTCAAAAGCCTATTTTGTCCTTAATCAAGTAAGTTTTTATCTAATTTTAGGTAAAAATGAAACAATTATCCTTCTGTCCCATAAGGAATTTTTGTTCAGTTTTTTTTTTTTAATAATCTAGTGCTGATGCTATTGAAGGTTGGAAGTTAGGAGATCAGTGAAGCTGTGAAATATTTATGCTGACCTGGCAGAAGTCATATGGAAGGGGATGAAATGGGGTAAGTGAATTTTGTAGAAATCTGAAAATACATTTTTTCCAACAGTGCTCTGTGAAGTGTGGTAAGGGAGTACGGCATCGGACTGTGAGGTGCACCAATCCACGCAAAAAATGTGTTTTGTCCACAAGACCTAAAGAAGCAGAGGACTGTGAGGACTATTCCAAATGCTATGTCTGGAGAATGGGAGACTGGTCTAAGGTGAGTCATCCTGGATACTAGTGCCTCCCAGCACCACATATTTTGCAAGTTGAGTTCTTAATAAGAATTACTCTTATCAAAAGTGTACAGATGTCCCAGCTGAGGGAACAATAAGGCTATAAAAAAGAAAAACCTAAAGTAGTAGTCACAGTGAGACTACAATATAAATAAAAGTCAGGAATATGAAGTAAATGTGAGATAAATCTTCAATATAATGCAAATTTTTATTATCTTACTGTGTCAGTAGGCAGGCAGCTTCAGAAACTGCTGCCAGCTCCAACCTTACCATTCACATATTACGTTAATTTGTGGCTCACATTTTATTTGTGGCTCCAATAAAGTACACCCTCCAGCCTTATACAGTAGCACCTTTAGCCTTTTAAATTTCCACATAAGCCATTTAGCATCTGGGAAGCATCAATTACTGTTTCTATTTTTTTTTATTATTATTATTATGGACACTCAACATAACTGTCATTGCATTATTTCCTTGGCATGTGTGTTCTGAGAGGTGGACAAGCATAGGCCAAACAGTAACAAAAAATACTGCTTAGATCTGAGATTGGCCTTCAATATCTGATACAATTTTGTAAAGCCCCAAAGATGCTGAAATTCTGAAATTGAACCTTGTCAATGTTTTGTCAGACCACACTTTAGCAGAAAGATTGTAATCTTTTTTTATTTCCTCTGTTTCTCTTCATAACTTTGTGCACAACACTTTTACTTTCAGCACCTAACATTATTGCAGCATTTTTTTAACTTGCTTGTATGGAGAAGTATTTAATGTATTTTTAGTTGTCTTTCATGTGATGTAGGAGCTGGAAACAAGGACTAAAGCCAGCAGTGTATGGCTAGCCAGCCTTCCAAGAATTAGCTGCAAGTACTCTGTGAGTAACTAGCTACTTCAAAAGCACATAGTATAACCATTAATTTTTTTAAACAACAGAAGCAACTAACTTTCAGTAGCAGTATTACTTTTACAAGAAGATATGTTTGGCAATAACATTTAGTATTTCCATTTCTCTACTACATAACTACGGTTAAAACCTGCCTCATTTAGCACTAGCACCAGTAGGAAGTAAACCATGGAGAAATGACCATCTGCTTTCTTAATTGAAGCAGTCATTCAAATTGGGGTTGCTGAGGCTGTGTGTGTATGCTGAGACAGTTACACTGTGTTCCCAGTGCCCTCTGTAGCAAAGAACTTCATCCTCTCAGTACTTTTCACAAACAACCATGTCACAGATGAGTGTACAAAAACTTGTATCTTCCTGTTTAAAATTTACTGGCAATTTTGTATTTCCTGCTCTCCTCCAAGAGTGAAAGTTGTAACACTCTCACCTAAACTGCACTTTGAACTTCAAAATTAGGACACGAGGAATTATGGAATTGGCAGAATCTTTTGCACAGTTAACATACAGTCTGACTGTGACTTGTGCAGCAGAGATTTTCCAAGATTTATACAAAAAAATAGATACCTTGATTTCTCTACAGAGACACAAGTTAAATTCAAAAGATATTTTAAATGTCAATTTCTTTTCTCTCTTGCTCTTCTGTTCCACTGAAGGAGTACATAGCAACTTGAAGTCATGGCATACATGTTAATATGTCTGCAATGGTGAGAGCAAATGAAAAGCTCAGATAAATGTTAATCTTTGCTGTGTCTTTTTCTAACCCAGAGGTTCAATGCAGCCTTCTGTGTCTGAAGCTTTTAGGATTGTTCTTGACATTGAAAGAAGTCTGCTCCTTTGAGCTGAGCCAAGTTCTCTCTAGCTAATGCCAAGACTTGAAAAATTTAGATGACACTTCTCACACATTGAAACAAGAGGCCCAATGTCTTTACTAGCTTTGCTGTTTCCTTTGAACTGCTAAGACATAATTTTAAATTAAGCTTAAATTGCACTTCTACTGAAAAGATAACATGATTAATAATTATAGAGTGCTGTAATAAAGTTAATTTGTTTTATTGCTATGGTCACATAAAGATCAAATAGTTTTTGAGCTCTATGTTTTAACAATATCAAGATCAAAGAAAATTTGACCAAAATTCCAAGCTCCAATAGATCAATATTATGCTTAAAGGGCATGTCTATGGTACTTTATGTAAGAAAATGTATATATTTTTTTCTGCTACTATCATACTCTTCAGACCATTTTCAGAATAAATGAAGCATGAGGAGCAGGAGGAATAATTTAGAAAGTGAGTCTTGAAAGTGGTAATTTAAAACTTTGATATAATATTATGTCATTCAGCAAGGAAATATAGGATCAAAAATCTGGACAACAAGCTAAAATCCAGGAGCAGCAATTTGTAAGATGAAGAGATATATAGTATTTGTCTGTACGAAATCAGAGAAGATAATGTGGCATAACTTGTAAAAAAGATTGGAAACAGGATATATTCTGTAGAAACTAAAGATGGAGCAGCATCAGAATTTCTAAATAGTGTCTATGTATTAGACCAGAGATGCTGAGGAGTCAAATATGACATTTGGAGTAGTGGTCCCAATGGTTGGCATGCAGTTCACTTTGTCTATAACCAGAAGAAGCAAAAATATGAAGCAAAGGTTAATCTCCTACTTTTTTTTTTTTTTTCCACTGAGTGTGGAAGGACATCGGAGGCAACTGCTTAGTTTTTACACCAATGAGTCCCAGAACTCATGGCCTATTCCAAATTATTTATTTCAGAAAGCACATGCAGTGCTCCCTAGAAAGTCTGTGCGTGTGTGTGTGTGTGTGTGTGTGTGTGTATAGTCAGAGGAAGTCAAGTCTCCAGCTGTCAGGGGGAGACAGATTCACAGAGACATCTACTGCGAGGTACAGAATGCAGATGTCAGTGATAAAGGTTGTTTGCCTTCTGCTCCAATCAAAGAACGTGTGTAAATGGAGAGAGGTAAATGCCCACAAAATCTTTACAAACTATTCAAGAGAACAGGACATTCAACCTTAATTTTGTGTGCTTAAATATTGAAAGAGACTCTAAATTTACACAGCAAACAAACTCAACTAATCTCCTCCAATTAAAAAAAAGGGATAATATTAATATTATGCTTTTACTGACAAGGGAATTAGCTTTCCTTTTTTTCCTTGTATCCCCATACAAAATTATTAAGCTCTTCTAGATTGTTGGAATGGAATAGTGCTGGCCATGAGTCAAAATATAACACTATTAGTAGTTTTATGGACAAAGCAATTGTGCAATCTAAAATAATAGAAGTTAAAATGTAATCAAGTGACTTTTCATATTGACTTAAATATAATAAATTAGCAGCAAATGAGGTATGTCTTTGTTTCAGAAACGAAGCATGAGCAAATAATATGGAAGATGTCAATATAATGAAATTATATTGGAGATTTTATAAATTTCTAACCAGTCCTGTAATATTAAAAATAGTAACATCTTTTTTTAGATTTTTTAGATCAATATACTGCAGAATATTGGCTGGAATAAATATAATGTCATGTTAGTTTCTAGAAAAACAGAATGAGACCACCTTTCATAATAGAAGAAGCCACTAGTAAGACTGGAAAGGATTTTAAAAATAGATATCAACTATTTTGCACACACAGAAAATCACGTGTATATGGGAAATTCTAGTATCTGTTTCACACCTAGAGCTACTAAGATACCTTTGTTGGTTTTCTGTTTCAGACATTTTTAGGGTAAGAAGTTTGAGTCCAAATCGGACTCAAAATGTAATTATGAGTGTTTTGTTGTCTCTCAAGTTGCATTATCTATAAGTGTGGTTACATTAGAAAATAATTAAGTTGTGGTATATCTTAATAGTTCCCATCAGGACTGAACCTTCTTAGGCTCAGAGAAAAACAAAGCACAAATGAACTAGAAACAAAAGAAGCAAACAGCTCCTGCCATCTTACTTGATGAGTGACACGGTGATGGGAGAACTATATAATCAAATAAATAATGAAAAGGAAAGGAAAGAAAGAAAAAAATTTTAAACCACCTCATAATACATACTCTGTTTTTCCCTATGTGTGTAGAAGAGGGTTTTAGGCAGAAGTTACCACCATTATGCATTCCCTTTTACGTTTCCACCAAGAAGTGAACAAGTTTATTCCCAAAATGACCTTAACTTGTAGTACAAGAGATGGTATAGTGCAGAAAGAAGGATGGGTGTGCAGAAACACAACCCTCATAGCTAGAGGAGAATGCCTGGAAGATGGCAGCATGTAGGGAAGGCAAATGCAACTCCATGTTTAAATGTGCCTGTGCAACCACAGCCTTGCCACACAATGCAGAGCGTTCTGCACAGTGCCACTTGAAGGAGCAGTGCAGGGAAGAAGGAGCCTCACTTACACAGCCACAGCTGGGAGACACTCTCGTGTCTCTGACACTGCCTGACAGAGAAAGAAAAGGGTAACACTCGTGCATTCAGCAACTGAACAAAATTGCTTCGGACTCTGATGATTTTAAAAAGTGGTTTTGAGGGAAGAAGATTGAGATGTCTTCTATAGAGACACGAATCTGTAGTGAAAAGATATATTTCTAAGTCACCTTCATAAACCTGAACAGTTAGAGAAAGTCTAGGAAATTCCAAAAGAAATGAGATCTGAAATATCCTTGAACAAGCTAGGGTTTTTACTCCCTGGTAGTAGAAGTAAAATGATAAAAATGCTGCTAAAATAGGTAATTGATAACATTATAAATAAGTTTTGTTTTCTTTTACTTTTTGGCAATATTTCAGAATCAAATATTATTGCTATTAGTATGTAGCCATTGACTTTGAATCTTTAGGCAGCTCTATAAATTTTCTGCATGCTCCTTCCTGCCAAATATTCTGTGGTTCTACCATAAGACTGAAACCTTTGCTATAAGCAAAGCAGTGGGGCTGCTATCTCTTGTACCAGATGTTGGCACTCTTTGAAATTGATAAGTGTGATTGACTGGGTGCAGTGATCCCTCAGAAGGCCACATGAAGGAGAAAAGCTGTGTCATGCACCACATGTCGTATTCCACAAATGCAGAAGTTACAGAGCGTAGCATTTGCAGTTTTCCATCACTTCCTTTACTGCTAATGTCTTCCAAGTCATTATAGTACAGTCTATACCCACACAGATACAAAATTCCAAATTTTTCTGCTTTTGAGTTTTACAGTGCTAGGCCATGCATTACTGCTGCAGGGGATTCCCATATGCACACATGTGCATATAATATAGGTAATAAGTGAAAGAAACCATTCTTGGGAATTGCTGAAGAGAAGTAATGTCCTTTATATGCTATGTGCTTTCCCAGAAATGCCTGCCAGTTTTTGTTGAAGACACTGGGATCTTTGAACAGTGGATCTTCTGGAAGGCTGACGTATATTTTCAGCAGATAGATAAATGGTCTGGTGCTCAGACTTGGTGCATTAGACATTCTTTTGCCTGGTGTATCTCCATATCTAAGGTCATCTCTCTCTTTCCAAATTTTTCCTCAGTGTCTCTGACTGTGTTATCTACCAACACATAACTCTTACAGCTGATTCACTTGGGTTCTGTTAAAATTTATGTAATCCATTTTTTCTTCTGGCTGATTTTTGTTGGACTTTTTTATTATTTCATGTTTCTGTTAGACTGTATTTCATGAAGCTTAAGAAAATACTGCCTCATGTATTCATTCTTGTGATAAACTTGATATTCTGTGAAATTCTTATTTTATCTCAAAATATTTATACTTTGGTTTTCATTATTTTATTTTAATCTATGAGGTTGTCATTTTTTGGTGTTTTCTGATAGTTTATGATAAGGCAAAGGATGAAAATACTTTAAAAATATAAAAAATAACTGAACCTTGAAAAATTCATTTGAAATAACTGTTTCAGAGGCTAGCTTGAGCACAGCAACAACAAAATGATAGAGTTTTCAGTCTTAAAAGCAGTAAGGAGAGGGGGCAACAGAACTGCCACCTTGTACTTCCAGAGGGCAAACTTTGGCATGTTTACAAGACTGACTGAGTCCCTTGAGATGTATTCTGGAATGACAGTGGAGTCCAGGAAGGCTAGACATTCTTCAAGAAAGAAATCATAAAGGTGCAACAGTTGTCTGTCCCTTTCTGCTGAAAGATGCGCTGACTGTCTTGTTTGAACAGAGAGCTTTGGCTGTAACTTGGGTGGAAAATAAGAGTTTATGACCTTTGGAAAAAGGGGCAGAAAATTCAGAAGCAGTACAAGGATGTTGTGAGGTTATGCAGGAAGAAAATTGGAAGTCAAGGCCTAGCTAGAATTTAATCATCCTACTGCCATAAAAGACAACAAAAACCATGTTTATAAATATATGTCCAGCAAAAGTGGAGGGCTAAGGAGACTCTCCATTCTTTGTTGGATGCAAAGGAAAATATAATGACAAAGGGTGAATAAGAGGCTGAGGTGCTTTTTACATTCTTTACCTCAGTCCTTAGTATTAAGACCAGTTGTTCTGCAGGTGCCCAACCCCCTGAGCTGAAAGACAGGGCTGGGAAATAGAACCAAACCCTCATAATGGAAAGGAGAAATGGTCAGTGACCTGCTCCATCACTTGGACAACTCTGTGAGGGTAGATGGGATCCACATGAGGATAGTGAGGAAGCTGGAAGCAGGATACAGGGAACTACTGACCTGGCAGCTTGACCTCAGTGCTGGGAAGGTCAGGAGCTGATCATCCTTTGCGACTTCATATGTCATGTGCTGAGCCTGCATGATAAGACCCAGTCAGCATATGGGTTTATTAACAGCAGTTATTGACTAACTTGATCTCCTTCTAAGACAGGGTTATCCACCTAGTGGATAAAGAAAAAGCTGTGGATGTTGTTCACCTGAGCCTTAGCCTTTGACACTGTCTCCCACAGCATTCTCCTGGAAAAGCTGGCAGCCCATTGCTTGGACAGGTGGTCTCTTTGCTGAGTTAAGAAACTGAGTTAAGAAACTTAATTCTTGCTGAGTTAAGAACTATCTGTATGGCTGGACACAGAGAGGAGTGGTGAATGGAGTTGCATCCAGTTGGCAATTGGCCACTAAGAGTGGGCACTAGGGCTTAGTGTGGGACCAGTCCTGTTTGACACCTTTATTGGTGATCTGGAGAGGGGAATCAAGAGCACTCTCAGTAAGTTCACAGACAACATCAGTTTGCATGGGAATGTTGACTTGCTGAAGGTAGAAAAGCTGTGCAAAGGGATCAGGACATGCTGAATTGGTGGGCTGAGGCCAGTGGTAAGTGCTTCCACAAGGCCAAGTGGTGGATTGTGTACTTGGATCACAACAACCCCAGGCAGTGCTCCAGGCTGGGGCAGAGTGTCTGGGAAGCTGTCTGGCTGAAAAGGACCAAAGGAGCTGGGGATGGTGGTCTACAATGACTGAACACAAGCCAGCTGTGCTCAGGTGGCCAAGGAGGCTGATGGCATCCTGGTCTGTGGCAGCAATAGAGTGGCCAACAGGACCAGGGCAGGATCATCCTCCTGTGCTTGGCACTGGTTAGACTGTTGAGTTTTGAGCCACTCACTGTAAGATATTGAAGAGTTGGAGCATGTCTAGAGAAAGGCAACAGAGGTGAAGGGTCAGAGTACAAGTCCTGTGAAGGGTAGCTGAGGGAGCTGGGGCTGTTTAGCCTGGAGGAAAGGAGGCACAGGGGAGACCTTAACTCTCTCTACAGCTCCCTCTGAGTTTGTAGTGGGGAGGGTTCAGTCTCCTCCCCCAGGTAACAAGTGATGGAATGAGAGGGAATGGCCTCAAGATGAGCCAGCAGAGGCTCAGATTGAATATTAGGGAAAAGTTCCTCAGCAAAAGGGTTATCAAGCATTAGAACAGACTGCCTAGGCAAATAGTGGAGTTGCCATGTACTTGCATTACTTAGGGACGTGATTTAGCTATGGACTTGGCAGTTGCTGAGTTAATGATTTGCCTCAATGATCTTAAAGGTCTTTTCCAGCTTAATTGATTCTATGATTTTATTCTTATATTTCAGCTAAATAAAAGTCCTATGAGTTCAGTTTCATTGTAAACTCATTGGTTTCTTTATGTTTTGTTTTTCTAATATCTTTCATAGCCATTTAGGTGAGTCACCTGCTATTTCAGACCTTCATTATTTAAATTTGGTAGATACAGTGAATGGAAGTAAAGTCATCATCAGGAAAGAACTCTTTCATTTATTTAACCTACTGGAAAATCTTGAAGTGCTACATATTTAAAGGCCAGTGCTTAGTTCTATGTTGTACAGAAGAGCTTTTTGACATACATTTCTTTGATTTCTGAAAAATAAATAGATAAAATAGAAATTTTTAAAAGAAAGTATTTTCTTGGAAGTTTCATTTTCCCTCCTTTGAAATTTCCTTTGTGCCCTTAGTGGATTCTGTGACCTGTCTTTTCATTAGAAACACAGTAATCCTTTAATTACTTCTTAGTGCTGTTGAGCTATGCTTTTCCATGCAAGATTTTCTACTGAGCATCAGGCTAGCATTGTCATGTATGGTAATATAATTATATATTCAAGAGCTAATATTCCAATTTAATTTTAAGAATTTGTTTTCATCATTCCAGAATAGCATACTCAACTAATTTAATCAAAAAGATAAAGGTAATTATATAATGAAATCTAACTGTTCCCAGATTCTTGTTTGGATTTATGATAGTCGTAATGAATGGATGGTCATCTCCTGCCAAAATACCATGCAATGATATCTCAGATATCAAAGATTGAAACGTAAAAACGTTTTGTTCATTGCTAAGCACTAGTGCCAGTAATATATCCATGTGTGAGTCAGCACAGGCAGGCATCTGGGACAACCACAAATCCACAGCTAAAATTTATTTCTGTTTCCTCACTAACAGGGGATCCCTGCAGCAGTGCCCAGGAAGAGGTGTACAAACAAGGTTAAAATTTTAAAAATCCACCAGTGTTGTGATATCAAATACTATTTAGCAGTGTGTCTAAAGACCTAAATAAGAATAAATAACTATTTAATGCATACTTAAATTGCCTTAAAATTTGAATGTGCTTCGGTGTTAAATTTAGATCTATAGAAAGTGTAACTACAAAATTTAAAATGGTGTGTACGTACATCTGGGCACATAGAGGAACTTGGCTTTCTAGACCTGTTATGGTACTACAGGATTTGTCCATGCTTTGATATAGGTCATGAATGATGAGAGAAAAATGCTGATACCTTCCATGATATCAAAGGGAAATGTCAGGCTGTAGTAGAGTCTCAGATTTTTCATGGATTTGGACTCCAGGTTGTCTATAACAGAAAAAACTGTTCTTTTGTCATTAGAATAATCCCGGTTTTTAAACCATTAAGTGGATGATTGTGTTTCATTAATTCACCCAAGAAAGAAATTGGACAGTGGAACCTGGGTTTCACATGGAGACAAAGAATTTTCCACTTCCAAGCTGAGTCCAGAAAGCCCATTCAGATTCAAGCCTATCCAACTCCACTATTGATTCAGAGTAGATAGGCAATAATCTTCTGAAGAATAGATACATATATACTGGCCTAGAAAAAATAGATTTCCTTTTATAATCTGCTCATAAACTTGCAGTTGCTTCTTGTCTTGATACCAAAGGCAGTTTTGCCTCCCCTGCCAAACAACCAAATTGTTCTACATGGGGCCTTAAAAAGGATTCAGGGAAAAGAAAATACAAGAGGAGAAAAAGAGAAAGGAGAGGTTCAAATTCTTGAGATGAGGTGATGAGGATTTCTTCTATGGGAACCCTATCTCTAGTTTATCAAGGAAACTGGACCTCTGCTCTGTCTGTCCTAATTTAAAATCTTTTTTTTTTATTAATCTTGTATCTTCTTACCCTGGAAATATGAGCTACAAACAAACAAACAAACAAAAAAAAAAAAAAAAAAGAAGAAAAAAAAAAAGAGGGGCAGCAGGCAGAAGAAAAGTATAAAATAAAATAAATAGGCACAACTCAAACTTGCTAAACTTAGAAGAGACCAACAGCAGATACTTTTCTAGCTCAACTTAGCACAAGTTCTGAATTTTAAATTTGGCATACTGAGGTGTTGGGTGTGTCAGAAATGAGAGAGGCAGAAAGACCTTCCTGGAAATGATGCATGTGAGAACTCAGACTCCATCTTATGCTTGTATCCATCAGTCCCTCTTTTTGCTACGCTATTCAGAAGTGCCTTTATAACCAAAAAAAAATAACCAAAAAACAAACCACCAAAAGAAACCAAATCAAAACAAAACAAAAAACCCCACAAACTTTAAAAAACTGCAGATTATTTGCTTGATTTAGGTAATCTTTAAGAATATTGCCAAACCTAGGACGAAGACTTTACTGAAAAAAAACTGCACCACATTATCTACTGCCTGCCTTCAAATGCAAGCTTCATAAAAGACAAAACAGAAGAAGATTTTGCAAGTGTGTTAGCAAATATGAATCCTGCTGCTAAAGTCTGATTGCCTGCTATTCTTGTTTCACACTCACTTCATGAAAAGGTTGAAACCTCTTAAAAGCTGGAACTGATGATCCTATACATAAATGATTAGGAATGCTCTGCTAATAATTTCCAGTAAAACTCATCACTGAGTTTCCTTAGAGGCACGTCAGCCTGCTTTGGATGCTACTTAGACTTGTAAAACCTTTTATTGAGCAGTCCACTTATTCTCAAAAATAAATTGTCTAAGTCAATTCTGCTAATACTGTCACAGATTGGCTTTTTCATTGTGGATTGTATCAGCCTCTTCAGTGATTGCCTGTTGTCTTGGCAAAAAGACACCTTTTGACCGTTACTGTCTGCCAGTGACAATTTTTCCCTTAATTTAGGAATTCCTACTTCTCATGAAGGCCAGCTGGAAGCAGCTAACATATTACAGCAACTTCCTCAGCTGTTGGCCTTAGGAATATGTATTCTCTCCAGAATATACATCTTTGGCAGGGAACAGAAAGAAGGAATCTTGGGTAGCGAGTGTGCATGCCAAGTGCAAGAATTGTTATATTTAACACCTAGTTTTCTGTCCTTGAAATTATATCTAAAAGAAGTTCAAAAGTTGGACAAAAGTCAAACAGGGTGGTAGGATTTTTTTAAGTAAAAAAGGATTAAAAAAAATAGTTAACTGTCTTTACACAGGAATTTTTTGTAATCTTTAACAAGAATGTTTTACATGTCTTGCTGCTTGAATGGTTCTACAGTACCTTTAGGACTGTGTCCAAGATGCACAGATTAACAGCCATATAAAAAAAACCCTCTGGCTGTGTACTGGAACATTTAGTCTAAATCTACAAATACAGTTGTCCTACAGGAATTTTTTGCTAATCAGCTACATGGCCTTAAAGTGTAGGTCATCTGAAAGGGAAAAGTAAAATGTAATCAACCTCTACAAAAATAAAGTACTGCATGTGCAAGATTGACATGTGGGAGATAGAGTGGGTGGGAATAAGAATTATAGAAATATATTCTTCATTCACTAATGTGGGTTTACATTAACCTGAAATCTGCTGAATTAATGAAAATGCTACATATTGGTTGGGAGTGAGCATTTTTTATAACTCATATATATATATATATAAACACAAGCAGTTTTGACAGTTAAATTTATTTCT
The DNA here is from genome assembly GCF_048771995.1 of Taeniopygia guttata. Classification (NCBI taxonomy): domain Eukaryota; kingdom Metazoa; phylum Chordata; class Aves; order Passeriformes; family Estrildidae; genus Taeniopygia; species Taeniopygia guttata. The sequence goes on along the minus strand of NC_133063.1, from coordinate 6,304,030 downwards.
GATTAAATTTACTGATTAATGTGTAAAAGTGAAAATAATTTTTTATTTCTTTGAAATTGAAAGCTTTGTTAGAATTTTAAGCATGTGAAGTCTGGAAATATACAGAACCTATACAGCTCCAACTACATTCCATAAACACTACCTAAAACGTGACAGGTATTTACCTCAGACTGAATATTTGCAGTGAGAGAAATCCAAAGGTGAGGCAGGTTTGGGAGGCAGTTTTGGAAGAGTCTGCTTCATCTTGAATGTACACATGCGTATACAGAAAAATGAGTTTCAAGATGAGGGTCAGAGCTGTTGCTCTGAAGGTGCATCTAGCTGATCTGCAGAACTTGAGGTGTCTCCTAATGAACTCAGAACAAGTCCATTTCTTTTCAGGATAAACAAGAAAAATACGAGTTACTTTTACTCTCCAATATTCATTGGCTCCTCTCAGTTACAGCAGCATTTGGCTGATATGTCTGCAAGACAAACTCACATTTAAGACATGGACATCATGGACACAGAAACCTCACTGTTTGTCTGTGTAGCTAGCAAGTGCACTGCTAAATGCCTGCAGCTTTCCCTATTTCACACTATTTTAAATATAAGCTAACATAGCTAATATGAGCTTTTATGGTAAAAAGATTTTTTTTTCTGGCTTCCAGTCGGTAGAATTCTTAATTTAGAAGTCAGTCACTACCGCTGCTGCTGCTGCTGCTATGTGAACATGGAAGAGCACTGCATGCTTATCGGATCCCTCATTGATTTTAAAACCCTAGGTGTTTGGGAAAATCTTGCTTTAATTGCATGTTGGGTTTAAAAATTTTGGCTTGCAAATCACTGAGGTAGCCCTGCTTCTTCCCAATGTTCCACAAGCATCTTACAATACTTAGTAAGTTCCCAATTTTTTTTTTAATAAAAATAAATGCAATGTTAAAATTTAGTACATTTCTGTAAAAATAAAAGAACATAGAGCACAAATGTCTCTATTCCCTGCCTGGCCACATATGAACTAAGACATTTCATTTAATCATCCTTTGATGTCAGTTTCTAAAATGGTGATATTAGTAAGTAGGTCAAGACTAAAATTAATTGTTTGCAAAATCTCTACATCTTGGGATGGAAAACTAAATTGTATTGCTCCATAACACTCTGGAATATCTCACCAAGGCCAGTGGAGGCTAAGTTATTTAAAGGATATTAATTCACCATACTAAAATCTTGTCAGATTCTGCATAGAAATTCAGACCTAAACACTGATTAGCTGAGCGATTTGTCTGTTTGCTGCTTGTTGTGTCAGTTGCAGTCACAAAACTTTCAAACCAGAGCTCATTTCACGTAGAGAAGATGTGACTGCTGCCAGAGTGCTCTTCACAGAACCACCTGCCTACATGAATTGCTTGGCAATACCAATTAGCAGACAAACCATTGGAACCCATTTTGTTAGGAAAAGACTAGTGTTTTTCAAATCCCATTCTCCCCTCCAGTAATCCAGAGTCTGGATTGCACCTACTCACTCTAGAATGACCTAAGGGCAGAGAAATGATCTTTGAAGATCTTACATACCAGTTCCATGTGCCCATGTCCTCCTCTGCAGCTGACTGAAGGAATACCACGTGTTCACACATACTCTAACTTTGACTGATAAATTTATAAATCATTGAAGGAAAAAAAAAATTGCAATATTGTGTGCAATATTATGCTAAATTAAGATTGCCATGATAACAATCAAAGATTATCTTTCCTTATTAGAGATCTTCAACATATTAGATTCATCATATCACCTCATTTTCCTTTTACTCTCACATTTGTTTTCTCTTTGTGTTTTGTTGTTTTAATTTTGTCCCTTTTTTTCACCTTTTAAATTTTGCTTTTCCATTGTCTCAATTTTAACTTCATTAAAATATTGAAAAAATAAATATCTCTGAAACTATGATGAGAGGAATTTAAGGAGTGGTCAGAATTTTGTCAAAATTAAAATCTATGTTCCTTCTGCTATTAGAGATAAAATTCATGTAGGTATATGTGTGTTTTTACATGTTGACCATGTTGACCATGTGTATAATGTTGGCTGTTATAGGAACTCAGATTATTTTTAGCTGCGCAGAAAAAAGGCAGAGAATTCAAAAAGGGAGTTCTGTTGAGAAACTTCTCATGTAATTTTACAGCAGCATACTAGATTTGATAGCATACTTTGAAAATAATTCAGTGCTAACTGATTTCCCTCCTGTAAACCATGTATTTTTTCATGTGCTAAGCTGTGGTTGATACTGAATAGACAACTGTATATTCATAATTTAATATCTTTACATGCCTTGGCTCAAGGAGGCTGTATCTGATTAATTCAGCAAGATAGAGTTCTCTATTGTCTCACTGAGAACAGAAGCAAAATCAAGTCCACTTGCTGCCTTTATAAAATGCCAGTGTTTGATTTCATGTGGTTACAAGTTCAGGATGTGAAAACATCCAAGTGTGTATCCTGGTCTCTTGCACCTCTCTTGGAGTCTTATGGATCCAAAAGGAGTCTCCCTTCTCTTGATGCACATACTGGGGGCACAAGCCCTCTATTTCCCATTTAAAACATGTAAATCTTTCTGCCAGGTTAAGTGTTTAAAATGTCACTTAAATGCACATAGATAACCAAACCAAAGAGTAAAAATTTGTTTAATGTTTCATACAGTCAAAGTTTATTTATCATTTGAAGAAAACTATATTTCTTCATCTCCATCATGAGACAGGATGGTGGGGAAACATTTTTTGTTATAGCACCTTCTCCTTGTCTTTCTTATTTCAGTTATTTTTCAGCTGCTTCTTGAAGCCTCCCAAGGAAATATATTCTCAGTATTTATGTAATAAAAATTATTTGGATAAACATTTTCGGGATTATGTGGCAAAATTTGCCTGAGGTCTTACATTATTAATTACAATAAACTGATTAATATTTGAAGATGTTCTATACAGAAAATTTATGTAAAACTTGGTGAAATTTCTGGGTACTTGAGTCAAAGTCATTAGAGTCTAGGAGAAAATTCCAATATGTAATTTTTAATAGATTTGTAGTTAAAGCAATAGCATGTGTGTCAAATGGACAGAAAAGTAATTCCTGTCCTATGAAATTTTGTTCACAAAAAGTCAGAAAAGGCTAAAGTATATTTTGTTTTGTTTTGGGGTTTTTTTGTTTGTTTGTTTGGAATAGGTTTTGTAAGCATCAGTGCAGCACTGTCCAAGTTTTCACTCTAATATATTATGTTACTGTGATAGAAGTAAAATGTTACCATTGTTACAGTGCTCAGGTTTTTTATTTTCTTACCCCATTCTCTGTGGCAACAAGATGTCAAGACTAATTAAAGGCCAGGCATCATGTCTCACACTGTGTGTTTTATTTGTGAGACACGTGAAAACATGAAGATATGATGCAAATTCAGGAGGCATGGACTGTGCTCAGCAGAAAGAGCACTTTTGCTGTGGTTAACTAATTAAACATTCTTCTCTCTGCTAGTATCTGTGAATGTCTTTACCATCACTTTAACCTCTAATAAGAGTAAATTTGTATATAGATACAAGAGAGTAAACTTTTCTTCATCCAGGCACATTGCTGTATTTGAGTTTCATCACAGGCTCTGAAAAATAGACTTGGACAGCAATAGGATGCTGGAGTAAGTCCTCCAATTAATACTATTAATTAATATGTGCTTTTAAAATTGATTTTCATTTAGCTAATGGAGTAGAATTCAGAAATTTTGGAATGCTGACATCTGAAGAAGCAGCCACTCACTTCACATGGACTGGCATTTCATGTTCCTGATTACCAGCAAAAATACCTTTCCAATCAATGTTTCTTCTGTGTGTTCCAGTGCTCTGTCACCTGTGGCAAAGGAATGCAATCTCGAGTCATCCAGTGCATGCACAAGATCACGGGAAGGCATGGCAATGAATGCTTTTCTTCAGAAAAGCCTGCAGCCTACAGACCCTGTCATCTCCATCCCTGCAATGAGAAAATTAATGTTAATACAATAACATCACCCAGGTTAGGTAAGCAGTCAAAGATGACAAATCTCTTTTCATATATTTCTCTCCATACACTTATGATGAACCCAGTTTAGAAACAGAAGTCAGGAGGTATTCAGAAGATTTAAATTCTATGCAGAGACTGATCTTCCTCCCTCAGGTTTTGAGTAAATACATCAGAGACTATAACTAAGAATGGTTACAGGGTTTTGTTATCCAAGCAAGGACCTTATTATGAGACTGTATGATATTAAGGAAACAAAATGTCCCATATGAAAAAATATTTTTATTAGAGACATTATAAACATATATGCTTTTATATATTCACCCAGTTTTATAAATTTTTTTCTAAACTGAGAAAATACATTTTTTTCTGTTTAAAAATGTTGCAAACTGTGTTCTCTTGATATTTGTGAGATCAAGGAGCCCCTTATTTGTGCTTTAAATACACACAGATCCTTCCACTTGTCTTTAGTTCAAGTTAACGTTTATGCCTGATGTATTAGGATGCATGAAGGAAAATTACTTCGAATGAAGAGATTTTCTGCACCTGGCAGAATTCAGGTCTCTTCTGTTCTTAAAGAAATTATGGTATTTTGTAACTACAGAACTGTTAATTCTGGTAGTTTTTGTTTCCTAGTGCATTGTTGATGATGATTACCCTTAGTTGCCCTAATCATTCATATGCATCTTGAGGATGATGGGAATATTCAAAGGCTTGCTGCAAGACTGCACACCCTTTCCAACTGATTTTCCAGAGCCCTTGTTAAGATAAACCCTCTTGTCCAATAGATTACTTCCACATGGAAAACAAGACTAGCATTTCAGATTGTATTCTTTTAAGACAGTGAAGCATATTTCTCTTTTAGGTTTTTAACCTTTGAACATTTCTGCACAGTAGTCATCGTTGCAATTTGCTGTTGCTTATGGTCCTCTCCTTGCTATTTCACTGTTTGAATGTTCCTCCCCTTTGTACTTTATCTTTCTTTGTTCAGCTGGTCTCTCAGAAGCAAGATGCCATCTCCCCATCATTGATGATTTTCCTCTGGTGAGGTTACATAAGAGGTTTTGTGTCACAGAGTCAAGTGATTCAGAAAGAGTCACACAAAAAATACAGCGTCAATTAAAATTCAACTTAATGTCAAGTGCAAAAAAAAAAGATAGGACTATGTTGTCCTCATGGCATGGATTATGTAGGACTGATATTAGTAATCTACAAATCAATGCCATCCAGCATGGAATCAGAATCAAATCCAGTAGAAATTTTAACATCCCTGAAGTACATAATGCAATGCTTCTCTTCAATATATTGATAATTTTGTCCTCCAGTTCCATTCATAGCGTGCAGCAGAGATTTTTTTGAATTGGGAGTAGGGCTAGTGAAAGCTGATGGGGATTGTGCCACCAGCTCTCTTACAAATTTCTCTTCCGTTAGCACAGGAGATTAACTCAAATCTGAGAATGACTTCTTTTTTTCAGTGTTTTTGATGGGTTTTGGACAATATCTTGTTCTTGTGTCCTGTTTTTGACTGGGTTCCCATTTTAATTCCATGCATGTAATACATATAGTTGATATGTACAACTAAATGTGAAAAGCTCCAACTTCAGTCCTTCTATAAGCTGCGTAAAGGGGCTTTCATAAGTGAAACAAAGCAGAAAGGTGAGCTCCACTTACTCACCAGAAGACAGCTGCATGACATTAAATTAATTAAGTTCGATGCAACTTAATCCAATTTGTAAATAAAGCTGGCCTTAAAAAATTTTTATGTTGAATATATTGACAGCAGGAGGACAAGGGGAATTCCTTCTTTTGCTAGGTATCTCCGTCTATAAACTTTTCTCTTTCCCAGATACACTTCTTATGTCCTTGTCTCTCTTGGTATGTGATTCTTCACTAGTAAAGGCAACAGTAATGTATATTTGATTTTGCTGTTGTTGTTTCACAGCTGCTTTGACATTCAAGTGCCTAGGAGACCAGTGGCCTGTGTACTGCAGAGTGATAAGAGAGAAGAACCTCTGTCAAGACATGAGGTGGTATCAGCGATGCTGTGAGACGTGCAGGGACTTTTACGCGCAAAAAATGCAACAAAAGAGCTGACCTCAGTCAGACTGGCTGTCTCTCAGCTCTTTGCAATCTTATTATTTATAAACACACACACACACACCCCCCCACACACAGGCTTTTTCAGACCAAATATTATCAGATTACATATAATTTAATCAAATTAATTTATTTTTGCCTGCCAGACATCATTAATGGTTTTGGTTAAACAGCCAATGTTTTTTATCTTCTGACATTTTCATAATTAATTTTTATATGAACACTTTTGGATACATTTATCAGAATTTTTAAAAAATAGTAACTAGTATTTTAAATGTTTATTTTCAGTAAGGCCATCTGTTGCAAAAAAAAAAGTCATGTTATCTTGAATTTATTTTAATTTAGCTGAATAGTTTTGTTGTATATGGAAATAAGGTTCTTTTTAATTTCATTATATTTTTGGCATTTGGAGTCAGAATGAGCTTGTGTTTTTTGCAACAGATGTCAAAGTGAACAAGCTAACATTATTAAACAGGTTATTACAGAATGTATTGTGAAATTAGTTCATTTGATTTAGAAACATACTGAAGGGGATATTCTACTGTAACTTATATTATAAACAAGAAAATTAAAATAGCTAAGTAGAGATTTTGATCATTCTCATGGACACATACTTGAACACAAGTATTAAATCAATGAAACACTGTAGAGATTTACACTGAATCACTGTTGCACTGTTTGAGGTAGTGTAGAGAAATGCAGTCCTAGAACTTGTACCATCCTATGAATCCACGTCTGTAGTGTTTTAATATGTCACTTAATTTTTTAAAGTTTTGAAACAAAAAACCCATGCCCCTCTATACCTTTGTGTGTCCTTTCGCAGATTTACAAATGGAAGTGTCCTTTCTCCTGCCACTTGTATGGCTTAATCTGTTAAACATTCTCAGTTCTCTGTTGATAATTTAGAAAATAGCTTTGTAATACTACTTTAGTTTTATCTTTGACTAATGAAAAAGTCTTTATAAAAATTAAATGTTTTACAGTTTTGTGAAACATTATGAAAACAGCTAAGATTTTCCTTATGAGAAAATACTGTACATGATTCACATGATTTTTACATTTTCAATAAAAAGTAAAGCTCTTTTTGCTCTTTGCATTTTTCTTTTTTTGTGTGTCTGGGTCTGGTAGCTTAATCCATCGAGCTCTGCATGGCAGCAGGTACAGCTAGAGTACAAGTGCCTTCTGCCCCATGACTTAGGCACCACCCTGCAGCTGCAGACAGACATGTCACTCTGAGAGCCTCGATATAGATATGGAAATTGAGAATAACAAAGTAAAGAGAGGCAGGTATTTATCTCAGGTGAGTCCTGTAACTGCTGAACTTGGCACGTGCACAGCAGTGGGTCTTCTGCCCACATTTTGTGATGCAAGTCTTTAAGTATGTTCTTAAAATATGTAGAAGAGAAAATCCTGAAGACACGACAGCTGGAGAAATAAGCCAGAAAGGCATATTTACTACTCAAAGCAAAAAAGGAATGCAGCTTTATTTAGGTGAGTGTTGCTTTTCCTTCTCTGCAAAGAGTCTAGTGTATAGATGTGACACACACTTTCCACAGATAACCACAGATACCCACAGACAATAAACTGAGGCCCCTAGTCAGGACTGTGATTCTGTCCAGGAAGAATACTTAAATGCAATCTTAACTACCATTGAAGTCAACATCTGTACTATCAAAATCTTTAGTTTGGCCTCTTACTGCTCTGCATTTGAAAACTGCAACTTTAATGAGGTGCTAGGTGATTTTAAATAAAATACCTTCTGGTTTGGAAAAGTAAAAAAAAAGAAAGAAAAATAATGTTGACATCATGGAATGTTATATTTTGTATAATTAAAAAGTTTCAATGCACAGAAAATTCAGTTGCTTTGGGGCATAATTACTTAAAGTCACAGAAGCACATTTGAAAGTCTAATAGAATTATTGTAGTTGGCAGGCAAAAGAAGCAATTATTATTTTAAATTTTCTTCATACTTAGCACCAGATCTTGGTAATACTCCTGCATGCACTTGAATCACAATTGAAAATGAAGCAAAAGAAAAGATGCCTCCAGACTCGGGGTCAGAGGAAAATTTTTATCAGCCTGTGATATCATCCTCACAGTTCTAAATGTTTATGCGCTGCGGATTTTGAATATTTCACTAACAAGAATGTCATCTTAATTACAAAATCTAAAAAGTGTGTTTTAACTTTGGCTGTATCTGTCAAAAACAAATACTGACTGCAGCTGAAATCATCCTCCCATCGCCTCTATAAGAAGATCATAAAAAGGAAGTACTTTTCATTGGGAGATAGGGGTGGATTTAGAGAGTTGTGGTCTAAAATTACCTTTTTTTTAAATGTAATGAGTGAAATCAGGAAGTTATAGGATGTTATACTTTGATCAGGATGTTATAGTCCTGATAAATCTGGTTCTGATTCCTTTCACATCTGTAGTACAAAACTACCAGTTAAATGTGTGTGAATAATTTTGTGTCTAAATAGCAAATATACCTCTGAATTTGAAAGCAAGTTAATTTTACTGCTTCAGCATATACTACCATCATTCTGAGGAGCAATACAGACTGAAATACCCTTTTGGTCAGAAAATATACCCAGCCTATGGCCTGAGCTGCTGCATGTGGGGAGGGCAGGCATGTGCCAGCCTGGCAGAGTTTTCCATAGACCTGGGTGGCAGCAGGCAACCCTTTCCAGCTGTGTTCAGTCAAGCCATAGCCTTATGCAGGCATAGACAGTCCAGAGTTAACTTTTTTTTTTTTTTTTAATTTGTTCTTCCTTCTTCAAGAACAATCCCTCTGCATTAATATGTTTTCCTTCCAGCCTGATGAATATGTAACATTTCAACAAATGAGTGTGAAGTCAATCAAATTCAGCTGCCATGTAAAGGTGAAATTCACTCTTGGCTCCTAAGGGCTAGAGTTGGCCTCTCTGCTAATTAAATACCACTTAGACCCTATTTTGTTGGATTAAGTGGGATTTAAGTGGTGGACAGGGATTGTATTAGGGTAGTGCACAGTAGGTTTACTTCCTCCTTCCTCCCACATATGTGCTGACTAGCTAGAGAAATGACCAAAAGTTACAATAGCTACCACTTCTCATAACTCTTAAAGAAATACCTGATTTTTAATAGCATTGTCATTTATTCTGAAGGGAAATTGCTGCTTTTTTCTGGTTGTTTCAAGTTTTTTTCCACTCAGTTTTCATTATCTTCTTCAGTGACAGAAAAACAGCCATTTGCATATTCCAAAAATACACTGAAAATAGAAAGCTTGCCTGCATCGGGAGACCAATGGAAGCCCTAAAACCTAACAGATGAATTACAAAAAGAAAATTAGAAGCACTCAGAAAGAATTTTTTAAAGTTTGTAAAAAAGATGTACAAACAAAGAGAAAGGGAACTTGAAATACATCCAAACCAGGAAGCTGAAAGGGGAGACGGTGGGACCATCTGATAGCACAAGTGTGAAAGGGACACTCAGGAGTGATAAAGCAGTGAAAGAGAAACTCAGTGAATTACTTGTGTTGGCTTTTCCAGATGAAATGTTGCAGGGTTCCTTTTAGCAGAGGTGTCAGGTAAGTTGGATCAAGGTGAAGGAAATGTACAGGAAAGTAAGGACAAATAAATATGTTCAATGCAAGCAACATCTAGGGTTGTAGTCACCTGAGAATACTGGAATAACATAACTGGGAAATTGGTGTCAGAACCATTTGCCATGGTGCCCAAGCTGTCATTGCAAATATTCAGTCTGTCAGACTGGCAGAGTGCAGTATAATTCCTGCCTGTGGGAAAGGCAACCCCTTGAGCTGCAGATTGCCATAATAGCCAAATAAAAAAGTAAGATCCTTGAGCGCCTGGATAAGCATGTGCTCTCAGGTGAGAGTCAGCATGGCTGCAGTTGTGAATGGAGCAAAGAGGATCTGCTGCACACAGAAATATCTGACAAATTTCAGTATTACAGGATATTCAAGTAACTGCATTCAGGACTACAGGAGCAATCTTTATGGCTTGAAAGGTGATTAAAGAGTTGGAAGCAAAATAGTCATCTTTCAGGATGGAGAGAAGTCAGCAGTATGGTTCCCTAAGGAGTTAGGTTTTTTGGCATTTTCATTGTGGCATGAAGAAGAGTAAAAACTGAGGTCTTTGTCTACGCAGGTGACATAAAGCTCTTCTGGTTAACTCCTGCCTCAGTTGGCAAGAAACACAAAATGAGTGATTAGACAAGACAGTAACTGAAAAACTTTGATGTAGGTAAATGTCAAGTATTATAGCTATGAAAATAGCCTGAACCATTCCTATGAGACACTGAATTTGCAACTGGCAGTCACAGAAGTGAAGTTATTAGCCCTGTGAGAGTTACTACTGCTATGAGAACAGCAGGAAAAAAAGCAGCAAAAATGGATGGATGTTTTCAGAAGGGAAGACATAATTTTTCCTATTTTTGGAATTGGTGTAACCACAACATGAACATTGTATTCCTTTATGGTTGCCGTATTCTTATAAACAATGTTGTGGAATTACAGTGCAACACATAGAAAATGGAAAATAAATTAGCAAGGAGATAGATGGGTGGCTTACAAGATGAGAATTAAAAGGTTGATAATCCAGATTGAAAAGAAACTGAGACAGTTTAAACATCCTGAAGGTGATGGATAAGCTGTGTGGGGAGCTCTTCATAAAACCCTTGCAGTACTGCAGAGAGGGCACCCTTGATATGGTTAATATGGAAATTTATTTAAAAGACATAAAAGTAAGCAATTTAGTCAGATGGTCATGAGGTTCTGAATCTTGCTTCTGGAAGAGGTACTATCAGAAGAATTGAAAAGCAGTTAGATAAATTTATTGTCAATTTATAAATAGATAATAAAAGGCCTGGAAAAGAGATACTTCAGCACAAAAAAAAAAAAAAAAAAAAAAAAAAAAAAAAAACCAAAAAAACAGTGGTTTCTGAGGGAATAAAAGAAAGAACTGCAGAAAGTAGCAGGGTGTACACTGTCTCCCTAAACAGCATCTTGTTCTTGTCCTTTTCAAACAAAGTGATAGATCCTGGGACTGGGTGAGGCCTGACTTACTAAGATACCTTTTATGTTCTTATGCCCAATGGAGTAGTTTTGGTATGTAAACTCACACAGGCACACACAACATCTTATGCTACAGTAGCACAGAAAAGCCCTGCTTTTTCTAGAGATGCTGGAAAGTCTATGTTTAAGAAGTCGTGGTTGTGTACACCCATGTATTTTAAAACACAAATTATTACTCTCTTAGTTATTACTGCACAGGGGAAAAGTGAGAACTACATGTCATGTTAAGTCCAAAACAGCAGCTTCATGGTAATCCCTAGGGTATGCTGGAAAGGTGTATTAGTGTTTCAGGGCTTTATTAGACTGGGGAGACACCCCCAAAAGTATGCACATCCACTCAGAAACATAGTCACTACTGTCTCTTTTGTGGCTGCTCACAGATAGTTTATTTGAGCATCTACTTGAAAAGTGCCACATTAATAATTTTAAGCAGCTATGCTTTAAAATAATCTCAATTACATGCAAGGAAACATCATGAGCTTTCTAAGTAAATAACAGATTTATATTTATATTTATTAACATATATGCATATCCAACCATTCATTTTTTACTTTAGGGTTTAAAAAATGTTTTCCTATTTTTATTTCATTTCTATATTTCAGGTGATTTCTATGTGGTAAATAGATTGGTTTGATTCTATGGTCTAAGTAAAGAGCTACTTTTTTTTAATGCCCTAGTTCTCAGCACAAATTTGATTCAAAAAAGGTTTTCCTGGATTTCAAACAATGACCTTTCAAAAGCTTATCCTCTGTGGCAATTTCATCAAACTGAAATATATCCTAGAAAAACATACATATGGAGAGGCGACATTTGCTAGTCATACATAGAGGCCATAATGAGAAGGGGAATTTCATTAGCTGAAATTCAAAAGGACTTACGACTCATAAAATTATGATGAAAATGTCAAATCTCAAAACAAAATAATAAAGGTGATGGAGCTGAGACCGTATCATTCAAGCCAGTTACAGTGAATTTTTTGCATTTGAATGGGAGCAGAATCAATTCCCTGAAAACTTCTGTTATCAATTACTTGAAACAATCTAATATTTCCCAGGGTCAAGAAGAATTTACTATGAAAGAAATCCCTGACCCTAAAAAAAAATGCATGTCATAGCTGTTGTGGTAAATGGTACCAACCCACACAGCACAATGGAGCCTCTTGGTGCTGCTGCAGAAAAGGAAGACTTGCTTTGACGGGAAGCTGCTTCTAATTTTCTGGGGGGAAAAAAATGTTACTTTGAAGTATTGTAGGCTTGACATTTTTGGCAGATAACTTGAGGAAGTGCTGGTATGCATTTAAGTGTCTTATGCATCTACTCACTGTTACTCAGTTAGTTTTAATGAGCACATATGTATCTATCAAAATAGACCTTGAACCTGAAAACTTAAACCAGGCACTTACAGAAACTTCTCCTGTCTGCTCTGCCACTTCTAAACAATCTTTTATCATTGGTAGATGTTATAAGTGAGCCTGATACCAAACAAGGGTCAGATACAGTTTCAGGAAACTGTCGTATCCTTCTTCACATCATTAATAATAGAAAGAGCATGCACAGCCAGGAAGCAGAAGCTGGGGCTGTTTTCATTATTACTCTACAGCACAGAGACATGGACCTCTCCGTTTTGCCAAACAACAACCATCCTGATAAATTTCTGCAACTGGAGGTTAAATCTTTAGTGAAAAACTCTGCCTTTCTACCAGCCAACTGGGCAAAATTCCCAGAGGCAGCTTTTCCTGGAGTGCAGCGGTGGCACAACAGGGTCTATTTACAGGTAAGGTCTAAAAGAGGCTGATATTTTCCTGATTTTTCTACTTTGTTTTAAGGATCAGGAGAAAAATTACATGATGGTGACAGGTCAGCTGTGGTTTCAGCTTCCTGCATCTCTTAATTGGGATCGTTAATATTCCTGTGTATTTTCCCATGGACATCAGTGAGGATCAGGCTCCATTAGAAGAGTTAGTCTCTTCAGGGAGGTCTACTGACTTTATTTCAGTGTATTAGGATTTCTACTGCTCTTTGTAACATTTTCATTGCATTTTCTAGAATGTCTACTGAAGTAAAATACCACTTAATTGTACTAAAGGTGTGTGTGGAATATTCTCTCTCAATAAAAGCCCCAGATTTGAAACTGAAAGTGAGGCCATATCCCTTAAACTTTATGAAAAGGCACATTAGAGGGACATTAGAGATTCTTGCTACAAATGTATATATCTACATAGCTCCCCATAACTTCCTTTTTATTTTCCTTATTTTTTTTCCCTCATTCAACTTCGTCCTTCCTGGTATACTGAAAGACAACTACTGAAAGTGTGAAACACGCTGACTGCGTCAATCCAGGTTATTATATAGAGGTAGCAGCAGTTTCTTGGTAAAAACGTGAATGTGCACTGCCTAGCAGAGGCCCTGGAGCTGGCGGAGGAGAAGTTCATGTCTGGATCAGCAGCAGTACAGCTGCATCAGCTCACACCCCTCTGGGCCCCACTTGCTGCTCCACAGTGCTCCTTCCCTGCTGCCCGGGGAGCCCCTCGCCTTTCCCCACCCCTAGCACGAGCAAAAGCTCCAAGGTCTGGTTCTTGTCAAGGGATGGAGACATACATAAGTGGCTGGGGGTGAGGGGAGTGATGGAGAAGGGTCTACATTCTCAGGATCCTTAGTGTAGGGATCTGTTTCCCCAGGGGAATGAGGAGTAAGAGCCAAAAAAATTTGAAAGTGGGGGAAGGGAGAATGATGCTGAAAGTCTCCCACAGCAACTTCCTATTGCACTTCTCCCTGTTCAGACATTTCTCCCCATCAGCTCTCTGAACCCCTTTGCTCCCTCCCAGAGTCCATCCCAGTCCTCTTCCAACTGCAGAAGTCTGACACCCGCTTCCATGCTCCCCCTTTGCTTTCCCTAGCTCCTTCCCTACCCTGTCCACCCTTCCCTCTGCCTGTCCACTGCTCCAGCCGCTCTGCTCATGTTGTATAATCCTCGCTGGCTGTCCACTGTATAATTCCCTCTGCCTGTCCACTGCCTCCAGCCGCTCTGCTGGTGTTGTATAATCCTCGCTGGCGGCTCCCCCATGCAAACAGCCCTAACCAAGAGCCCGAAGCATCCCAAACTACGGGGTATGGTGCAATGCTGGCCTCACCCCCTCCCCCCGTCTGAGCCCCTGTTTTTGTGCAGGAGGGAGGCAGCCACACACAGAGCCTCCCCCGCAGCAGGGATGCTCTCCCCATTGTTGTCAATCAGGACGCGCTGTCACCCAGCCAGGGCTGCAGAGCTGCGGGAGGATTAAAAATGTGTAGGGAGCCCAATTTTCGACTCGTGCTCCGCGCTTTTGCCACCAGCGAGAAGGTTTTCCTGGAACTCTGTGTCCCATCCCGGGATGGCTGTTACAAAGGAAATGTCTGTACTCACCATGACTCCAAAAACGGAGTTTGAAAAGTGGTATATTGTGTAAGTGTTAAACCTAGGATACAGTCTATACTTTTTAGTGTAGTCATTAGTGAATTCAAGCTGTCCAGATAAAATTCATTGTGCCATTCTCTCTCCCTTAGGAGCTTGCCTTCTTTTTCTCCTTTTGCTGACAATCAAATAAAGGAAAAGCACTGATGAGTTCCAGACATTAGACGAAAACACGATGGCACAGTGGACAACTAATGGTGCAGGAATAACATATTTCACATCAAGATGAGAGAGATAATGGGGTTAAGGGTTAGTTAATTCAGAAATGGAAAAGGGGGAATGGGAGGAGGAGAGAGAGAATTAATTTCAGAACATGTGTGCATGATCTAAATATTCCTAAAGTCATTAAACCTTGAGAGTAGCCTAAATTCCCTCTTTAGAAGTTAATATTCTCTGAAGAAACTAATGCTACTCAAGTCTCCCTATGCAAAGTGTTTGCTTAGTGGTATGTTTGTGGTCTCTTCCAAACTTTTATTATGAGATCGCTTAAATTTAAAAGCACTGAAATGCTTATGTGTTTTCTCCACCTTTAAGTTTTAAAATTTGTTTCCATTTTAAAAAGCAGCTTCATGTAATGACAAAAAACTGCTGTCTTTCTCTTCACTTTCCTCTTTGGTATCAGGCAAACTAAACAGCTTCTCCTCTTAGCATGTACTTTCATCATCTACTTTGACTAAAACAAACCATAAAGCAGTCCAGGAATTTTGGCCCTTTCTTGTGAAAAGCAGCATAAAAAGTACAGACTTTCTCCTGCAAATGTATCACTGCTGACTGCATTCTGCTCACCCTGACAATTTCCAGTCCTGCTGGACTCTCTGCCCCACAATATGTTTTAATGCCCAGCACACACCAGGTGATTAATCCTCCATATCTGTTTCTCATGCATGTCTCCCCTGTAGTCAGCCTGGTAGTTTTCTGCAATTCTCAGACTTCTCTTTCTTGTTTATATTTCCCTTTTGCCCCCCTATTTTTGGAAGACAGAAGAGAGCATTCGGTCTTAGCAGCATGCTACTTCTTGGCATGGTGTTTTTTGAGCCTTACACATGAGTTAATGCCTGTGTACCGTCCTTGCTTTTATATTCAGCATACCAGGACAAGAGGGTTTTTAAAAATCTGTAAGTTAGGTGCTGGGTTAGAATCACTTATTTGCCCCCTGGCTCAAATGTGAATTACATATTTCCACTCTCTCCCTTATTCTTCCCTAGACAACTGCAAGTGGCCACAATAAGAGCCAGCAGCAAGGTTTGCAGGAGCCTTGGTCTGTGACTGTACAAAAGTTTTTATATAATGCACTCACAGCCCTGCAGAGCTGCATTGCCAATGACAGATAAAAAAAACTTTAAACTAAACAATTCATTACAAGAAGTAGTCTCAATATTGTGCAATTAAAATAGTCAATATGAATATTCACTTTTGTCTAAATGTCTCTGTCACTTTGGCTGAAGTGTTTGTAACCATCTCTTTCCTGCCCATGTCAGGTGGCTTTTCAGTTTTGAGGGCAAGTTTAAGGCAACCTGAGGCTGCCTTAATGTCTCTGACAAGGAATCCAGATCCCCTTAATTTCCTTCCTTAAGTTTCATTTCTAGAATCATAGAAAGGTTTGAGTTGGAAGGGGCCTTACAGGTCATCTGGTGCCAGCTCCCATGCCATACACAGAGATGTCTTCCACTTGAGCAGGTGTCTTCAAAGCCCCAGACAGCCTGGCTTTGAATACTGTCAGGGATGGGCATCCACAACTTCTCTGGGCAACCTGTTCAAGTGTTTCACCATCCTCACAGAGATGAACATCATCCTTATAACTAATCTAAACTCACCCTCTTTCAGTTTAAAGCCATTTGCCTTGTCTTGTTTTTGTAAAAATTCTCTCTTCAGCTTTCTTGTCAGATATCTGTATGTATTAGAAAGGTGCTACTTGGTCTCCCTGTAGCCTTCTCTTCCCCAGGCTGAACAAGTAGAGAGGCTTCAATCCTCTGATCATCTTTGCAGCCTTGTCTGGACCTGCTCAGGCTTCTCAGGAACCCTTGATGTGAGCTGTCTGCCCTACTGTATTCCTTATCTCCTTATGTACCTTTGGTTAATCCTTGCCTTCCCGACTGCTTTTCCATCTCATCTCCTATGAGATGTGATTTGTTGAATGAAGCTCTCAAGTGCTAATATTCTCCATAACAAAAGAACTTTTAATTTTCCAAATGCAGCAAATGTAGTAATACCTACACAGTTGATACACCTACCACAGAGATTCTTAGCTACACCCTAGAAGTTTTTTGTCTGTCAGACCTTTTGTTTGCCTTCAAAATAGTTCTCTACACCAGAAGAATGTCCTTACTAGTACAGGGAGGGTCCTCCACAATCTGTTACGTGGTTTTTGCACAACAAAGGGTTATAGCATTAAACAAGCTACTGTCAAATATAATGACCATCCTTCTAGTCACTTTCATTAGGATTGAGAACGCTGTTATGAAACAAATCCTGTAGTATTTGGTGGCTGTAAATTTCTGTAGGACTGCCTTGCTTAAAACTTCTAGTTGTAGCTGCCCATCAACAGCGTTTCTTACTTTCCCTGAGCATCATTGCCAACATCAAGTAGAAACTGGGGCTGCCCACAGGAACAGAGAAACTGATTCTGTCTGGGGGGAAAGGAAAGAAAAGCCTGAGTTCCAGGAAGCATAGTTCCTTAATTTTTGAATCTGCCTCTTTGTTTTCTTCTTTCGGGTAGATGGGCTTGAAACCAAGGTCTAGCCTTAACTGTTGATGTCCAGGACTTGATGAGTGATACTTCGTATCACAGGCTGAAAAAATAATGGTTAGGCTCTTGGGTTGTTTCAGTGCTATCAACAACAACAGAAGTGGGAAGAGAAGGATGAAGCCAAGATAAAAATATTTCCTAGTAATAAAGACTAGATTATAATTTTAGTTGTATGTATTGTAAGGTATGCATAATTTGCATGATAAAATAATCAGCGAGAAAAAAACAGGGAGTAGGCATATGTTCAGTAATGGAACTGACATCAACCTTCTATAGATCTCTGGGCTTTTCACAGAATACTAGCACTTGTATGTGAGAGCTCTCTGGGTCTGTCAAAGAAGCACATCTTTTTCTCAGTGAAAAATGAGTTATTAACCAGTTATAAAAATGCTCTTGCTCGTGAGCTATATGTAGACGAACACAGTTATGTGTTTGCAGAGCTGAGCACTTTTCAGCTTGTTAAATAAGTATTTCACAAAGTTATTTCATCTACAATTTTCAGCGTTCTTACTAATTACTGCTTCTTTGAGTATTGGCTGTTCGCTCCTTCCATTTGGTGAATAACAACATGAACTGATAACATGAATTGATTTGTTCTGTTCCAGCCTCATTCACACTGCCTTCTTATTTCCAATGTATATAGTATGAATCCTGTAATGGATATTGATATCTAAATTTACAATACTTTTATTTTTCTTTGAACATTTGCTGCATGAGTCAGAGTCTGTGACAAAGACTGGGATGTGTTTTGAATCTTAAAAGAAAATGTAAAAAAGTAGCTTTTTCAATAATTAATACTAGAAAGCATATTTTTGTTATCTAACCTTACGTTTCTAGAATGCATATGTTTAATGCAATATTGTTCATATTTCTTTGTGTGATATCTTAGTCTTAAAAATTTTGGGATTTGATGAGATTCCAGCTTTTGTCCTTACTTTTACCGAACAAGTCTGTAAGACATATCTACCACAGAAATTTTGCAAACAAGCATCTGCTGTACTCAAGTGCATTCGCCCAATTAGTTTGTCACTTCAATGTCTGTTCTCTAACATTTCTGCAAACTATATCCTACCCCAAATTCTGGTCCAGCTCTCATGATAAAACCTGGTTGCTCCTCCCAATTGATTCCCTCTCTATATCTGCTCCAAGCCACCACACTTTCCTCATGCCTATGAAAAGAAAGGTACTTCAGACAGTAGGTGAAAAAATTTTGCAACAAAGCACTGTTTTTATGAACAGATTTTTGCATCATGCCATCTACTCCAAGTTTTGGAGTATTTTATGTAAAACAGCTTTAAAAATTTCTGTCAAGTCACATTCTTTTCACAACATTTTAGCCTAGGGAGACCAATCAACCCCTGGTGAGACAGTTCGCGTTCTTCAACAAAATGTTCTCCAACTTCAACTATTTAACAAGCCTGAGGGAAGAGGCATTAAGGTCATGACAAATCTTAAATAAGAAATAAAGTAAATAAAATGCAGTCAGAAAGAAAAGGCAGTTAAAAACACCAGCTCAGCTGAAATCTGGCCAGTACAGCCCAGAGGGCTTCAGTGCCAGCTGTAACTGCAATGCAGAGAGTAATATTATCAGGGGATGTGTGGAGGCTAACAAATGACATGTGGAAACGATGAACTAACAGAAGGATGGGAGGTCACTGAGGATCCACCCGCCTACTAATGGCAATTATTGATGGGAAACATGCTTAGTCACTTCTGCAGGATTTAGTGATAGGAATGCCAGCATGATGCTTCCTCCTAGAGTTTCTTAGACAAAGTCTGCTGTTTTCTCATTTCCACCTTCGCTTTCTGAAGGATATCAGTTCTTATGCTTCCTTCTACACCTGCCTGGCTCAGACTAATGTATACAAATCTATACATGTGCACAGACACTGCAGTCATGAAGTAGGTGATGGTACACAGCAGCTGACTTCCACTGAAAATGGATTCACTAGCCCACCAAGTGGACAGAAAATTATTCAAACAGAAGAAGCCAACAGTTTGCTTTCATCTTAGGGACTTTCACGGACTTGATGAGGTGTCCAAGCAGTTTTCAAAGTCAGTGTGCAGGAGGTCAGCTGCCCTGAGCTCCCACCAGAAAGGTGGAAGGAGAAGCAGTACATGCCCCTAGCCCTTTTGCAGCTGAAGTCCATCCAGCCTGCAGTAGCTTAACATCTGGAGATCTCAGTAAAAGTGAAAAATTCAGGGAAAGTCATCCTTACATGGAAGTAAGTTTCTCAGGACCCAGCTTCTTCACTGGCTGTTTACTATGTGCACTTTACCTTATGGACATCATGCAGCAGGTGCTGCACACACCTTTGTGATTTCTGAGAGCAGGAGAGAGGTGGGTATTGTCCCCTCCCAGCATACCTGACACACGGCCACTGGGTCAAGCCAAGTCTCTCCTAGACTCAACATAAAGTTCCTAAGGATAAAAGTACTCATGCGGAGGGATGAATATGCTCTGTGTCAGTTCTAAAATCCTAAGAGATGGTGTCAGTGTAAGGCAAAGGCTCTGCAAAAATCAGGTCTCTTAGGTACCTGACACACTGTGGTACCAAAGATCAGTGACAGGTTAATTGAAAGTATTGTGACAGAAGGCTGGGACAAATCTTGAATAGCTTGGACTAGAGAGTCTGATTGCATTCCTCCAGGAAATTACAGATTGAAAAGTATGGTGACTATTTTACAGATCCCTAAAGAGACCCTTAGTGCTGTTTTAGGAGGCAGCTGGTGACTTCTCAGAAAATATGATCCCACCAGGGCTGTTATTCTTCTTCTTCCTCCCTTGACACCCACATGTTCTAAAAGGTCTTATTTAACAGCTTTTGTTATTGGGAAAGTGCTCAGATATTTAATTACCTGTGAATTGTGACAGTTAAATGAAGACCCTCTTTGACCTCCTGACATGGATCTAGAATTCAAGAGTGTGAACAGAATTGTGCCACACCCCTGCTATCAGAGATGCATTTCCAGTTGAATGTCATTTACACACCATTGCCCCTGTGATCATTCTGCTTTGTCCTTACATATTTGCTCCTGCATCATACATCCATGGCTTCCACCAGAAGTATAATGTTCTACTGCAGTAGCACTGTTTCACTAAAGCAGAGGCCTTTTTCCAGCAGGCATTATAATGTCAGTTCACATTTGCAAGAGAACTTAATGTCCAGATTGTACCCAACTGTTGTCTTCCTTTCACTAAAGAAAGAAATCTGTCCAGAGTGAGCATTCAAGCTCCCTCACTGTAGTTTACTAGAAGCAGAAAAATGGTTGCATGTTCAGTTTTAAAATGATTCTGTTGCATTACAAGTGATAATTCTGGAAGGGGGCCTGTATTGTAGGTAATGCAAGTTAAAGCCAGGTTCTGATCTAACTTGTGTCTTACAGAGAGAAAAAAGAGCTGCCACTGAGCTGCCAGGCTTAGACTTGAACAGGGTCAGTCAAGAAATAATAGACAAATCCCTGGGGAAACACATTACTCCCATCACCCTGAAATCCACAATCAAGAGCAACCCATTGTACAGTGATATCCATGTGGATGATGACTGGGAGGAGAAGAAGAAGACTCCTTCCTGGACTGTGCAAGAGTATGACAGACAGTCCCTGCACTCTAACCTGGCCAGCCACATAAAGGTAATTGGCTGTTGTGCTGAGTTTGAGCAAGTGAATTGCTGTGAGCTGTGTGGTGTGTGCATAAACCACTCTGCAGCTCTCCTGGATCTTTAGGTGGGATTACAGAAATAAATGTGGAGGTATTTTCTGCTACAGACATGACATTAACATGAGTCTGATCAGGAAAGAAGTCTATGTATCTGCTGAGATTGCAGGAATTTCAATTATACAGTACATGACCTCTGATTAGAGAAACTCTTAAACCACAACGTTGTACAACTCAAATTACGTAGGGAAGAGCTACAAATGTGGCACTTAAATACTGTAGAGTCACTTTATAAATGTTTGTAGCAAAATTCTGTTATTAAATTACATACGTTTTTCTCAGTCTCATCCACACTATACAGGATCCTGCCTCCCTGTGGGTTGGCACAAATCACATCTAAGATTACTTTTTTTTTTTTTTTTTTCCTGTTCCATTTTTTTAAAGGGTACTCAGAACTGTGTTTATACAGTATGACATCTCTTCTTGAGAAGACAACATGGTGTGTTCTGGGTTTTTAAACACATTTCAATGGCTGGTGTCCTATTTTTGGTTCCTGGATGAAAAGTGTGGTTTTAATTTTCCCCAGTGGAACATTTGCAGCATCTGGAAAGTAGCACAACCTACATTCAAGTGAAAGTGTCTTGCATATGTGTTCTGATGTCTTAAATTCATTAATCAGTGTCTGATGATAGCCAAAATACTTCTGGGTATGTTCTAATGACTTCATGTATAAAAGAGAGAAACTAATTTCATTTTTCTGACTCTTCTTCTAGGAAAATCCTAATGATCTGCAGTTCTGGATGGGGGATATTTATACTCCTGGGTATGATACCTTGTTAAAAAAGAAGGAGCGAGAAAAAAAACATTCAAAATATTGCCGAATCGTTCTGCTCATAGTACTAGCCATTTGCATCCTAATTACTGTAATCATACTTAGTATTTTACTTACTTAGCTTAGCCAAATGTTGATGAAATTCTTTTTCAATAAATATTTTTATTAAATAATTTCCTTCTCTGGTTTTATTTGAATTCCATTTCTTTTGGTCACAAACCCAATTTGACACCACTTCTTCAAAATATTCCTGTACAGCACAAGGAATTGACCCAGAAAAGAGACAAATATTCTGTGCATGGCTGAGTGTCTCCTTACAGGTATAATTTAAAAATAAAACTATTCTCTATCTTTTTTAGTGCCTTCTTTAGTCTAGTGATTTAAGTCAGTATGTGGTATGTTACATATAGTGTGTATAGAGAACCAGCTGACTATTTGTTCAAATAAACACCTACCATCCTCTTTATCTTTTTATGATAGCTATTTTTAGAATATAGAAAAGCATTATAAAGCATCATTCAAGAGATCGTAAAGAATTATAAAGCAAAAATTAACACAGTACTTAGACACTGAGTGCATTGCAGCAATGATACAGCACATAGTAAAAGCCAGCCTAAACACATAAATATTTTCTTACACTTTTTCAGAGAAGAAATAGAGAAAATCAATCACTGAGTTTCTATCAAAAAATTCCATAACCTGTGATAAAGTTCTTCCATCACTAGGTCATATTCTTTCAAGATATGTCTGTCATCCCAAAAGATAGAGTGGCATTATTTTTTTTCCAACAAAATCTGTGGAGTACAAGAGTATATAATGGAATTAATACACCTTAAAAATATTACAGTTATATAACCAGGCTGTGGAAAGAGATCTTTGTAAATTAAAGGAATAAAATTAAATGTTTAGAGCACATGGACCATTAAGTTAATACACCTCAGAATAATTTGGGAGAATCAAACCATGAGATAAAATTACATGAACACTGAGACAAGAACTTCAAGTAATTATTTCCTTTCTGAAAAGGTACTCTGGGTGCTGCAAATCCTTTATACCTCTGTATTTGGTATTTAAAGAGCTATGAATGTTATTGAGATAGGGATTTCCCTTTTGAACAAGAATCTCACAGATGCACATAATCTGGAAAGCTGAAGTTATACCAACTCTGCTTTTTGTCCCGCAGAAAATACTTTTGATTAGTCACGAGTAGAACTAAGGTAGAAGGTTTGTACTAACCCCTCAGAACTCTAGAATGTGCCCTACCTACAGCAGGTTTGCCCTGCTTTAACTCATGTCAACATGAATTCATCTTCAGACAACTGTATTTCATTCCTTCCTTCTCATCTAGTCTATGACTGATTCTTTTGTGTGCTGTAACTTCTTGGACCTTACTCTAGCTTGTACTATAACTAGTTTGAAGATTCAGCCTGAAAAAATTCAAGCTAAAAAAGCTTACTGCTTTAATCTGGTCTGCAGACAACAGTAAAAGAGTAGCAGCATTTAAACGCACGTGCATAAAATGTGTATCCCTGTTACAAAATTGGACATTGCTGTAAATATACAAGGGAACTCAGTCTCCTGCCTTGCTGCAGTTTCAGTGCAGATGGGGGTTCTTGTCTGAAAGATCAGGCCCGTTCAGTTTACAAAAGTAAGAACTTGGGAGTATTTTACAAGACTAATAGCTGACATTATGAAGTAACTACTAACATTAAACCAACAATACTTGACTTTTTTCCAGCCCGAGTACATTTGCTTTAAGTGCATTGCATCCAATGCAGAGCCGTACTTTTGTAAATTATTGAGGCCTGCAGGCTGGAAGCCCAAAAGCAAAGAGCTCTGTAATTTCCAGGAAAACCGCCAATAATGCGAGTTTCTCAACTGCATTACTCTGTGAGGGCTTAGCTGAAAGGATGAAGCCGTTTCCTCCACAAGCTGGACTACGGGATGTTTTACTCCGATTTCACTGCTGTCACCTAGCGGAGAGCCAGCAAGGAGGAAAAACGTGTCAGGAGCGAAGATGCCGCTTGGAAATATATATATATATATATATATATATATATATATATA
The DNA here is from genome assembly GCF_048771995.1 of Taeniopygia guttata. Taxonomy (NCBI): domain Eukaryota; kingdom Metazoa; phylum Chordata; class Aves; order Passeriformes; family Estrildidae; genus Taeniopygia; species Taeniopygia guttata. The sequence continues at coordinate 6,280,112 of NC_133063.1, read as the reverse complement.
TATGTATATATACATATACATGTATATATACATATATATACATGTATATATATATATATATACACACATATGTGTGTACATATATACATATATACATATATACATATAGACATAGACATAGACATAGACATAGACATAGACATATAATATATATATACATATACATATATATGTATATATACATATATATACATATACATATATAATATATATATTATATGTATATGTATATGTATATATATGTATATGTATATATGTAAATATATATGTATATGTATATATATATGTATGTGTATATATATGTATATATATTATATATATGTATATATATAATATATATACACATATACATATATATATGTATATATACATATACATACACATATATAATATATATAATATATATATTATATATATGTATATGTATATGTATATGTATATATGTATATATGTATATATGTATATATGCATATATGTGTATATGTGTATATGTGTATATGTGTATATGTACACATATATGTGTGTATATATATATGTATAGGTATATGTATATATGTATATATGTACACACATGTATATATATATATATAAAATTTGTTTTTGTTTTTGTTTTTGTGGTTTTTTGTTGTTGTTGTTGGTTTTTTTTGGTGTTTGTTTTTTTTTTTTTTTTAAATCATGTCATGCTTCTCTTGGATATGGGGGAAGGGCTGCTCGGTTTTTTGCGATCCTCAGGAGCCGTCGCGATGCGGGCTCCTTTGGTGACCCCTCGCGGCGGAGCGCGTTCCCGGAGGGAATCCGCGGCTCCAGCGCCTTCCCGGGAAGGTGCGCACGGCAGGGAAGGGAAGGGAAAGCTCCTCCGTGCACAGGGGGACCTTGTCACTGTCTACAGCTACACAAAAAGAGTTTGTAGACATGTGGGTGTCAGCCTCTTTCTCTAGGTAGCAAGAGGAAATGGCCTCAAGTTGTGCCAGGGAAGGCTGGGAATGGATAGTATAAGAAAATGCTTCACTGAAATGGTTTTCATGCACTGCACCAGGTTGCCCAGAGAAATTGTGGGGTCACCACCTATGGAAGTGTTCGAGAAACATATGGACATCAGTTATATGCACGCAGTTTAGAGGTCATTACAGTGATGCTGGTTTAGAGTTGGTACTGATTAGCTTAGAGGTGTTTTCCAACTTTAATCATTATATGATTCCATGAATGAAACATCTCTACTAGGTAAGTTTCCTGTAAGTAATCTCTATGATTTACATTCATTGGTCTCTTCCTACCCCGAGAGCACACTAACACATATAATTTCATACTTTCATAGAATCATAGAATATACTGAATTGGAAGGGGCCATCAGGATCATCAAGTCCCACTCCTTGCCCTGCACAGGACATCCCAAGAATCTCACCCCAAGAATGCCTGAGAGCATTGTCCAAACACTTTATGAACTCTGTCAGGCTTGGTGTTGTGACCAAATCCCTGGGGAGACTATTCCAGGGCACAATCACCCCCCTGGGTGAAAATCCTTCTCTTGGCATCCAACCTAAACCTCCCCCCATTTAACTTCATTCTGTTTCTTCAAGTCCTGTCACTGGTCACAAGAGTGAAGGGGTTGGTGCCTGTTCCTCTGTTTCACTCTGTGTGGATGTTGAAGACCTCAGTGAGGTCTCCCCTCAATCTCCTCCAGGCTGAAGAGTCCAAGTGACCTCAGCCACTCCTCACAAGGCTTCCCCTCCAGACCCTCCACCGTCCTTACAGCCCTCCTTCAGATGCTCTCCAGTGGCTTAATATCTTTTTATATTGTGACATCCAGAACAGCCCCCAGCGCTCGAGGTGAGGGACCCCCAGGTCCTTTTCCTGTAGCCCTGCAGAAAACTTAACTTCAATAAGACTTTAAGCAAATGCTTAAGGATAAGAAAGAAGTCAAGTTTGCATCAGAACATAAATAAATCTTGGCCTGATTAAAAAATTTTTATTCCAATAGTAATCAACTAAAATAGCAGCAAAGACTCCTATGTAGTCAGTGAAACTTCTTAACATACTACACCAAGTTGATAGATCTATATCTTACCAGCACCTCTAAAAAGATGTAGGACAATGGTACAACCGTGGTAGAACACTGCCTTTTGCTGGGAAAACTGGCATTTGCAGTAACATGCAGTAACTGCAGGAATTTTCTGTTATAAACTGCACAGCAGCAACCTGGAAGCAGATAAGAGTTCTGCAGATTGTGCCCACTTATAATTGCACTGGCAATTACTATATTTCACAAATTATTTTAGATATATTACCTATTCTCAAGTAAATGAGGATTAGCTGTTTAAACTACCTAATTGATTGAAATTTTTATACTGGCATTCAGTACAACTACTCTCCCAAGTCACTAGAACATATTGGAAGACTGCTGAGAAAATTCTCGGCCTTTCTCTTCCTTTGCTTCATTCTTCTCACCCCAAAAGTGTCCAGAAATATGCAACTATGTTCTCATTAAATTTGGTTTTGGCGTGCAAAGCTGATTAAAAAAGAGTCCTGCATGGTTCTGGCAGTTCAACAGGCACAATTTGGGAAAATTACAGCTATCACTCCCCTTCAGTAAAGCACAGACCTGGTCCATGAAAAGATCTCACAGGGCTTGTTGCTTTAACAGGGTACATCTTTTCATCTTCCAACCTATTTTTTTCCCTTCCAATGCACCTATTACAGAAGGCAAGGTCTATAACAAAAAACAAACAAACAAAAAAAAAAAACAAAACAAAAAAAAAAAAGAGGAGGGAGGGAGGGAAAGAGACATTGAGACATTTTTGAGTTTGCCATGGGTAAAATTAGCTAGTCACATCAGGATTTAAAAAGAAAGAAGCAATGTAAGTTGTGAGTTGCAATATACTATATCTCTGAGTAGGGCAGAAGTTACTAATTTAATTGTGATATTTTGGTGTATGAATGGTAAATGAATAACAGCAGTATCTGTTTTAGACACTGTGTATCTCTGCTATCTATCACTGAAAGATCAGGAAGGCCTACCACAAATTTCCCTTCCCAGGTTCCACTGATTAGTTCAGAGACATTTCGAAGCAGGTCAGACTGCCGAATACACTCCAAGGATCTATTCTATGTGGTTATGCTCCTGAAAGTTGAGTAATTCACTGAAATACAAATTTATGAGTGATCTAGTCAGCCATCAGACAGGCATCCAGCACAACAAATACAATGCTTCTGTCAACTATTTTCTCATGTGGTTTTGCTGGCTAGAATATGCATCTAGATTTGAAAAGTTTGAGTAGCAGTTGCCTTCTGTAACAAGTGACAGGTGTAAGATAAATTATATAATCTCTTTGTCACACAAGATAGATTTCAAAAGTTATTAGCACCTAGTATGTTAAGTGGATTACACTTTTTGATTTAACAACAGCACTTCCTCCCTATATAGCTTCCTTCATGAAAAGTGCCTTTAGAATTATCTACTTTTCAATAAAATATATTATTATTTTCCTAATTAGTCTTATTTTGTGAGTGAAGAAGCATAAAAATTTCTGTGGATTGATAGTTCTGCTGAGGCCTGCACAGCCATAACCTGCTTATTTGTGACCATGATTATTTGCATTCTGGAGAAATGCATTCCTGAACGCAGGAAAGGTTCTTCTGTCTGTGAGATCCTGCTTATATTGAAAAGCTTTCTCTGTTCCAACTCTTATTTCCCATGATATTTGTTTGGACTCAAGATGCTGCTATACCCCTATTCAAGTACATGGGGTACCATATATTCATAGGAACATGACATGTGCCATGGTTCAATTAATTTCTCAGCAACCTGGTAGCACTGCAAACTCAGTTGTAAGTCAAGTTTGATGGGCCTGTGCCCACTTGTCTGAAAGGAGGACAACAGAAAAATGGTGGAGAAAAATAAATTTCTTCATGTAATAGTCATTTGTAAGTCCATGAATCTAAATCTGTGTAAGATTTAACTTGCAAGATTTGGGATTTGTGGGAGCACTGCCCCCTCCCCTCCTGAACAAAGAAAACCACATTCCAGGCAGATTTCTGTGAAGAACTGATGTAATTCTAGTCTGAGCTGAGGTAGACTCTGAATGAACATGTGCCTTAGGTAAGGAGCTTTTGACCAGATTGCTCTATCCCTTTTGATTTTTTCCATTTAAAACTGTTTCTAAGTGAGCTTCTCCGTGGGAGCAGCCTACCTGGTCAGTGGTGGCAGTGCATCCTGCCAGGCAACCCTCTTCCTGACAGAGGTACTTGGAGGATTTTCTAATCATGGAAGCTGACTTTGTGAATCTTTGCAACTGGAAACTTGTTGTAATGATCCTGATATGGTGAAATGCTGATCATGAGACATTGAATCCAACAATCAGAATATTCTGTTACAATTTACATATTGTTAAGGGTTTTTTCCTCACCAGAGCTATTGTAAGTCATCTGGTTGTGGAAAAAATGCTGGACACTCTCTCCTCTGATATATTACATTCTATTAAGGCAACCCAGCAACAAAAATCCTGTACACAATTATATTTTAAATGCATTATTGTAACCAGTTGGCCAGCAATTTTTAGGCTGAGAGAGAAGAATGGTTAATTCATAGCAGCATGACTAGCTATGTCATTTTCACGTAAACACACAGATCCAGAGTTGTGCATTATTTTTTCCATCCATGTCTTTAACTTCACAGACAACCCAGTATATGAACCAGCCTCCCTGAAGAGGGCTTGTTTCTCTCTGGGGTTTTGCCTGTGCTGCTTGTGCTCTTTTTGGAAATTCTCCAATAAGCCACTCTCAGCTCAGAAATCAATTTGCTGCAGCTGCTGTAGTAAATTGAACCTCTTGTAGCTGTAAGTGGGTTCATCTGTGGGAATTCTTGTTGCTTGTGGTAAGGTTAGTCTTCTTGGAGGAAGCATTGTGGAGTTAAGGTGGAGGGCAGAAAGTTTTATGGCATCACAGTTATTGTTCAACACACAGCACAAATCTACTGAGTGTTGGGCTTATTTGCTTCAAATTTGGCAGACTGCTGTTCTTAATACCTATGTGTGTGTGTGCCTGTTCAGCCTTTAAAATTGCTTTTCTCTAGGCGCAACTGAATACTGAAAAATACACACATAAGTATGCGTGCTGAAATGGTTTTTTTATTGTTGTTCTTGTTGTTTTTTTGAGTTGTTTGGGTCTCTCTTCTAGATATCTTGATTCTGCCTCAGAAAGGAAAGTGATAAAGATAGTGGAAACAACAGGGGATGGTTTTATTGTAGGAGGTGCTTGCTTTTGTTCAAAGTCTGATTCCTCTTTTCTACACATATGCATTTTTTATTTAATGAACTGTGAGAATGATGGTGTTTTGAAACTGCTTGGGGTATAAAATAATCTGGGTACAGAAGCCGTTAGTAAATAATGTTCTGTGACTAGCCCTGCTGGTGAATTGCTAAAGGAGAGACTGTATGCCCCATAAAAGTAGTTCTTAGGCTAAAATGAGCACAGGGCATTCAATCTTTAAATTTGCATTAGTTCTCTGGCTTTTTTAATGAGCAATGCCATAAATATTGTCTCAGGTCATTGAGATGTGAGTTGAACCAAGTGTTAGTAAACTGGCATATTGGTAATTTGCATAATTGAGGGCCTAAATTTTTTATTTTTATTTTCATTTTTTAAATATCTGTTTCTTAATATTAACTACATCAAGTTTTATTAACTGAATTATTTGTAGGGGAAAAATTCAAGTAAGGAATCTGAAATCTCTGTTTTGTTTGAAATGGTCTTCATTGCTCTAAAGGTTTGACAAGTTATTTCACCCCATAAACACTTCTGAAATGCCTGCAATATTAACCTACCATAGAGTACAGTTTATATAGACTGTTTAAAAATAAAATAACAAAAAAATGGAATGGAAAACCTCCTAATTTGTTAAGATTAAGCTGAGGATAAAGAGAAAGCTATGACATTAAATCAGGCTTTGTCCCTGATTGAAATGTGATATAGAAAGTATACTTACGACAAGAATAAATCCTGGGCAAGGCATTTAGAATTGAATGATACACAACAGTATCTCTGACTTTTTACATATGGGTTAAAATATTAAATATTAGAAGTAATTAAGCTGGAAGTATAAGTTTATGCAAAGCTCAAAGCTAGAGAAAAATGGGTTCTCCTTGCAAATGGAATAGAGATGTTATTTGCAGTCTGGAAGGCAGTGTGTTAAATCGGCAAGTTGTCAAGTCCTGAGGCAGCAGAAAACAAATGCGTAAAAAGGTTTATAGCAGTAATGTTGTGTGGAAATGAATGTTGCAATACACTGCAAACTACTGCGGGAGAGAAGAATTCACTTAGGGCCTAAATGCATGTCTGACCTTGAAGTTGAGAAATCAGCTTCTTTGGGTATTTTTGACAAAAATAAAGGTAGGATCTGTATAGTGAAATCCATTGAATTTTACCTTAGTGACTACATTTAAGAGTATGTGCCTTGGTCAGATACTTTCCCCAGTGCTGTGTTCATACCCCCATGACAACAAAGGAGTTGAGTGACCTTGTTTTCAGAAGGTAATTCTACAATCAGAAAATCTGCTTCCATTCCAAGAGAGATCTCCTTGCATTATAGTAGATTATTCCCTGCACCCCTGAGTTTGGACACAACAATTGTAATGATGGCTCAGTCAGATGCTGCCAAAGTGCCTGGCCTTCCTCCCTCTGCCTCCTGGCAGCAGGCATCTATCATTGACTTTTCCATTTGTTTGACACCTGTAACATTTCTTGGATCCTCAGTCATACACCTTTGCTCCAGGCATGCTCTTCAGTGTATTTTCAGTCCTGAATTCTGTCCACTATTTTCTCATGTGATTTTGCTGGTTAGAATACACATCTGGATTTGAAAAGTTTAGAGTAGCAGTTACCTTCTGTAACAAGTGACAGGTGTAAAATAAAGTGTATAATCTCTTTGTTGCACAAGATAAATGTCAAAAGCTTTTAGCACCTAGTAGAGGTGCAGAGGTCAGTAAAACTGCAATTCTCACACAGCTATGAGCTGAGGCTGTGGAGAGCATGCAGGGCACCCTGTCTGTCAGACAGGCAGTTCAGACAGGAGCTGGACACCAAAGCAGCTCAACAGGCTGTACCCTGCAACTGGGGCAAGCCAGGCAGGCAGCATTGGTCATCTCTGCTGGCTCCCGCTGAAACTTCTTGTGGGATCAGTTCACTCCAGACAGATTACCCTGTCTTTTAATGAAAAACATCCTCCCCACTTTCTCCCCTGCAAATGTTTTAACATGTTATGGCTGGGGCCTGAAAGCTTCCTGAAAATAAAACTTCTTTTTGCTGGTGTTTTCTTAATCCATTTTAACTTCATTATTCAGCATGGCGATGTGGACTGTGTGAGATACAATGACAGCTCACCAAAACCAAAATTATATGTATTTATGTGGATTATCAGGAGCTTAGTGTCCAAAATCAGTTACAAACCTAGTAACTAAGTAAACTGCTGCTGCATGCTTATGAAGTGTTAAGAAATAAACTTTTACTGATGATTACAGCAGACTCAATTGGAGAAACTTGTTGATCAATGAGATGATGAGGAAGACATCCATTATAAAGTTCTGCAAACTAAGCACAACTAAATTCTTGTAGCACAGTGGTATGCTGCACTTGATTGACAAGTACTACAGTCCAGGAGGCTTTCCCTGCCTGCTACCTGTTGGCAGATGTGCTTCCAGCTATACCTTTAAAACTTGAAAACAATAAGGGGCATTTCTTGACAATTCATTCTAAGGATTCTGAGTAATATCGTCCTCAAAAAAAAAAAAAAGTTCAGTGGCTTAAGATTTTGTAATTTTTTCCTTTCATACATGGCATTCAGAGAGGATGTTAGCATCCCTTGGAAGTTGTTCTTTGTAACATCAGCAGCGTTGTTAGATTCTCCTTTTACAGTATACTTATGAGTTTCTTCTCAAGTTTCTTTTCTGACACAAAGTTAGCTCTTCCTATCTGGTTAAATATGTATATACCAGCATCACATTTGGTTATTTGACATGGTTCAAGCCTATGGAGCCAGCTACATCCACTGCTTGCTTCTAGCCAGTTTCAATTCATGTTTCTCATTGACAGTATGCAAGTCTGGCAAGCACATTTAAGCTTCAATATAAATCAGCTTATATTTGCAGCTCCCTCTGACATAAGTGCACAATTTATGCTGCAGGTGATGCAATATTCTCTGGAGACTGGCTTGCCACACTGAGCTCTCTCATCCAGTGATATATCATCTGCAGAAAAGATGCACCACCACCTGTATCAGAGTCATACTTTGTATTAGGGCCAGGGACCTCAAAAAGTGGCCACTCTACATTTAAATAAGCAGACTTCAAAATGCGTGGGTGAAGACTGATGAAAACAGGTAGACTCTGGAATATGACGCTCTCAGGGGCAGGATGCAGGTGATCAGGTGCTGTTAAGCAACAGTGCCAGGGTGCTGGGCTGCTTTAAGAAGTGAAAAGCTGAGAACTCCTGGGGAGTTGGTGGCTGTCACTAAACCATCACCCAGTTCCTGGGTGCACAGATCCTACTTCTAAGGAACATAGCAGGAGCTCAAAGCTGCCTGGCACAGAGACACTGCCTAAATTATCACCAGGATGCTTCTGACAAAATAGCAGTAACTGGTTTTTATAAAAAAAATAAAATTCTTTGCTCTCTGTAAAATGGCGAGTCATTTTGACTCATCTTGCACATCATTTCTTCAATGTGGCAATGTTAAGATGCAAAATGAGTTAATATCTATTCCAGAGAAAGAAAGTGAAGAAAGTTCTCAGTAAATGTTGCTCATAAACAAAGATTTTGTTCTATTTTAATTATGCTGGCAGAATTTGCCCAAAACCTACATATTTCTCTTTTTTTTTTTCCTCAAGAAGTAAAGCAGATGGTTTTGACTTTTAACCTGGTTCTGTCTTCTAAGTTCTCCTGTTTTGGAATTTCAAATGAAATTAAAAGAAAGAAAGAAAAAAAAAAAGACCATTCAAGTTTGTTTTATAAGGTAAATGATCATAACTACTTTGCAATACAATTGCAGAGTTGAGGTCTAGTTTACAAACACTTATTTTCTTCCAGAGAAAACTAACACACTAAAGCAGTCAATAAACTCTATTGTGAAAGTGTAATTTTTATTATGTAATATAAATTTGTTTTCCATTTAGTGTAACCTCTCCATCTACAGCTAGAATGCTCAGATGATATTTATTTACATTAAAAAAAAAAAACAAAAACGGTCTTCAGCAAACATCAAACATCTACTCCCTTGATAAAAATACTGGCATCAAACAAGGGAACAGAAGTGTGACTACTGCTATGTTGCATAATGCCTTAAAAATGTATTAAATTACGTTTAAAAACTTACGTTTTCCTTCAAAGTTTAATTTGATCAGAACTATAGCAGAAGGCTTTTAAAGTACAGGCATCTGTACAGATTCCTAGTTTTCAATTACAATATCAGCATTGGACCTGAAAAATCTGAAAAGAGTTAAAGAATTGGTACTAAGTATAATCTATCAATTTTTCCTGCTCCAAATTTGGGCACCATGCTCAAAAATCTAGAATTTTTGAGATACTGAACCTGAGTCATTTAATCAAATGCTGATTTGATTCTGTAAACATGCTGAAGCCTGAAGACATGTTTTTGTTCTCAAAGATGGAGAATGGCCAAGCACGGCCTCCTGTGCTCAGGAAAGCCCCAAGTTCAGGAGGACCTTCTGCTCTCAGCTCTTCTTAGGCTTTTACATAATAGGAAGTTGCTGGATTTGCTTCAGGTAATTCTCTCTGGAGAATAGTTAAGTGAATGATGAGATTTTAAACACTAAAGTTTGAACTTTAAACCAGTTTCACACTGGTACTGTTTTGTTTGTGTAGAACCTCACCAAACTCAGTATTATGAGATGGAACTTCTGGTTTCACAGCAGCAACCCAGTTCTTGAAGCATCCAAGACCTCACCTTTGCAATATCTAATTTCCCTAAGGGTTCTCACTGGTGTCTTCCTGCCCTACTCTATATTGAATTCTTATGTCTTTGGTACTGACTGTGTTATCAACCAGTTCAAAAATAGCCTTGGTTAAAATTAATGAAAAATGTAAGTATGAAGGCATTTTAAAGGCATGAAAGATATAATGAGTACTCACATATCTGCCCTCTGGCCTGCACATCATCACTGCTATTTCTGTACCTACACAAGAAGTTCTTGTTATCTCGGATACCTACTGTTATCCTGCATAATTTTAGTCCCTGGATACTTTATTAAATGTTCAGACTTATTTTCAGTACTTATTTTTCACATTCTGCATACTTCTTTTTTTTATTTGAGGCACTAAAAAATGTAAAATTAAGTCAGGTTGGTTCAGTTGTTGTACTTACAAATGGGTGCACTGTAAATTTACACAATGGGAATTTCTCTTAGTGCTGGCACTGTTTCTTTGAGAAACCACTTTTTTGCTTCCTTTAAAACCCAAGGGATTTTTGCATGGCAACTTATTCATGCCTGCCCATTCTCTAATGTATTATTCTGCTGAAAACTGGTGTCAGTGATGAGTTCTCTTCTAAGAATATGCCCCCATGCTAGCCTCAGCTTCATTGAAAATGAGGCATTGAAAAGGAGACTCTTTTCTTGTGTAGGATCTGTCAGCTACTGTTTAAGCATAAAGCAGCATGCTGAGCACTCTTCAGTGTGAAATGGCTTTCAAATACAACTCTGAAAACAGAAGAGATGAATCATTGAGTGTATTGAAGGTGAAGATAAGACTTTTTTCCTGTGTCCCTGGTTTAAAAGAGTGAAGCTAAATAAACGGAAGAGAATGGCAAATTTTAGATCTTCAATAAAATCTATGATTTCCTGCCTGACACTGCAAGAGACAGATAAGAAATATTCTGACTCCCTTCTGCTCAGGAAATCACACTTTGGGAAAAGGCAAAGATATGAGAAGAGTTGAGGTCTGAATTTTTCCATCAGAATAGGAAAGTCAGTCTGTAGAAAATGTTCTCCAGCAAATAAATTCTGCAGCCTTATGCTGCTGGGGAAATGCTACTTTCAGGGTAGTAGCAGGGATCTTGATGTGTGCTTGACAGAAAAAATACTTATAAGCTGTATTTACCAAATAACACTGGTTTAGCATATTAATCACTTTTTGTACCATGGCAGAAGAGAAATGCTGCAAAGACAGGGCATGGTTTTATTTTATATGCTCTTATATTGCACTAGGTGCTTAATAGCTGAAATCTGTTTAAAATATTATTGAGAGAAAATAATTAGTTAGCTGAAAAATATAAGTTCTAGTGTTAAAATTCCTAGTTGTAATTACTTGAATAAAAGGAGACAGAGACAAGGATTAGTCACATACACACAGCAAGGACTAATAAATGCAGATTTCTTGCTTTCTCATTTACAATTACTGGTGAAATAAAGACAAATATAGCTAATAATAGACTTGAACCACTAATTTAATATAAAAATATCTTTAGGTAATGATATCAAATGTTGTTTACTGTCCATGTCGCAGGAATAGGGAGGGATGGTGTTGTCTCTCCTCCTCAAGTGTTTTTGTATTGTGCTGCACAGCTGTGCCTTCAGGTTTATCTCCAGCTTTTCAAAGTTTGGTTTAGTTGGTTGCTGGCTTCTTCTTTCCTTACTTCCTGTTTTGCAAAAGATTATAGCCAGAAGAATGACAGAGGGTAAGTTTTGGTGGCCAGAGCAGTCAGTCTTACCAGTCCAGCCAAAAGGAGCAGTGCATGCCCTCCTGCTAAACTCTTTCTGGCTGTTTCCTTTGGGTGATGTGATGGTACCTCTCCATATCAGCCCTGCTTGTATCAGCCATCTGGGAAGAACTATATATAATGGAAGTGGTGGAATATACTACTTGAGGAATTTCTAAGTCCTTTGTTTATTAATTAAGAATAATTTGCAATTTATTCTCCTTGCCCCAGAAGAACTTTCACATCTTTGTCCACAGAGCACTCAAAAGATCTTAACAGCCCCTTCTTCTATGATTGCCACATATACCACATATGGCTGCCACAAGGTATACAAAATTGTTCCCTAATATAAATTGAATGAGAATTCATTTGGATCAGCCTGCTGTCATCAACCTTGCATCTTCCAGCCTGAAAGGATGGGTTCCCGCATGGGACAGGAGCCTGACTAACTAGTCTAACTTTAAAATCCATAGCCTTTTTTACTTTAGCTAGATTTTGCATTGACACAGTTCTTGGAGACAACCATAGTTAGGATTATACAAAAAAGAGTAAGACATACATGCTTATTTTATCATCAGAGAAATTAATCCATATTTGTCTTATGATTATCTGAAATTTCAGAAGCTTACCCATGAGAAAATTTCTGTTAGAAACTTGTGGCATGAGACTGTAAATTTGTAAATTTTCTTCATTCTTACCTCAAGGCCGCAATCTAAATTGATAAACAATCCTAAGTCCTGGGTATTTTCTGCAATTTTTCACATGCTGATGCTCATCAGTGTTGTAAATGCCAGTTCCCCACCAAGCAAATTTTTTCTTTGCAAAAGTTGCATGAAATACAAGTAGCTATGTAAGCAGTGGGATTTTGCAAAGCAAATTTGCCAGAGTTCATGCTTGATGCCATTGCCCTGGGAATGTTAAGTTTCTAAATGCACATGAGTCACAAATATAATTTAGTAGTTTCTCTCTTCACTATGGCCACTTTTAAGAGTAAAAATACATTACAAAATTTTAAATTCCAAGTACTCTATTTCTATAATCACAACAAGCTTTAATTCCCACATTAGCGATTTGGGGACAATGCCTTTAAATGCAAACATATACTTTTACTTCGTAGCATCTCTTAAAATATAGCCATTCTAAAGAAAAATATTGTGGTGGTCTCTTTATTTTATGTACAGAGTTAACCTTTTGTAATTTTAAACTTCTAGTTTAACTGTCCTAGTTCCATTAGGATAGCTTCCATGCTAAAAAGAATATATTCCACTGAATTTGGGCCACCATGTACTGGGTAACTGAGTAGAGAAAATATGCCACAAACTGCTCATTGAAAAAATGAGGTGATAGAATGGAAATCAGGGATGATTCTCTCTTCAGCTGTGGGGTCCTCTTCAGTCAAGTGTAGGTTTGCAACATTACTAATAAAATATCTTATTTATATTATAAGTAAAAATGCTAGTAAAAATTATTAAAAAAAACCCAAACTTTTTATATGATGTATATTTAAAACAGAGAAACTGTGTTCTTGTAGAAATTTGTTGAATGGATTACATGGTTGATATTTAATGCATGCATTTTTACTCACAGAAATATCATATATTTTAAACCTAAAAAGTGTTTTCTTTCAATTGTTTTAATTAAAAAAAAATTTGAATGCAATCACAGGAAGATAAAATTAAAAATCCAACTTTTTCCTTGGGAAATACCTTATGCCTCTTAGAAGATTTATTTATTTGTTTGTTTGCTTGCTTGCTTGTATGTGTTTCCCCTCAAAATTCTAGATTCTCTGAATAAAATACCTTATACAAATTAGTTATTACTTTTGAAAAAGATAGAATTATTTGGGAAAAACTTCTATTAAGAGATATCTACTGTTTGTGCAAAATATTGCAGCTACATTGGGCAGAAATGAGCAGGTAAAAGATAATTTTTTCAAAACTGTGATAACATTTTCATCAAATAAATCAGAATGCAAGTAGAAAAGTTTTTTTTTTTCTTAAATTTTTCTAATAAAAGGTAGAAAAACAAAATAGTGCACTAATAACTTGGTTCTGAAGACATATAATGGTTTGAATTGCAATTAAATGCCGCCAGAGACCATCTGACTGCAACCACGGTGTTGTTTCACAAGGTGGCACAACTCTCTTCCTATTGTGCATGTATATTTTCCTCATCTGACATCTATTCAGGCTCCCAGTGTAGCTGTTAAAGAACCTACCTGTATTCAAATCAAGAAAGCATAAGAAAGGTCTCAGGCATAAACAAGATTTCAGGCCCATTCCAAGGCTAGTTGAAATCAATAAGCAGCTTTCCAAAGTCTTTGGTAGGAATTTAATAGTTTATCCATGGCATGTTTAAACTCTCCTGCCAGGCTTTCTAATCCTGTGTGTGATCAGCTACAGCAGACAACATATTAAACTTCTCAGGCAAAATAATCTAATAATGCTTAGCTCTTGTCTGGCTTTTTAGAAATCTGAGTATGATTATTAATACTCTAATCTAGTAATAAGAACAAGAAGCTGACACATCCATAATCCTACCAAATTCAATGGGACAGCTTCTACGTAAATTCAGAGTACTGACAGACTGAAAGACTGGATTCTAATAATAAAAATTCTTTATATTTTGCTCTCTTAATATTAAAGTATTATTATTTATATTCTTAATTCAGACTTTGGAAATTTGTCTCTATAATCAAGTGGGAAAAGTGAGATAATATAAAAAAGAAATATTTTTTTCTGGCTTTATATAATAGTTTCACAATAATGTTATTGCAGTTTTTTATAAAGAGGATGAATCTTGTAAGTATCAGTATTTGTCCTTCATCCAGGCATTTCAAGCTACAGACTAGAAGGATATTCCATTAGGTGACTTTGATATCAAATTTGAGTAAAAGTCACATTTGAGTAAAATTCCTAACAAACTTGGAAAAAATGTTGTTTGTTATTAACTTGTTTATAACCTCTTCAACGGTTCTTATAAAAGGATTACATAAATGCATTAAACCAATACGCCTAGAATCAGACTTCTGACCATACAGTTCTCTCTTTCTAGTTTTTTCTTTTAAGATACCACATGGTTCATTGACACTGGATTTTGGAAGAGGGGATGTGTATGTGTTTATTGTCACTTCTGTTTTGGCTGGTTTATAATGAAAGATAATTATTCAATCCTGCCTCTGGAAGCAATAGCTGTTCATGTCTGTAGACACCCTGCTATTATCTTTCTAGTTCTCTTCTGAGTAGATTTTTTAGATCTGAGTAGATTTTTTTTTTTTTAGTTCAGTTTAGATTTTTATTTACTTTGCAAGATTTTTCTTTTCAGATTGCTTGAGCAGCCTTAACGGAGTGACCTCTACCTTTCCCAAACCGAACAATAAAGTATATTACAGAGTTTCCTGGTATGCATTACTGCAGTCTGCAGATTAACCAGTAAGGCATTTGTGTATGTAGGATACTGCCATTGCTATTAGAAATTACTCCTCTATTTTACCTTCTCTTTTTTTCCAGGTGGAAAATGAAAAAAGGCTTTTTTTGTGGCCAGGTTAATCAAATGGTGCTATTACCTTTGGTAGTAAAACAATTAATAACAGCTATTAGAACTAAAACTTTCTCAGTCTTATGAACATACTTTACAATTTTGAAAAAAAAAAAAACACTATACAGTTTATTTTCCTAATGCAGAAATTGCAGGTAAGTTATGTTAAGCAAGAAAGTCTTCCTCCATACAGGAGGAATATGTATGGAATATCCATACATTATATTCCTCCATAGAGGCTGCTCTCAGAGTGCATGGAGAATGTGTTTGCTGAGGTCTTTAAAAGAGAAATTTTCTGTTGTGTTCCTTACAGCTGTAGCCACCTCTTTACCATGATCGAGGTACAGTGGATTTCTGTCCATCCTAAGTGTTTGGAAACACAACACTTTGCTGACTTTCCTTCAAATGATAACTTTGCTCATTTACTTTTAATTATTTCATCTCTCATTAGAGTAGTAGGCAATAATGTGTGACAGAAGTGTTAAGACAAATCTGTTTAAACCACTTGAGACTATGTCTTCCATTCTAGTCCATGGCTATAGGGGTACCTGAGAAGGAAGAGAGTAAACACTGCTGTCAACCACTTAGAATCTTTTAGTGTATCCCAAGTAGGGGTGGGAGCTATGTATGGAGGTCTTCTATTTGTAAAAGACAGTGATTTTGTCTCACTTATTTCTCTTCTAAAATAAGAGGGAAAACAACTACAAAGTACAGACAAGATAAAGAGTTTGAAATAGAGTTTAAAATAAAGAAGGTTAAACAAATTTACATATAAATTCCCCTGTAAACTTTTGTGTAATAATATTTCTTCATAAATAATGGAGAAAACATTAAATCTAAATGGATTTTCAGAAGTATGGATTTCCCAGCATAGCCTATCATAGTACTTAAATTTTGTTTTTATCTAAATTTGAGTAAGAAGCTCCACACTTTAATTGAATTGCAGATCGTGTAGTTTGTTTGTTTTACAGTAATAAAAGATGGGTTTAGTAATAGCTGATGTTGCGAAATCATCTTGAATCTAAAATTTTAATTACTGATGGATTTTCAGAACTGCAAATAATTCTAGACAATACAAAGTTTTGTTTTCAGTAATACCTGTTGCACTTCACTGATCTCAGCCTGGAACAGGACTCAGTATATGAGCATCAGAATTGGCTCTGTGGACAGTAGTGAAGGAGGAAGATATTGCAGTTGGCCTCCTGCTGCACTAGGTGCAATTTCTCTGCAAGGAAATTCTGGTAAGACTGTGTTGGGGGTTAGGGTTTCTCTTTTTGTTTCTTTCTCTCATGGAATTTTGTCCCATCTGCTGCTAAGAAACAATAACGACCGATACTTAAGAGAAAAAAAAGATGTAGCTGGGAGGAAGAAGAGGAGGAGGGGGAAGGGTGCAGCCGGCAGCTCTCTTTACCTGTGTCGGGATGCCCGAGCCTCTCCCTCGTCAGAGGGATCCTCCCTGTGGCACTGGCAGGTGGGAATCAATTTCCAAGCGCTGCTTCACAGGAAAAGAGTTTGTATGAGATGTTTAGCCCTAACTCCACCCTACCAATTCCAGTTTGAAACCCCAGGATGTCCGATATTCTTTAAATAAATTGCACCTGCCTTGTATAAAAAGAGATAGTGGGGTATAGTGATCAAGGGTTTCCATAGGTACAGGGAGGGCACTGCCAACAGGGATGTCACTTTCCCTGGTCCCACCAAAACCCACCTCCTGTCAGACAGGCTAGCAAGAAGGGGTAAAAAAGTCAACAAATTTCCTCAGAGGTGCTTTGATCTTCTGGTTCTTTTTGTTGTCGCTGCCGTTTTTACACATACGTAAACTAGTAAAGAACTGTTATTTCTTTTCCTATATCTGCCTGAAGACCCCTTAATTTCAAAGTTATAGTAATTCAGATGGAAGGGTCTAATTTTTTTTCCATTCCAAGGGAGGTTCCCACCTTCCATGGCAGGCACCTGTTCTTCAAACTAAGACAGATGGTAAGGACATAAGCAGCTGATCGCTCTTGAAAGAAAGGGGTATATTCATCTGAGATCTGGCTGTGTCCAGTGCCCAGTAAAATCAGTTGAAAAGGCTTTAACATACTCAGTCGGATGTCTGTGAGGGTTAATAGATTGGACATATAATAACCTTCCAAAATAAAACGGTGCATAGGAATGCAAATGGTTATAGAGCCAGATGTTGCAATAATGCAAACACAATGTAAAAATACCAAGCTCAGCCATAAACCCTGAAGAGTTCGGAACATTGTAATAAAAACTAAAGACTATTTTTTTGTTAAGATACGATTACCCAGGTGTATCAATGAATAAATATATGCCTACAAAAATGTTATAGGATAGTTGGCAGTTACAACTACTGCTCTGTAAATGATGTCTGTATAACTCCGTAATGAAACCAAATGCCCAACTCAAGCTTAGAGTTCCTGTAAGTTTGCTCCACAAATACCATTGATATTTTTTTATATTTTTCACATGGTTGTGCTAGCTCTGATATGAGCTATTTTTGTGGGCTGGGCACATTATTTTCCATCACTTAGAGCCAAATGCTCTAATTAGTTTTTAATCTCACACACCTAAAAGGAAGTTATTCACTGATTTGTGGTGATACTTTAAAGAATGAAAGTGAAAAAGTAGTGAAAAAGGTTTTGTTTCAGATTTGAACACTGCCACCCTATTGTAAATTTTTCAGATTTGTCTGATTACTGACAGAAATAGCTTCAGTCTTTTTAATAATTATTAAATTCCAGTCTTAAATTTCCCCTTTCTTGCATCAAGCATATCCGCTTCCCACTACTTTTTCAGGCTTTTTTGTTGTTGTTGTTTTGAAAATGGCATACACAGCCATTATTCTTTCTTAACTTTCTAACAGAACACCTAAAAGACAGCTAGATTCAGTCATTGCTTTCCACCTATGGCTGCTATGAATAGATATGGTGTTTTATATGCTCTTTTACATGATTTTTAAAGGCATTCTGAACACAGGTACAGGACTGTTATTGTTAACCACTAGATGCCACCATTGCTCTTATAAAAGTGGTCCAGTCTACGTCTGTGTCCATTAAATCCCACAAACCTTCAACAGATTTCTCTTTTTTCCAAAACAGTGGAAGAGTATTGAACTAAAAATACAAATTCAGGTAGATACACACCTTATATTAAATTTATTTATTAATTATTTTGATAATTTAAAAATAAACACAAGACCTTGGGGTCCATTTTCAACTCAGAAGTGTGTAAAGGGCTTTATAATCATCTCTCATGGGTTTACCTGTTCTTTTTGTGACAAAAATAAGATCTGTCAGATCTGAGGAGCTGCTGCAGCTGACACTGACTGGAGTAATTTCAGTTATATGCATAAGCAAGGGAAGTGGCTTAGTGTACCACTGCAACCCAAGGGCAGTAAGTTGATTGAAAATTTAGGACACCATTATGATTGGGCTCCCCAAGGAGGTTGTGCTGCACATGACTCCCCATGGCCCAGCGACTCCAACTGTTTGCAAGGAGATGGGGGAAAGGGATGTGAGATAGTATTTTAAAGTGCAAGGCTCATACAGAAAGCTGAGACTCTCATAACACTGGTAATTCCCAATGCCATTGTAAAACCTTTCTGGAGGACATCCTTTTCACTTAGCTTGTCTGTTAGTAGGACACAACACCAGGGCTGATGTTTTTAGTGCTGACAGCTGGAATGAATGCCTAGTGCCTTACTGATTGGTGTTACAAACCTGCTAGCCCGTGTGCACATGGGGAGGAAATTAACCATGGTCTGTTTGGAAAGGACATTGAGTCCTGGTAAAACCACAGGAGTATGCTTCCTGAGCCTGGTGCTTCCACATCTCAGAAACACAAAGAGCAGGCAGCCTGCTCACTGCATGTATCCGCTGTCACGTGGAAAAACTGCAAATTACTTCAGTAAGTGACCTCTTCGCAGCTAAAGACTGTGCAGAGTGGACTTGCTTTGTTAGGTGGGTAAAGCGGCATCATTTTCCAAACAGGCTTGACATTTTTCTCTCACTATTCGCATACTTTTGCTAACATCACAGACCACCAGCCTCCACACTCCTCCTCCCACTTCGACATGTGTCTGACAATTGATTAAATCACAAGAAGTGATAGACAACGCCATAGATTAGCCACAAAATTGGATGGTTTTGCTGAAAACTATTAAATATATGCTACCGGATCTGTTGTATTGATGTATTTCAGTGAAAAGATGTATGGATATGAGGAGCAATTTATAGCTCTTGTTGGAGATAGACATCTTGCACAATTAGGTAAGGGATGCATATAAATATGGACGATATGCAGGCAACCTTAAACTTCAGAATTTAAACTGTCCCCGCAGGCACAGTGTCCTTAACGTTATATTGTTGCCGTCAGTTATCCTGGACTGCGGAGGTTACCCAGAGGTCAGGGAGATGAGGAAGCAATGCTCCAGGATCTTGGAGCTCATGAGAACCAAATCAATATTAACAATACAAACAACAATACAAATTACTAACACTAATTATACACTCGGGCCGCGGGAATCCACTCCACAGGAAAAGCACTTTTAGCTGTGGAGTTGCTAACTGTCGAGGGCAGAAGGCAGAGGCCAGAGCGGAGGCAGCGGAGAGGGCATCTCTCCATCTCTCCTCCGGACAGGACACCCGGACCTGCCTTTCACAACCACCGCTCTGGAGGAGACGAGCGGGCTGAACGATCCCGTCCGGCGCCCCGTGGCGCTCGGATGGTGCTGATGAGACCCCGGCCTCGCCCGCTGCTACAGCGGGTCCGGGACGCACCGGAGGCTCCAGCGCCGAGCGAGGCTGCCGGGGGCAGCCCCACCGCGCCCCACCCTTCCGCACTGCCCGGCGGGCGGCCCCGGCCCGGCCTCAGCGGGCAGGAGGGTCGCCGGCGGACGGCGGGGCCGGTTCGGGTGCCGAGGCATCTAAAAAAATCGTTTCCTTCCGGAGCGGCGGCGACGGCCGCCACTTCTCCGGCGCAGCTCGGGCGCCGGCGGCGCCCTCCGGGGTGAGGCGCTCGGCAGCCGCGGAGGAAGGCGGCGGCGCTGCGCGGGGCCGGGAGGAGAGGCCGAGCGGTGGGAGGGGCAGGGAGGGACCGGGAGGGACCAGCCGCGGCGGGGACGAGGTGCCAGCGGAGCGGAGGCGCCGCCGCTGCCGCTCTGCCGCCCTCCCGCCCGCAGAAGTTTGACTCGGCAGCAGCGCAGCCGCCCGGGCCGCCGCGGCGGGGCCGGGAGCCGCGGGCAGGAGCCGCCGCGCCCGAGGCCGCCGCGGGACGGTGGTCGCCTCTGCTCCGGGAGCCGCCCCGCCCGCGACATGGCAGCGCGATCCCGGAGACCCTGGCTGAGCGTGGTGCTGGGGTTGGTGCTGGGTTTCACCGCCGCCTCCTGGCTGATCGCCCCCAGAGTGGCCGAGCTCGGCGAGAAGAAGCGGCGCGGCGCCAGCCTCTGCTCCTACTACGGCCGCGCGGCGGGGCCGGGGGCGGCCCGGGGCGCGGCGGCGGCGGGCGGGCAGCAGGCGCCGCCGGGGGCAGCGGCCGTGCTGGGCGGCACGAGTTTCAGGAGCAGCCCCTGGGAGCTGCCGCCCGCCGCGGCGGAGGGCACCGTCTCCAGCCCCGCTGCCGGCGGGGAAGGCGAGCCGGAGGAGGAGGACGAAGGCGGCGAGAAGCGGAGCGGCCGGCCTGGCGGCAGCCACAACGGGAGCGGGGACTGGGGGGGCGCCCAGGGCTGCGCCAAGCCCCGCAACTTTCTCTACGTGGGCGTGATGACGGCCCAGAAGTACCTGGGCAGCCGGGCGGTGGCGGCGCAGCGGACGTGGGCGCCCTCGGTGCCGGGCCGCGTGGAGTTCTTCTCCAGCCAGGGCTCCGCCGCGCCCCCCGGGATGCCCCCGCTGCCCGTCGTCGCCCTGCCAGGAGTGGACGACTCTTACCCACCGCAAAAGAAGTCCTTCATGATGATCAAGTACATGCACGACCACTACCTGGACAAGTACGAGTGGTTCATGCGGGCGGACGACGACGTCTACATAAAAGGTGACCGGGGCGCATCCCGCCGGCGGGAGGCAGGGAGGAAGGGGAGCGCTGTCTGGGAGCCCGTCGGAGTCTCCCCGTGGGTCGGGGAGAGATTCGTTTCTCGCCTGGGGCGGGGGAGAGCATGGGGTGCCTCGACCTGTCGCCACCCCGCCGGCATTTGCTTCCAGCCCCAGTGTGCGGGGTGTGGGGAGCCTCCCCATCCCTGAGGGAACCCCGGCGTGTCCGGGGCGCGGAGCTAAAACTGCGGCTTGGACCGCGCCGGGCACGGTGAGCGGTCCCTTGGATGGGCTTGTGGTCCAGGTGCTGCCGTCCCCGCCCTCGCTTCCGTGGCGATGCTGCGGACGAGCCTCCGCTGTGTTCCCTCGGAGCGGGTCCGGTCCGACCGGGCGCGGCGGACTGCGGGGCGGTGCAGGGCTCACGACCCGACTGCGGGGTGTCTGGCGGTCGTGCCTCTCCCCGGCCCTTCAGCGGAGTCTCTCGGGTGCGGGACTCCCGGGGAGCGGTGCTGCTGTCACCGCCACCAGCTCCCGCTGCCTCCACCCTGGGCTGGGCGAGCGCATCCAGTAAAGATGCTGTTCAGTGCAGCGGGCGCCTCCGGGAAGCCGCAGCTCCCGTGCGAGTTTCATAGCACCCTTAAGACGTGGTGTTCTGCAGCCTGCTTCCTTTTGAACTGCTCTTGAGGGTGGCATTGTTTGTTCCGTGTCCCGCGCTTAGGAAAGGGAAGCTGAAGTTAAAAGCATAAGGCGAGGTTATGAGTTTGCTTGCCTACACTGTTGTAAATTCATTGGTGGTGGCTGTACGCTTCCTTGTTTGTCGCTTAATTTTGAGTCGTTTAACAGGCTGCCTGCTCATCTGCTGTCATTCACCTGTCAAATACCTGCAGATGTACACACATATATATGTATATGCATTCAGTTGCAGGCATGAAGTTGTGTTTTCTTTGAGCTCATTCCGAAGTTGTACCGAACCTATCTTTAATTGATTACGTTAAGATTCTGCCTTAATGGTACCACATTAAACCTATCAAGAAACTCTTAATTTCAAATAGATACTAAAGTTTCCCAAAATAACTAGCTAAGTGATGATAAACACGGTAGCACTGGAACTGTTTGAAATTAACAAGAGTCTTTGTTTCCAAGAATTAGTCTATAATCAAACCTGTTTTTCTTAGTTAATTTAGATTTGCTTTGGTATTTTCAAAAATTAATCCTATTAAATCTTACCTATTTCCCATCCACTTCCTTTCCTCCCCAGCCTGGAACTATATTGTCTAAATTGTCCAACTTTAGGGACTTTTATACTAGCAAATGCTTTCCATCAGTATTGTTTGAACAGAAAACTTCACTGTCAAAAATTAAGTTTTGACGATATTCCAGCTTGTGGCTGGAAGGAAAATGTCATTGTAATACTGGTTTTAAAAAAACCTGTTAACTTGTCCAAGGATGTTTTCTCTAGGTCTAGGATTTCCTCTTGACAGTCTCAGGTACCTGTTACATTTTTCTAAAAGCTTGGAGTACAGCGAAAGAGATGGCTGGCAGAATAGTCAGAGAAATAACAGTAGTCTTGTATTTTTGTCAGGTGAAAAACTGGAGGAGTTTCTTCGCTCACTGAACAGCAGTAAACCTCTCTATTTGGGGCAGACTGGTCTGGGTAATATTGAAGAACTCGGAAAACTGGGGCTGGAGCCTGGAGAAAATTTCTGTATGGGAGGGCCAGGAATGATCTTCAGCCGGGAGGTTCTCCGGAGGATGGTGCCACATATAGGTGAATGCCTTCGAGAGATGTACACCACTCACGAGGATGTGGAAGTGGGCAGGTGTGTCCGGAGGTTTGGAGGAACTCAGTGCGTTTGGTCCTATGAGGTGAGTGACAGTACAGATTGCAGTGTGCTATTTGTTTACAGAGTTTTTCATCTTGCAAGGTAAGTAGCTGTATCTGCAATCTCTTTCCACTTTAATTATCTTCCAGTGCTTGCATCAGGATGTGAACTGCAGACTGTAAGGAAAAACGAGAGGAAAGCATTCAGAGCATATTGCTCTAATCATATTTATTCCTACTTGTGTCTTACAGTTTTCATTGGTGACAATTTACTGCAGCCATGTTGTAAGTGTTGCTATGCTGTAAGTTGTTAAAGCATTAACTAGAGGGTTTCAAAGCAATCCTTGACAGGGAGCTGTTGCATTTGATATATATGCCGTTCAGGACAGATTGTTTTAAGCAGATCATTTCAAGTTTAGTTAAGCACAAAGCATATCTGTTTGCTCTGTGTCACAGTCTCTTAAAATACATCGTAGCATTTAAAGAATGGGACGTATTTTCTTACTTACTCAGATGTATTTTATTGATAAAAGCAGAAATAAGTGTTGTTTGGCTGGGTTTGTTTTTTTTTTGTACAGAAATGAAATTTTTTACACTGCCTTTCTATGATACAACTTTGTTAGTGTTTTTCTTAGCATAGAACGGTGTTAAAATGGATTAAGAATATGTGCAGTGTAATAAATTTTCCTATGCCAAAGTAATTTTAGAAACAAATTACTTAATTTAGTAGTAGCATTTTCTAAAGTAATAAGGGTCTGTTGCAGTACGAAAAAAGTTTATCTGCAATGCCATAACTAAATTTCATGCTGGTTTCTCTGGAATTATTGTGCTTATTTGCAAGACTCTTTTCATAGATAAAAATAGGCTGAGCATACAACTACAAGAAAGGATAAAGGGTAAAACCTAATATGTTGAATATGATTTCACTTATTTGGATCAGTTATTTAATATTAACATGTTCTTGCTCTTGTGGCACTCCCTCATTAATCAGGAAAAATCCATTTAAATGGGCCAAAGAAAGAGGCTACGTGGTATTTAGTGTCAACAAGTCAGAAAAAAAATTAATTTTGTGTAATAGCATTTTTCTGAATGTCCCAGGGAAAGGTGACCATTTATAATTGTGTTTAGTAGGCTACAGTGTATGTAAACAGGAGAACAAAAGAAAATACTGGATGCTTGTTACTAATTAGGTAGAAATCCTAGAGGGACAAATCTACTTCACAATAGAAATATGCTTTTTTAAGATTATTTCATTATGTCTTGTAAATGCTGCTGTGAAATAATATGCCTGTTGCTGTGGCAGAGAAGGGAAGGCATTTATGGTGTTGATGGAAATCCATGTAGGACTATATAGGACCAGTGGTTCCTAATCAGACATCCAAATTGCATGGTACATCTGCAGCCTAATAATACACCCTGATGTATGATCATACACTCTGACTCTGATCATACATTCTGTTTGGGCTGTGCCTGTACAAAGCTATTTTCCAGTCCTTATGGACATGGTGATACTTGCTGTATCAGGTGGCAACATTAAGTTCTGCCTTGACAGTTGTATCACAGAAGGGGTTTTGGTTTTATTTTTATGGCTTGAGCTGGGGAGAAATCTGTGGAAGAAAACTGATAATATTGTCACCATAGTTACAGTTTGTTTTGATGTTGAATGTCAGGAAATGTTAGCTCCAGCCACTGATCTTAAGGGGGATGGAATAAAAAAAATACAGTTTTGGAGGCTGGTTTATATGACTGCTCAGAAACTCAGCTATTCATTATAGGATTGAGGCCTGAAAACAGACTTTATGAAAAAACTTAGGCTTGTATGCTGGAATAGAGTGACACCAGACTTGGTTGTCAATTGCTCTTGAAGGACCTAGGTCTATGTAATAATGTAGTAAAGAAGAAAAAATGTGTTGGGCATTGCAATAGTTACTACTAATTTCTGACCAGTATTTCTGTCTGATTCTGAAGAATCTTTGACTGTTTCCAGTGCAGAAGCTGCTTGGGAAAATGCAGATGATTAAGGCAAAGCTGCTTAGGATGTTATCCCAGAATTAAACCTATCTAGATGGGAAGGAGTGAAATGGGGTGTCTGGAAAGAGAAGATGCATTGTGCTTTGGTATAGTTTGTCCTGTGCAACAGTATGATACTCCACCTGAGGAGATCAGTGTGGTGCAGATTGCTAGATTATTTGGTGAAAAGAGTGATTTTTTTCCCCTGGGGCACTGAAAATATTTCTGTGTGCTTTTTTATTCCTGTATTAGATCAGAAACGCTCTCGATGTGCTAGAAGGGGAATATTCCTTCAGATACATGTGCACAAAATCTAAGATTGTGACCAGGACTTCCTGTATAGCCAGTTGCACTTTTGTCCTCTTGTTCTATGTAAGTAATAAACCGAGTCCTGTTGAGTTGCAGGATTATGATTAACTCAGTTGATTTTAGTAAGATCAATAATTGGTCTTTTGTATGTATTTGTGAAGACCAATGTAAGCTGGAAACAATGACATTAAAATTCATAGGAGCTTTTTAGCTCCAGAAGAATTGAATCACTATTGCCTCATTTTTTACTAGATTTCTTTTTGAAGAACTGGGTTGGAAAGTCAAAGAGTTGCTGAGAAAACCTGAAATGTTTGATCTCTGCTGGATGGTTTAGCTGGTGTAGTTGACTGGCTGCCTGTCAGAATTTGTTCTGCTGCTATTTAGGGCTAGCCAGAAGCATATGGTAGCTTATATGCATAATATGCTTGCTGACAAGAAGAGGGTAACAACTTTGGTGTGTTTTTAAAAAAAAAAAAAATTACCAATTTTTTTGTTGTAAGAATGAATAAGAAAAGAAGATATTTATGGGCCTGCAGTGAGCAACTCATGTTTTGAGCTTTCTAGAGTTAAATTCTAGTTCTGCCAGATTTGAAGCCCGGTCTAAAGATTGGGACTCCCACGTACCAAGTGACTCATGGCTGAGGTGATGAGCCTCTCTCTGTGTCTGCTGATGGAGCTCCTCTACTCTAAATAAAGAATTAGTCATTAGATTGCTGAGAGAGGGAATCTAATGAGAGTGTTTTTAGGGTCCTTATGAAAAATGGAGGTCAGAAAGAGGAGGACATTCAGGTTAGTGTCTCTTTTTAGTTGTTGTCCTGTTCTGCTGGACTTGGGCAGCCTGTGGTGAGCTGGAACAGGGGAGAATCCACTTTGCTGAGCATGAGCATCAGGAGAAAAAGAGGTGGTCATAGCCAGCAATAAAGGACCAGCAACATGTCAAACTGCTGTCTTGACAGCAGCTTGGATTCAAATTGTCTGGAAGCAACAGTTGAACTGTAGCCTAAATCTAGTCCATTTCCTTGCTTCATGAGGAGGTATCGGCTAGAAGTGTATTTGGATGGATTTTTTTTTTTTTTTTTACAGAAGATCCACCCTTGTTCTGGCATATTTTTTCAATTATGCGTTAATTTACTCTTAGTTTTGATGATGCTATGATGACTGAGGTATAATAAACCTGACAAATTTGTGCAAAGCATCTCTGGAAAATGTCTGTTCATTTTTGTAAGGTCATAGCATCTTCTGCTTCCCCAAATCAGAAACTAAAGATTAAAAGGGCTTTTTGATTTGTTTTCAGAATCCATATTTCAAGCTATCACTCTCTTCCACTAATTTTGAAGCTTTTAAATGTTTTCATTTTAAAAGAATTAAGAAATTATCTTAATTTTAATGAGTCATATGTTTTGTATTCTTTTGAAAACAAAAATATAGTTAAAAAGCTGAGATGCCCTGTACTTCCTCGTTTTGCTGTTTAAGAGGAATTTGAGTATAGAGGATGATTTGAAATAAAAGTCTGGTCATTTTATCTCTCTTCTCTTCCCCCTTTCTTTTAAAAGTACATTTTGGGTTTCAGAAGACCATTTTGTAATTTATAACCTGAGATTTGAACAGGGCAAATAGTGTAGTTCCATGAAATGACTAAAAGAAATGCTGTGTATGAAATAAGTAGCTATAACAATTGAAGAAAACTGTGTTAGAATGTAAATACTATCAGAGAATGTGTTTTATTAGAAAATAAAAAATGTCAAATGTAGCATAAAACATCGCAAGACAATTCATTGGTGTATTTCTAACATATATTCAAATGCTTGCAAAGCTTTTCTTTTTGTACCCTTTTTTCCCTTTTTATGGATGAAAATCATATAGAGTATCTTAAGGTAGAAGAGACTCATAAGGATTATCAAGTCCAGTGCTTGCTATGTTCACTTTAGAGTTAAAAACTACATTCCTCCAAAGCATCCTATACAGTATTGTTCCTTTGGTATTGTGTAGGTTGATGTTGAAAGAAGATACGGTACTTTTTACATACAAGTAGTCAACATAGATAATATATCTATTTTTCCCATTGTTTTTTTTCCCTTTGTTTTCAAAGTTCAAGGACAAACGTAGAATACAGTCTCATTACTGCAACATTCTTTTAGTAAAAAAGATCTCTATTATCCTATTTGTTGTTGATTCCCAGTAGTTACAGTAAATATTGCAGTAAGTGTCATGGGAAACTGCCTCTTTGGATCAAGCTGTGTACTCAGAAACTTTTCCTTTACAGTGCATTGGTATTTTGACTGTCTCTGGTGGCACTAGAATTTTGTAAACCATTTTATGTATCTTCTTCTAAAAATACTTTATATTTCCTGTTTTAATTTAAGATTTCCTTCCTGATGTATTTTAATCTCTCATTTGAGGCTTTATCTCTCACTTTGGTGAAGATAGGTACTAAGCTTTGAGTTCAACCCTGCACCAAACCGAAACATTAAAGGTGTGGGTGCCTTTGATGATAGGATGGTATTTTGCTCATTTTGGATACTGGAATGATCAGTCTTGAAGCAGCAGTGCCCCACCCCCACTTAAGTTGTTGAATTTGGACAGCGTCATTAGGCAGTTACATAAATGCAGCCAATACTTAAAAAAAAAAATAAAAATAAGTGATGCTAGAATAAAAATGCAATAGAAGAGTGGACCCTTGCAGTAGGGGCATCTGAGTGTATAGGAAGATAAATCATATGATCCCAGAGGCCTTTGAATTTTTGCATAAATGGACATTTTTTGATGCAAGATTGCTTGTGTGCTGTCTTAACTGTTTGTTACCAACATCTATCCTATTAGTGATGTTAACTGTACATATCAAATTTCTTTCCTTTATGTGATTCTCACCTGGTTAGAAAAATCATACTGTTGTAGTATTGTGTTTCTGTGTGTACATGATACAAATAACTGTAAATCCTTAAATGCATATCCTGTTGCTTTGACCACGATGCTAAGTTGGGTCATTACTCTTGCCCTGTATGGCTCTGCCTGATCCTCACTTGAGCTGCCAGCCCTAACTGTGCTGTGCAGATTTCCTGCTTTTTTTTTTTCTTTCCTTATGGCTTTCTGCATAACCTCCTGTCATTCATTTGCTCTTTTATGTGGGGAATCTGGGGAGACTGCCTGAGGGCCCTGCCTCCCTTGGGCTCACGAATCCTGGGGATTCTTTGTTTTCTAAGCTCTTCTTGATCATGTCATGATCGGCTTGGCTGGGAAGTTGAGGAACGTCGTGGTGAGAAAGCAGGGTCATTCCTGGTACTTGCATGTTTCCTCACATGGCTGAGCACAACAGCAGGAGCTGGGAATACCTTTTCTGGCATCCTTATTGTGATGGATAGCGTTCCCATAGCTACCATGGAGATGTGCAGAAGGACACACATGCCTGTGGCTGTGGGTCAGGGTATGAGGGCATCTGATGTGTGGAGCCATTTCTCACCTGGTGAGTGCTAAGGTCTCTTACATTCCTGTCTTGGTTTCAGGTTTAGTGTCCTGTGTTTTCTGCCCTGCCCTAAGAGGAGATATTACTTGTGTGATTTTGGAGTTTTGCAGCTGTGTGACACCTGGTGCTGAGTTACCAAGTTGTTGAAAGACTCTGGGGCATATTTTCATGTCCCTGGTATGAAGGGATGAATTAATGGCTACACCTTCCTTCCAATGTGTTTTTGTCTAACAGCAGCCCTTTGTTTGGAGGACTGAGTGGCTAGCTAGCAGCTTTTGAGTCAGTTGCAAATGTTTGAATGTTCTTAAAGCAAGTATTTCAAAGTTTTTCCTCTAAGAATAAGCTCTTGTTTTACTTACCAAAGGATCCCACAGACAAGAAGAAAAAAAGCTCCTAAACTATTATAAATGTGTCTTTAGTTCTGCATATGGGTATCCTGACCCATGTCTCAGTGTCTCTGAACGTTTTAAGCTAACCATGTTAGATTTTTTTCCCTCAAGTTTGCTGTCATTTTGTTGGAAATATTTTCTTAAGACTTGTGCTATTGTATATATCTAGGTGGCACTTCCACAGATGTCTAGTGCAGAAGTAGGTGTTCAAGAGTTTAAAAGAGTGCTTGTCATGAGCTGATGCAATTGTGGCACAATATTCTAAGACATATCTTGTTTAACCCATCAGATCATCAGTCTTTACAGTGCCATATTACTGTACACGGAATAAGCTTGATTTTTAAAGTGAGAGTAACAGATGAATAACTGCATTAGTGCCAACTTTAAGTGAATTTATGAAGAAAAGCAAGTTGTAACCCTTACGTTTACTTCTTTTTTTCCTGAAATAGTTTTCTATATTTTACCTTAAAATTAAGTAAACCTAACCACACAGGAAGTGTTTGTTTCTGTAGGTATTTCCAGAATTACCTATGCTTTCAAAGTTTTTTGTTCCCTACAAGTTCTAAAATAACTCTATTTCACATGTACAGATTGATTGTGGTAATTGGTCATGCTTTGGCTAACTGTTTTGTTAAACTGTCCTACTTCAGCCTTTCTGAGGTTGAGTGGTTGGTTGAAATGGAATAGTAGAGAGTTACTGACAGTGTGTTTAGTTTTCTCAAAGACACAGATAGTCCACAAGTCGTTTCCTCTTGCTCCCTCCTGACCCCCAGTGTAGATGGGTTTTGTTACTTGTTCTGGGCTAGTCTTTGTATCTCTTCTCATCCCAACTTAGAAAAATCTCACAGAGATAACTTTTTCCTGACTTTGACTTTCCAGCTTCACATCTTTTGAAATCAAAAGACATATTTCAACTGAAATAGAAAATGCTCACAAAAGAGAGAGGCTGGAAGTTGTAAACAGAGGGAGTTACAAAAACTATTTCAAATAAAAACTTAGTAAATGTGCTCTTGAAACCGAGTGGAATACTACAGTAGGATATGT
Organism: Taeniopygia guttata; assembly: GCF_048771995.1. Taxonomy (NCBI): domain Eukaryota; kingdom Metazoa; phylum Chordata; class Aves; order Passeriformes; family Estrildidae; genus Taeniopygia; species Taeniopygia guttata. Next base: position 6,249,811 of record NC_133063.1, on the reverse strand, counting down.
CTTTTTTGGAAGGATAAGCTTTATAGATACTCTTCCAGATTGTATTTTTCTTGGGAGTTTTCTTCACGTAGACAGCTAGGCATAAAATGTAGCTGGATCATTTGAAGTCTTCTTGCTTTATTTTATGATTCTCATTTCCAAAGAGCTTGCCAACTCTTTTCAGTTCTTCTGTGAGAAGGCATATATTAACTTATCATCAGCATACGCTGCTGTACCATATTCTCTGCAATATGGTTTTATGTAGTTATTTCATTGCATGGAATAACACAAAATACTTGAAGAATATCTCATGTATTAAAATTGCAGCAAGAATTGCCAGCTTTGAGGAGTTTATTCTATCAGACCAGTGCTGGGTACTGCTTTAAGCTCAAGATGAGTGCCAGGTTGGTCACTTTTTTGTACATATTTGGAACTGGGGAGCACACCTGTAGTTCCACCCCTGCTGCAATATTTTTTGCCTCTGGATATTACTCTAAGCAAAAAGTTTTGATGTACCTGTAAGAAATCTTTTAAAGCACTCATATACTTTCAAAAATAAAGAACATCTTGAACTAGAGGTATAATTTTAGGAAATTCTGGAGGAGGATAAGCAGTCTGGTAGCTGATACAGGCTTCTTGAATACTGTTTTATGTATGATTTAGTCTTAAAATGAACATAGGAAAGGAGGTAGCTTTTTTTTTTAAATGTAGTAGTAGTGTTGAGTTACATTTCCATTATCTTTTATGTAGTACTCTTAAGATACACTTTCAACACATTGGTTGAAGTTTTACCTTTAGTAAGATGAATACTTAAAAATATTTTTAAAAAGGCTTAAAATAAGTCTTCTGTAATATGTTGGTTTAACCATACAGTTGAATACTGAAAGCTTAAACCTGAAGTTCTGACTGGACAGATTGTCTGTTCAGTTTTAATTTTTGGTTTGTGATACTTTATTTAGAAACTTGAAACTAAAACTATTTAGTTTAGTTTAAAATAAAGTTTAAAATAGGATGGTAGGCTTCTTGTTTGGTTGGTTTGGGTTTTTTTTGTGTGTGTGTGCTTGTTACTTTGAAGGACTTTATACTTTCAGGAGTGCTTTCAAGTGCTTTGCCATGCTTTTGAAACATTTTCTTTTTTTTTTTTTCCTTCTTCAATTACTATTATTTACAATCATTTCAGGGACAAGTTAACATCTGAAGGACAAAATTCTGATCACCAGGGACACTGCTTCTTTTGACTCTGCATTTGCTGGTGTAAGAGAAGTGCTTGTTCATGGGGTCTTTTCTGACTGCAGCATCTGTGAATGAGCTTCTCATGGTGTACAGACAAATGCATTGAAGAAATGCAGCATTTCTTTAGTAGTATATGTGGCTGCAGTATAGTGGAAATGCATTTGGGCTTTGCTGCTGCATGAGTCACACACTGTAACTCTGCATGCATGGAAATGTGCATGTATATGTGCATATGTTTAAAGCTTGTGCCTAGGTGATAACCAAGCTTCCCAGGGCATCAGTGAAAATTCTTTGGAGAATAAGCTGTGCTTCTAAGTAGTTACTGCAGTCTCTCTACTAAGAATTTAGCTTTCAGTTTGTTTTACATTTATCTTTCCAGTTAGATCTGTATCCTTCTGTTCTGTTTGTACGTATGTATTTTTTTTTTTTGCCTTCAATTTAACATAGCTATTTTTAGCCTTCCATGAAAGCTTTTTCTTTACTGCTTCAGACTGTAGTACACCTATTTGCATAACGACTTTTCATCACAAAAAGGCTCATCTTATGGAGCTCTTATCCTACTGGAATTGCACAAGTTCCTATTGTTGATCATGACGAAACACAATGACTTTTTATGCCATTTTTTATCAGTTTGGGAAAAATTTTCTGAAGTGCAGTGAGTTCCAGAAGTCAGGGAATTTAGCTACAAAAATGTAACTGATGACTGAGCTTATAGGAAAGTGCCTAACTCAGCAAATGAAACAGTTTTGTTATGTGCTTTTGATATATTTAATTGTTGTTTTTAAATAATCTGTTAGGTATGAATCGGGCCTGCAAGATGGAATGAAAGCAGATGCTAGTATTCTGCATCCTTTTCTTCTGTACTGTATTTTTGTGGTTTCTTTTTTCTTCATTTTGTGGGGGGAAACTCGGCTCTTGAGGGTAGTTGACTACCATAGAAAATATGGTGAAATAATACAAAATAATTTTGAAAAATATAGTACTGAGGGATCCAAGAGGGGCATGTAAATGTATATGCATTTCTTTTGTGGGATTTAATGTTTGAGGTTTGCTTAGAGTAGATGGAGTGTGTCTGTTACATCCTTGCCAAAATTGATTATTGTTTTTACTTTCAAGAAAGAATTCTGTACCAAAACTATGCATTGGGAATTGCTCTGTCCTTGCCATAGGAAGTTGGTGCTCATGTCCCCTCTTCCAAATCTGTTACCCTTAGTTTTTAGTCTATTAAGTCCAAGAATAAACACCTTTCTGTTCTTAAATTCTTAGCTGTGCTGTGAGGCTGACATGTATGCTTGAAGATGGCAACTCTATCATGGGAGTGAGATAGAAAAGATACACAGTCTTTGTGGGGCAGAGAGCCTTGAATGAGCTAATATTCTTTTTGCAGTATGCTTAACAACTTGCCCAGCCCGAGCTTCCTAACTCAGGGCTGGAAAAATGTTTTGAACAGCAGTGGCTTTATTATTTTATCTGTACTCCTCCTAGAAAAACTGACTGCCCATATCTTGGATGGGTGGACTGTTTAATGGGTAAACCACTGGATGGCTGGGCCCAGACTGTTGTGTTGAATGGAGGTAAATCCAGTTGGTGGCTGATCACTAGAACTGTTTGCCTGGGCTTGATTTTGGTGCCAGTCCTATTTAACAACTTCATTGATGGTCTGGACATGAGGATTGAGGGCGCCCTCAGTAAATTTGTAGACAGTGCAAAGCTGGGTGAGGGTGTTGATCCTTTCGAGGGAAGGAAGATCCAGAGAGATCTGGACAAACTCAGTCAGTGGGCCAAGGGCAACGGCATGAGGCTCAATAAGGCAAACTGCTGGGTTCTGCACTTCAGTCTCAGCAATCCCATGCAGCACTACAGGCTGGGGCAGAATTGGCTTAAGAGCTGCTTTGAAAAAAGGGACTTTGGGGGTGCTTGTTGAGAGCCAGCCTAGTGTGAACCACTGTGTGCCCAGGTGGCCAAAGGCCAATGGCATCTTGCTTGGCCTGAACCAAGAACAGCGTGGCCAGCAGGACAAGTGATGTGATCATCCTCCTGTACTTGGGGTTGCTGAGGCCACACCTCAAGTCCAGTTTTGGCCCCCTCACACCTCCAGGATATTGAGGTGCTGGAGCTTGTCCAGCTAAAGTCAACAAGGAAGGACTTATGGAAGGACTAGCAAACATGTCTTATGAGGAATGCTGAGGGAGTTGGGTTTGTTTAGTCATGAGAAGAGCAGGCTCAGGGGAGACCTCACTGCTCTCCACGACTCCCTGAAAGGAGGCTGTAGTGAGGTGGGGGTTGGTCTGTTCTACTGGCACTGCAGTGATAAGACCAGAGGAAATGTCCTTCAACTGAGACAGGAGAATCAGATTGGATATTAGAAAAAAGTTATCACTCTTAGGGTGTTCAGACATTGAAATAGATTTTCTGGAGGAAAAGATGTCCTGGAGGTGTGCAGTTACTGTCCCTGGAGGTGTTTAAGAGGCATCTGGATCTGATGCTGAGTGATGTGGTTTATGGGTTACAGTGCTAGTGTTGGGTGGATGGTAGGACTTGATCTTGAAGGTCTCTTCCAACCCTGAAAATTCTATGATTTTGTGAATGCTCGAAGTAGGAGAAGGAAATACTGGAAGGAGGTGGGTTAGAGTAATAGACCAACTTGCCTTTGAGTTTGGCAAGTTAGAAAACAGCTACTATGAATCAGCTGCTGGTTTCTGGGTTTCATCCACACAAGTGGGACTTATTTAATGAGTTTTTGCCTGGAAATAGGATGTGGTGTTGAAGTTCTCTGTGTGTGTGCAGTCGTGTGCATATACATGTGTGTGCGTGGAAGTATTTATTTATAAGTATAATGGAGTTTATATTTTTAAGTATAATGCATTTAAGTTGCAGTTAAGTTGGCATTTGCCTTTTTACTCCACTTTGGGGAGCATATAATGATAAAGACCAGTAAATACTTGTCAGTTTGTTACTTTTTCTGGAGACTGTTGGTTACTATAGCAATTGTTACGCCTAGAATTAGCTGATCATGTGGGCCACTCATCCCCATGTGAGAATCCAGCATTATAATGCTGTCATGTTTCTGTTAAATATGCCAGTAATATAGTATTCACTTACTACCTGTGTTTTGCTAGTGATGTGAAAGTGCTTACTCATCCACATTGATCAGAATGGGATTTCATTAGCTATGTATAGTGTTGATAAAATGCTGATAAAATTTCCTGAGTTCAGAAGGCAAAAAATCTAACTGAGGACTTCAGACCAATCATGTTAAAATATGTTCCTGAATGTAGGAGCAGTCAAATTTTTCATAGTTCTGAATGCTGGTGGTACCTTCTTTTTTATATGAAAATACGCTTCAGAAGTAGCTTTCCTGCAGAGTAAGTCCAGAACTGCAGGAACTTCCTGCTCATCTCAGTTTAAAAGAACTGTGCTTATTGGAATGTTTAATTTAGTGCTGAACTCATAATTTTAGTAAAAAACTTTGTTGTTAATTTTTCATTGCTAAACATCATTTAGGGAACTAATGCTTTCCTTGGAAATGGCCTCCAAAAGGATTTTTTTGAGGGTTCTGTCGTAAATCCATGATGTGGCCAACAAAAACAAATGAGCTGATGTTTTTACTAGTTTTAATAACCACGTTACCTTCAGTGTAGGTACACTCTGTATTGTTTCTAACTTGAATAATGCCCTGAACTGTGGGGAGAAAGGGATTTGTTCTTTCCTTGATGAGTTTTATTTAGTTATTTCTCTTTGACCATAATTATATTAGTCAGTTTGGTCCAACCTCCTCTGCAGAGTAGATAGTAGCCTGTACAAATGAAATAACTTTTTGCCCTTATGATATCCATAATGACCATGTAGAGAGGTAACAAAAATAGTTGCTGGGTTAAGTATTTCAGTTATATAGGAAAATAAGCTGTAGTGAGCAGTATAAAAAAGGAATTGTAAAGAGTTGCTCTGTTTTTATAAACAGTTTAAAAAAATTTGTGTTATGTTTTGTGGTATACTTATTACTCTTTGTGCACTAGGGACAAATACATAATAATGAGAGGTGTTAAATAGAGTTTTGGGTATCTTTTAATCAATACAGATAATAAACCAGCAATTCTCTTGTATTTAACAGGTTGAAATTTCTATTCATTCACAGACTCTGAGGAGGTATTTGATACCTTCAACACATGCCACCATTAGTTTATTATAAACACATTGAGGTCTAAAATGATTTTTAGAAGGATTGTCCATTTTAGTTTTCCTGTTCCACTAGAATGTTGTATAAATGCAGTTTCCTCAATAAGTAGCAGTTTAAGCTTACTTGAGGCAAATATGCAGCCTGTTCTTCTTCTGTGAGCTGTTATTGCTTTAAAAAGCTCCTGTTCTTTTCCCTTGTATCTATATTGATAAGGTACTATTTAGCTTTTATTTGGTGAGGTATAAGGATTCATGATCCGCTTGTTGCCTTAACCCTTCCTTTCATTTGCCTCAGTTTCTCTCTTTATTTATTTATTTCTTAAATGTACGATCAGGATTATGCATAGTACTATGTATGGGAGCTTGTGTGTAACTTCTACTCTGGTGCTCAATGTTCAGCCTTGACACTGTGGCTCTTGATTCCATTTATCATTTTTAGGGCTTTGTCACTCTGTAAATTCATCACCATTTTCCAGTTGGTTAGTACTGCCAGGTCAGTGTCATCTTTGGCTGTTTTCAGCTACTGAACTTTCAGTTGTGCTAAAATTTGCTAGTATAGTAGTTGCGTTGTTTAATCCTGTTGCTGTTGGAAAACTGTGCCATCCTAAACATCATGTCTCAATATCAGCCAATAAACAGCTTTTTCTTGTGTAAAGGGAATGTTCCTGTTTCTCACTGTGACCTGCACAGCAAAGGCAGATGCTATGGTATGGAGGAATGTATAGTATTGTGTGATCATGTCCCATGTGGAAAATGCAGCCACATTTGTGTCCAGTCTACTTGTACCTCATGGCAGGCAAATGGTTAGTGAATAGGAAGGGTTTAATTTTACAAAGACCTATAAATTATGGTGCTTGTTGAGGACTTTAATTCCAACTAAAGGAAGCAATTCAGTGCATCCTAGAAGGCAGTCAGCTTTTGGTTTTTCAACTTTATGCTCCATCATTTGCCATTTTCTGCTGTTCATGTTACTTAAATGACTGCAAATAAATGTGGAGATGATCAGAAACCCCCAAAGATTTGTCTTTTAACACTGGACTTTTTTTTGAAATCTAAATCTCACTTGTTATGTGAATCTAAAGCTGAACATCTATGGAAGACAAACATACGTTAGTTTCCCATTTTGCTCTGCACCCTTCATAGCAAGGACAAATAACAAATGGATGTTGGAGTCTGCTGGCAGAGCTGATGTTTCTGGTTAAAGCATGTTGACTGTGTAATACAGGTCCTTTTGTGCTGCAAATTCATACCTAATTTAGGAAAAAAAAAATCCTCTGTGTACTGTTCATGAATGTTTTAATTCATGAAGAATTGAAGTGGAAGATTCCAGTTAATTGTTTAAGGAAATAAAGGTTGAAGAAGTGTGTATGTATATGTGTGCACACACATGTCTTTGTGTATGTAGATAGGTATATATGTGTGACAAATGCTAGAAGAGCATGCCACTGCTTTTCAATGTGTCAACTTGAGGCAATTTCCTTGAAATATCTAAAATAATATACAAAATTTTAACAGAGGTTTTTGGCTAGGTTGGCAGTCATGCACTTGTGAAAACAAGACTTGCATAAATGCATGGATTTTTTCCATGATGCTTCTTCAGAGCTTTTAAACTTCAGTAATAAGTAGTAAATATATCTGTGTTAAATCTTATGTATGCTATATTCCTTAGGCAGTTTAGTTCATGTCTGTGTGTTCAGGTTGGCACCAGTCCTGCAACTGATACCAAACAAATGGCTCAGTCATTGCAGTGTAGAAGCAGCCTGTTCCTGCCAGCTCTGGCAGCTCTCTTGGAAGAGAGATGTCAAACTTAGCTTTTCCTGAGTAAATAAATGAATGCAAGTTGTAGACCTAAAACTGCCTTTGGAATCTGCTTGCAGTGATCTGTGTTACATATTGATATATCTTTTGATATAAAAAGATACGTTTTCAGTGCCTATTTGGCATTCAAAGGATGAGAAGAGCCATAAAACTCTTGAGGAAGCTCTGAGGGCTCTTGGTACATGCAGGCGTTAAAGCTACTGCCCATGAAGGGTGTTCTGAGCTGAGAACTCTTTGCTTCTCTCTATTTTATAAGATCATCTCTTTTTGCTCTGATAAAAATCACTCTTTGTCCTTCACTTACAGGGAAGTAGCAGGGAAACTGTGGATTGTAGGAGAGATGCGGCCCTTGGATTTGTCACAGTCTGCAGCAGCTTTTTGGTGTTCTGCTTTTGGGTGATACAAAACCATATGGGAGCAGGAATCTTACTGAAGTGTTAGGTTTAAGAGGAGTAATTTCTCCCCTAAGGAAAGTTTGTCTCCTCTCCTACCTTGATGCACTTGCTCTCTGTATACATCTCTTTAGCCTACTTTGTGGGAAATCTTTTCAATTTAAAGTTCAATTAAATGTATGTCACATACTGAATATAATGACTTATTTTCTGCCATAAAATTGCCTCATTGTTCAGAGCTTACATTCTCTTCATCCTCTGTCTCTTTCTGCAGCTTTGCCCTTTGTGTTCTGTTGCCACTTTGTCTCATTTGCAATAAAATTTTTACTCTGACTATTGACTCTGCTTTTGAAGTGACATGAAAGCCTATAAAACCATACAAAATTGCTCAGTGTTACTGTGGAAGTGAAACTGTTTCAATAAAAGCTGTGATCTGTCTATGAAAAGAAAAAAAATCTTGCTAATGAAATAGATGCGCAAGGCAAACATATGAAAGGAATCATACGGCTGTTAATGTTTCCTTCAGTGGTTTGAACACACATAGAAAGGGGAGATGTCATTTTCAGTGCATGAAACATTAATCACTTTCGAAGGTTATTAATGAGGAAGTATGTTTATTCTGTAGTTTTTGAGCCGTTTTTCCCCATCAAGGTCCCAAAAAAGTAGCTTTTAAGTAAGCTGCTTGCATCAATTAATAAATATGTCCATAGACACTTCTCAGCTATATTCTCTTCCTCAAGTCTTCAAATTTTTTAATTAATATATGTATTTTCTTAAGAATACTGCCTCTGTAGTCTTATGTTTCCAGAGAAAGTCATACAATTTTTTAAAATTGTAGGAAGGCAGCAACTGGAAGATATTTTTCTGAGGTTGGATGGAGTATAGGTTATTGCTGTGGCAATCTGGGGTGCACTCTATCCTGAAATGAAAAGGTGTGAGACACCAGGTTGTTTTTCTTCACAATGATGATGGCATTGAAGATGGTGCTCTACCTTGTTTCTGTGTTACCCCATAGTGCTGAGCAGCTGAATGCCATTGCCTGAAGTGTTGCTTTGACACCAGACAGATTTTAAGAAAAACTCAATTTTCTTGGGGCTTCCTGTACACCTCTGTGTCTTGAGTATTTTTTAATTGTTTTTATTATTATTTGTTATTTATCTTCAGTACCCTTTTTCAGTAGCAAAAGGTCATATAAACTGCTGCTGAATTCATAAGACCACATTTTTTATACATACCCTCTTTGTTCACTCATGATCCATAGTTCTTCAGCTCTTAAATATTAATGACACGTAGTATTCTTTGTTAGATTTTCAAAACCTGAACAATGTAATTTTCATGGGACATATCTTCAAGGTCTTCCCTAATAATAGGGCAGTAATAGCTTTTAGAAAGCATTTTTAATGTTTAATAATTTCATACACGTTAATACCATAATATCCTCCAGATGGTGAAATCACAAAGCAATAAAAATGCTTTCACCCTAGTAATGTGTGTCTCCCTGAATGCCTGCAGCCATGTTCTCTGTTCTAAATCTTTCAGATGTAATCAGTTAAATGTGGTTAGTTCTGAAAATCAGTTGGATGGGAGACTTATGGAAGACATTAGGTAATTGAAAGATATTATCTTGGCAGTACCTGGTGCATTTCTCACTTTCCTTAATCCACACTTGGGGAATGCCAGCAGGCAAAAGTGAAGAGTGGAGCTCTTGGGGTACTGCTTGCTGAGGCACTTTCTCTAGAAGAGGTATCAACTGTGGTTCTGGCAACTGATCCAAAGAAATCCCATATAATTCTGCTTGACAATCTTTGTCTAACTTTTTTTGTTCTATGGTCAGCCTACATAAATCTCTTTAAAAATTGTTACAGTATTGCCACACATTATTAACTAACTCAGCAATGTTAATTTTTTTAGCTAGATGGATTCTTGCCCTGTTTGAGAGCTGAACTATTTGGACTTCTGCACAAGTGATTAGAAAATAGTCCAGTTTTCAAATGGTTTATGATCTTCATCGAGGTGAATTTTTACTATGTGTGTGCATTTTAAGTGATCAGCAGTAGGCAAAGCTGAATTGGTTGTTTGGATTGTGACTCGCTAGTGCATACTGTTGGGTTGGCTGCAGAGTTTCTATGACAGGATTGTGAAATGTTTCTGAAATCTAGGTGCAGAAAAAAATACGTCCTTTATGAGGGTATATGTTCTCAAAGCCAGGTGCTAGCTCTGCAGTGCAGAGGGGCTGGAGGGGCTGGGAGCATCACATGCATGGCTTGGACATCTGCATGATTGTCGATTTCTCTGAGGGCTCCTAAGTCGGGGTGACCCCAAGAGATCGAAGAGAATCTTTGAGATAGTGAGAGTCCTTGTTCCCCTATCCCGAACACAGCCAAAGGAGTCTGGAATACGTCCAATTGCACTTTCAAGGTTGTTTATTTCTTGTTATCTAAACATTCTTTCTCTGACCTGCCGAGCTCTGGCTAGCAAGGAGACCATAACATTCTGACCTTGAGCCCTGGGCAGCTCCCACCTTGTATACTCAAAACTACGTGTCTATGTTTACAATTTCTTTACCAATTCCCATCATCTATGTTAGATAGTGAATCTCTATTTTAAGCAAACAGAAAAGTGCCAACATCACACCAAGACATGGAAGATAAGACAAAGAAGAAAAAGGCTAGGACACACCAAAATTCCTCTATCTTGTACCCCCTTGAACCCTATTAAAAAAATCCCAAAATTCTACTTTTTCACCCTGTGTTAGTTCAAATATTGCACTGCTAAAACCCTTGTGGCTTGTAATCCCTCATCCAGAGTTGGATGTTTTCCACAGGCTAAAATCAAAACCACAGCTGTTTTTGACTTCTTGCCAAGGTCTCCGAGCCCCCTGCCAGGATCTCGAGACAGCCAGGGCAGCCAGAAGGATGTCCTGGACTCCAACACACGATCATCCCTGGAGATGGAAGGCGAGATTGAGAGATGTTTTTATTGGGCAAAATGAGGATACCTGAACAAATCCTCAATTGAATAGTTTTCTATGAGCTCTGAAGAGGCAAAAAAGTGAACAATGTGCAAGTCTCACCATTGTGTCCTGTGTAGGGGAAGATGGATGTGACAAAGTGAGAGTGAAAGAGGAAAGTGGAGAGAAAGGGAAAAATATGCTCATCTAGGAAGGGATAAAACCAAGTATCTCCAGTCTGGGGTAACATGTGCAGCCTTGCAATAGGGTCTTAAAGTTGAGGACTTTGAACCAAGTGCTGTTAGAGCTGAGAACAGAGGGAGGCGTTCTGTGATCATGAATTATTTGTTTCCAGCTAAGGAGATATGTCAAAATATAGTGGTAGTGGTGATGGGATGTTCCAAGCAAAATTAAAGCTGCACTAGTTAAGACATGATATATATTTGATGGAAGAAGCCAATGTGCTCTCACTCCTTGAAAGAGCCAGTTCATTAAGGGTTCATATTAACATAAAGGACACTTGAATCAACTTCAGTTTTAATAACAAAAAGTCCTCTCCTTGAGCAGCCGTAAAAAACTAGATTTTTTTTATGGCTCTCCTGGTTTAGTTTCCTTTAATATTTTAAGAATTAATTTTTATTTTTATAGCTTATGTCATAGGCTCCCAGATCAACACAAAATTAATAAAGATTTACAAAAACCCAATGATTCATACATGCAAGAGTGAGTAAGCTTTAATGTATGAAGCTATATTTTATAGGGATTTGCTATATACTATTGCTGTTTTGGTTTTTGTTGTTGGTTTTGCTGGGGCTTTTATTTTTTTTATTTTATTTCCTTTTATTGTGTTGTTTCCCCCCCCACCCCTCCCAGTTTAAAGGCTTAGTGCCAGCACTCAGGCATCCTTGGTCTGTAATTTCTTGGAACAGTAAGTCTGCAGCCTTTCACTATTATCTACACTACCAACAAGAAGTCACATCAGAGTGCAGTAGGCCGATGATGTTGTTCAACACCTCCACTTTCACAATGCGCATGTGTATCTTGCTTCCTACTTGAGTGCTGGACTGAAATGCCAGTTCTAACACCTGGTTACCTCATGAGCTAAGTCAGACAGCTAGCTCTAGGTCTGCTAGATCTACACCTGGTTAGGTTAATTTTCTGTAAAAGTTTTGGAATGGGTCCAGTCTAAGTGGGCAGCAGGGGAAAAAAAAGGTATAAAATTGCAGCTTTTGTGACTCCCTTTGAACTTACTGTAATCATTTAACTTCCACATAAGTGGAAGTTAGTCCATGTTAAATACCTGTCAGGCTCATGTTTTTCTTCAGGTGTTGCTTTTCAGGCTTTAGATAAAACTGGATGTCTTCTTCCAATGTCCAAAAGCATAGTCCAAGTCATGAGCACCTCTGTGCAGAGGCTCTGGTACCTAACGTTTCAAACAAGCTTTTCAGATCATGAGGAGCAATATGGTATTTGAATCCAGAATTTTCAAATTCATGGGATTTTTTTTTACTCTCTACTTATTGAATGCTTCCCATTTTGCATGTAATATTTTTTGGTTTTAGTCAGTATATTCTCTTCTTATGAAGAATATCAATAGGAAAAAAAAAAAAAGACTGGAAAATATGTTCCTGTTTATTTTGTTAGACTTATTGTTTTGCACCCTTGGCAGTCTCATCATCAAATTTCAGTCACCTTTTGATTCAACTGATTTTTTTGACAGATCTTATTTTTAAACCAGGGTATATGTTATGCTGCATACTGTTGTTTTCATACAGGCTTTCAGCTGAAAAATTGTACTTAATTTCTATCAACATTTATTCTTCAGTAAACTTACTGTAAAGCAGCTCAGTTTTTAATATGCTACATTGCAGAACAAGTAGCAAGTGGTCATATAAACTGATGCTTGGCAGATGTGGTTTTTGCAGACTATTGTGTCTGAACAAAACAAAAGAAAAGCAATCCTGTTGCGGTGTGCGTTCGACCGCTGGTGATCTCTCTGACCCTGCTAGCAGCGGAGTGGCTGGAGAAGGGCTGGCAACAACACTCTGAAGGATCTGTGGAGCTCACGGGAAAGCCTCTGGTCTCAGGAGCTCAACGATGGTGTGGTCACACGGCACAGCAGCAAGGAAGGGAAGAGTACAACGGAAGTGCCAAAACTGAAGATATTTATTAAATAAATAAAAGGGCACAGACAAGGGTGCAAAACAAAACATAAAGAGGCTGCTTCAGAAGACCCCCAAGGTGGGGCTGACACACATATATCTAGGCTCTCATAGAATGTTCTAGAAGCCTTCTGGCCACTCAGAGGCTGTTGATCTGTATGGCAACTCCCAGTTGGTTCCAGACGCCTTTGCAAGCCCTTTGCTCCTCACCATATGCTGCCTGGATGTCATTAGTTGTGCCTTCTTACTTCTTTAGGCATGATGTTGGTTGTTGGTGATGTGGCTGTGTGCCCAGTCTCTCTGTGTGCCTGTTCTCTCCAGGACAAGCTCCCACACAAACTGACTTCAGACTTTAGACAAACTGAGCTGTTGCTCAGAAGCCTATAGTTTAAAGACTTATGGGGTTCTTAGTAGTTCACCTAAAGATGGTAGCTTACAGTTAATAAAATGTAATTTTAAATGTTTGCTAGACAGATGGTGTTCATTTGTCTGTTTTCCATCCCAAAATTTCAAGAGCGTTATAATGGAGACAGCAATCCAACATGAAAGCAAATGATCATCTCATTAAAAAAAAGTCTATAAAGCCAAGTGGAGATAAATGAGTTCTGAATGTTCTGATTTTTCCATAGTGTCATAGTGCACAACTCTTCAATTATGCCTGTCATCTATCATGAAAAGATTTTTGGGAGGAAGCACTGTGAGGAAACTCTCCATCAGCACGTCTTTTAGCTTTAGGAAGTGTTAGGATACATCATCAGCTGGCTGAGGAATGCAGAGGAAAAGGCAGCCAGAGAGGGACTGGAAGGTGTTTTCCCTTTCTAGGTCCAACCAGCTATGGGCTGGTATATGGGAGTTTTTCCTCCCTTCAGCCCACATGGGCATCCTCCAAGACCCTCCTTAGTCACAGGAGAGTCCTCACAATCTGGGCAGTCCCTCACTTGCTGTAACACAGGAGGACAATCATATGTTTCTTTGTGAAGGAACTGGGGAGGAATTGAGGAAATAAATGGTTTTCTGAATGCATTTTTCTTTATTCTCTAACATTGCAACTCCCAGGCTTTGTCCCGTCCAAAAAAAAAAGGCAGGTGTGATTTGCCATACAAATTGTCAACTCCATAAGTATTAGGGTTTTTTATTTTTTGGTTAAAAATTGGAGTATCTGAAGATTTTAAAGTATCTAGGATGCATATGACACAACGTGACATTTCTGTCCCTGACTGACTTTCAATAGAATATTTTACAGACATTCATTGTGCCATTTTGTCACACCAAGTGGAGGAGAATCAGGATATTCTTTAAGGGCAGAGCATACATATTTCCCTTTCCTGGGTTTTTTGTGTAAATCTGCCTGAGAGGCACGGGCAGAAAGAAGTCCCCACAGTTGTAGATTATGATTTCATGCCTAATACTCTTGAGAACTTTCCTGCTTGATGATTATTTTATCAAAATTGATTAATTCAAGGTTTTATACTTTATCAAAACTGATTAATTCAAGGTTTTATTTCCACCTTTTACTTATAGTCTATACTAATGGTAACCCTGTGTTTTCAGCATACTTCCTCTGATGTGCAAGCTGATATAATTTAAAAGATGCAGGGTTTCTCTGTCATGAAGTGACAGCTATTTTATTCTGTCCAGGGGCAAAAGGAACATATATATATGTATATATGAACTTTCTATTTATGGAAAAGTACTTCTGCAACTCTGTGTAAGTAACTATTTTGCCATTTTTTTCATACAACTTTTTGTTCCAAAAATCTTTTCCATAGATTTTATATTTGCCATGACACTTTGTTCTTCCTGAAAAACCTGTAGTTCAACACTTTCTCCCTGAGATAGTGAGACCCTGTAAAAAAACCTCTGTATGGATGACAAACAGCATTGAAGAGTTTGTTACCACTCTTGTTTGTGAGTAGTGTCTTGATTTCAGCAGCTTTGCTGATAGATTGGGCTTTACTATGTGCTACTTTTGCAGAGAGGAATCCTTTTTTAGTAAAAGCTAAACCATAATAGACTTTATTCAAAGACAAGCAGCGTGTGTTAATTTGCTATCTCAAACTTGTAGTGTTCATGAGCTGTACTGCTGTGGAATGACAGCTTATGCTTTGCATGCTAATTTTTATTATTTCTTCTGATCCCTGGGATAACGTGTTGTAATATTTCCCATCTGTTGTTGTGTTTCTTTTGGTTCTTAGATTCTAAATGTTCTTCCAGTGTGCCTAACACTTTTCATAGTTATCCAGCAGTTTCCCAGGACCTTTAAATATGTGATACCGAATTTGCTATTGTAACAATAATTAAACAGGAATTAATTTATCAGGTTTCTCCGTACAATTTATCAGGTTTCCCTTTTTGCTAGGTATTTGGACGGTTTACGATGTGTTTTTTTTTTCAGATGTTGGGGTTTTTTTTTAACTTGGTCAAAAGTTGTGTGTTAAGTTTATGATTAAAATTAAAATACAGATTGACTAAAAGCAGTAGTTAGCTATTTCAGAGTTGAAGGATACATTGCTTCACTTTAGCTTTGTGGGAAAGAACCTATATAGTTTTAAGTTTTCAGCTTATCTCTTAATAAACCTTCGCTTTTGGCTAGTAAGTGATGGAGAAATAGTAAACTCCATTGAACAGTTAGCAGAGATGGATAGACATTGTCTTTGATGATACATCTTCAGTGATGGCATCTTTTAGTTTCTAATAGATTTCCATAAATGATCAGAATAATTCACTGGCAGTGGTTTCGCTGTTGTAATTAGATTAGTTTGGTTTTGGTGCACTCAGAATTATGTGCTTCTTTTCTTGTGGCATCTCTGAAGGAGTTGACATTATTGATGGTGTTCTCTAAGAAGGTTGCTAAAATGACTACTCTCATACTACTTTGACTTACAGAATCAAATGCAATTGAATTTAAAAATACTGACTGAAATGAAAAACCTATTTAAGAAACACTTTCTATATCATTCTATCTGTTCTCAGCTTTTCACCTTCTGATACTTCAATCACTCATGTTTTGAAGTTTGCTTTCTCTATCCATACTTATGTTCTTATGTTGTAAGAACTCTGCTGCTTCTTCTTAGTTGTTATGTTTCAGGGTATAAAGAAACTTGCTTTTTAATGGTTTTTAAAGTAGAGGAATAGATAAATCTGACTACTTAGTTTGTTTACATTGTTGCTGGAGAAGATGGAAATACTTTATAGCAATTTTAAAAGTGTTAAAAGAAAATTGGAATTTTTTCCTGTGAAGACTGAAGGTGATCTTTATGTCAGTATTCTTTGTGCTCAAAAAGTAATTACAAGTGCAAATAATTTGCTTTCTCTACATGGAAAAAAAAGGGAAGATCAAAGTTGGAGATACACTCTCTTTCTTCCTAAAAAGCAGTTAATGTTTAAATTGGTTTCAAGGCATGTTATTTACAGTGTCTTTTTAGCTCTTCGCTATAGCAGTTATGTTTTTGTTGCTTTAATTTACATACACAAAATGAGTTTTATTTCAGTCCATTAGTATGCCATAAGGGTAGAATATTTTGGAAAAGAAACACACTTCAAATATTTGGTTTCAAGTGAGAGAGGTATTATTTATTGCAGGAAATACAGTAAAGCTACATGACAAAAACAGTAGCAAGGACAATCTGTTTATTATATTTTCTCTCAGTGATTAGTTTCAGGCAATTCTAATTGCAAAAGCTGCTTTTCAGTGTTGAGTTTTAAAAACAAGGCATTAAGATTAGGTGTTTTCTGTAATTTTATTAATTTCTCCATTTGCAAATTTTTTTTTCTCAATATTTTGTCAGTATTTGTGCTAACAAATTTTTTGAATAAACTCCTTCTTAATTCTCGATTTCTCTCAGTACTAAAATACTATTTGTTGATACCAGTTTGAAATTAAACCTCAGGTTTATAACCGGTTTGGAAATATGACAACAGAATGTAAACCGGTAATGATAATTTTTAGGCTCTAAGAGTTTTCTACATTTTTTCTTGTTATTATTCAATCTTACTTCAAAAATTACTCTTGTCAGTGCTTGACAAAATCTACATGTTTGATATTTTCTCTGAGGTCTCAACTACCTAATTAATTGTGAGTATTTTTAGAATATATTTTTGTGTTATTATCATGCTGTATTTGTACATCATTAGCTGTCATATTACAGATTATATAGTTCTCATGGAGGCATGATGATAATTAATAGTTTATAGTCCTGGAATAAGAATTTTAATGTTTGTATTTGATACGGATAATGCAGTGCCATTTTTTTTACATTTCCAGGAAGCACATTTCTTCTGACATCTGTTTTAAAAATTGGTTTGATATTGTAATGGAAATTTCCAGTGTCTAACAAACACCTAAAGGAAGATGGATCAATTATTTATCCAGTGGGTTTCAGTTTAAGTTTGTATGCAGAAGGCAATTAGTCCAATGCACTCTCTGTTAATTTCCTTGACAACAAAATCACAGTGAAATACTGCTGTGGTCATCAGAGGGCCATGGCTTGGTGAGAGCTCTGCAGGTCTGGTTGGTTGGCAGAGGTAAAAAATTGCAAAGGGAAAAATAAGCGTTATGCTTATCAGCTTGTATCATGAGTAGGGATATGGCTGTAGAGAGTAAATTAATCTGGTAAAAAGTGGTTTTACCTGTACCTGAAAGCAGGCTTATTTCATCTGCCTGGCATAGATGAATGGGGAGAACAATAAAATAGTAAAAAAAAAAAAAAAATAAATAAAGGGAGGCCTGGATTGTAATTCTGTTTGAATGGAAATACTCAGGATTAAGGAATATGTGGGAAAAGTAGATAAGAAATGTGTACTTTTTTTTCCCTTACCAGAAAATACACAGTAATCAGTAGAGGTGTGTTTTGTCTACAGCAAGTGCAGGCTAATTATTTGCTGTTTAACAAGAGAAGGGAATTAAAATATTTTTAGTTGTAGCAATTTGTTATTAATTCAATTTAGTAATGTAAGTTTTTTAATAAGAAGTATATAACAAAATGTACACTGTATAGATTTGATTCATGTTAGTTGTCAGTTTTAAAATTTGTTGGATTATGGTGACTGGACAGTAGGTAGTACATAGGAACTAATTGTGATTTATACATAAAAGACACTAAGATGCCGAACTGTCAGTGACTAATCAGTGATGCTGCCTGATGCTAGGGAGATCTGTACAAATTATGCCTTGTTTGAGTGAAATGTCATGACACCAGTTCTATCCTTTCAAGTTTAGATGAGCCTACTGTAAAATGTAACATTGTTATACAAATATTTGTACATTAATAGGCTTTTTTAAAAGTACATTTACCCTTGCTAAAGATAGCTGTGGATCAGCACAGGGAATTAATGTGAAGAACAAAAAGTAGGAAAAGAATGTGTTATCTTCATATTTTCAAATATTCATAGCATTAAAGTTATGGCATTAGAATTTCCCAGGATATTTTAAAAAATTGAAGTTTCAGCAGTCTTAAACCATAAGCAAATAGGCAATAAATGACTTAGGCTTGAAAAAGGTGGAATGATAAAAACCAGTAGCTTAAATACTGTTTTTAATCAGAGTGGAGTTGTGTAAAAATACACAAAAATGTCTAATTTTCTGTAATGGTTTTAAATGGCATACATTATTTGGTTGTATTGATTGGCTATTTCATTATGGTTTTCATAAATTTCATTCAAGCATAAGACAGGATTATAGTATTTTTCCAGTGCTCTTATGCCTGACAGACTCACTGCTTCATATTTTTATCTCAAATTTCGTTAATGTTCTCTAAGTAAAAAGTAGTGTCTGTTGTATAAACTATTTGACTTGGCACCTTTTAATGATTTCAAATTGCAGCAATATTTTGTCTTTAAGAAATTGGTCAGACTTCTCTTATTCGGGTTGGACCAAAATCATGTATGCAGGGCTCCTTTTCTTTCCCTTTTGTAGTCTTTTTTATTTCTCACTGTAGAGAAAACACTTAATTCATGAGACTATTAGGATGTACCACTAGCAAAAATCATTGTCACTGTATGCAGCAAACTCAAGTGTTTTAAAATATGACAATGTACAGTTGTCATCAGAATGAAAGATTTCCTGTGAGATCCATATGCTTCCTGTCAGTAACATATTGACAGTTTATGGTCTTACAGTATTGTTATGCATTATTGATGATCAGAAATCAGATCTGTGACTCTTCTTTCTGTTTTGAAGACATGGGAGTTTTTCTTGCCTGCTGGTTACACTGCAGTTGTGGTTAGTCAAAGGAAGTGACCCAGAGATACAAGAAAAAAAAAAAACAGTCTTGGTTTTATTATGTTAAGAAAATCAATAGAAATTCCTTCCTTCCTTCCTTCCTTCCTTCCTTCCTTCCTTCCTTCCTTCCTTCCTTCCTTCCTTCCTTCCTTCCTTCCTTCCTTCCTTCCTTCCTTCCTTCCTTCCTTCCTTCCTTCCTTCCTTCCTTCCTTCCTTCCTTCCTTCCTTCCTTCCTTCCTTCCTTCCTTCCTTCCTTCCTTCCTTCCTTCCTTCCTTCCTTCCTTCCTTCCTTCCTTCCTTCCTTCCTTCCTTCCTTCCTTCCTTCCTTCCTTCCTTCCTTCCTTCCTTCCTTCCTTCCTTCCTTCCTTCCTTCCTTCCTTCCTTCCTTCCTTCCTTCCTTCCTTCCTTCCTTCCTTCCTTCCTTCCTTCCTCCCTTCCTCCCTCCCTCCCTCCCTCCCTCCCTCCCTCCCTCCCTCCCTCCCTCCCTCCCTCCCTCCCTCCCTCCCTCCCTTCTTTCCTTCCTTCCAAGATGCCTGCATATTTATAGTCCTATCTAGTGAGTACAATGAAAAAAAAAAGTATGAACAGGACAATTCATAAGAACATTTTTCTTCTTACAGGAGCAAAATCTCCCGCACTCAAATAATGTGTGTACTTTCATTTATGGCACATGCAGAAAAACCACACTTGACTAGAGTGCTGCTCCAAAGGTAGTTCTTTTTCCTCTCTGAAGGAGAAGAAAAAAAACATGCTAGGCTACTAGGAAACAAATTTTCAGGCATAATTTACCAACTAATGCACTACACAGACTGAAATCTGTTGCGGCTTGATTTCAGAGACTTAAAAGCCTGGTGAAGAGTGAGTGAGCAAGCAAGCTGACTCTGTGGATGAGTCACATCGCCTCTTTATGGAAATTTTTGTGTTACTTAAATTTCTGTATGCATTTTACAAATTAGTCTGAGGAAGTGAAGAATTAGAAGGGCTTTAAATACAGAAAACAGCAAATTTGCTCAAAATATGAGTTGTGTGGGTTTAATATATTGCTAGAAAGTATTAATTAGTTGAAATTGAGTTACCCCAAAAGCTTATGTTTGAAGCTCTTTCAGCGAGCACTTCGAGAGGTTTCTCTTTTTCAGAGCTGAGCCCCTCTTAAATTGTTCAAAAGAGCTTATCTGTTGTTGACATCAGTGTATGTCCCAAGTAGATATTGTCAATGCCAACTGTTGCATTTTCAAGAACAGATGGCTGATGCAACTTTATCCTTATTGAATACTTTAAGTAATAAATTCTCTAGTTGTTTTTTTTCCACATTGTCCTCTCTTGTCTTTCAGTGACTGGTTAGCTGTTAGAGATGGCAAATGTCTGCATATGTATTGATTATAATTCCTGTCTGCATGATACTTAAAGTAATCTTGCTTAACTGTATACATATAAAGCAGCAGGAATGAGATTCTTGTACTAAATGCTGCCATGAGTTTCAGATTTAAATTTTAAATCGCACAAATGTTGAGCACACAAATGTTTTAAGACCTGACTCTACTGGAGCGGTTTACTTAATATGTTTTTTCAAATCTTCTTGCAAATTGCAAAGTTATTGAAAGGTGTCCTGTTCATTTAGATCACTTTCTGAGAAAATCAAAAATATATTTAAATGAATAGCATTTTAAGTTGTTTGGAAAAGGATGGAGTGATCCGTTACAAACCCCCTGTTGATTAAATGTAGCCTAGTTACTGAGGATTACTTGGGTTAATTCCATTTTTGTTAGATCTGCTGTACAACAGGGATATAGGTCATCTCTTGAAACAAAGCAGAAGCTACAATAGCTGTAAAAATTATTGTAGCTGTAGCAGCAACCTCCCTCTAGAGTGTGTTGAGACAGAAGAACGAAATTGAGACACTGCTGTGCAATGATACACTTGTGAGATCAATATAAAACTTAGGAGATTTATCTCTCTTTTTATGGATTTTTTTCTCCTTGTATATACTCTGTTAAAATAATCCTTCAGCATAAAAAGACCATTTAATTAAAGGTGGTCAGGTAATATGGCTTATAATAAATGTCTGATGTGAAAACATAACAGAATTGTAAAAATGTTTCAAAATGCAATGGAGCTGATTATTGCTTTTGTGTATTATAAAATAAAATCTGGAACCTTTTTAGGAAAGCTGTGTTGTCAAGTATGCTTGTTTAAAAAAACTGCCATTTGCTATTAAGTAAGCTTTTATAGGCCTGGAAGAGTAATAGAGTGATGTGACTGGAAAAGTCATGAAGAGACTGTGCAATATGTTATTACAGCAATTTATAATTAAATTTGTGATACATCTTACCACCATATTCTGCTCAAGGCTAGATATTTACATCACCTGCTGCTCAGTCTAGAGATTACTTCCAATATGGGGTGTTGCTCCCTAGTGGCAATCTTTGGTGTCTACCAAATTCTGGGACGAATTACTGTGACAAGGCTCGTGTTGTGCTCTGGGCATTTTTAAGCCCTGCACTAGATTCAGTTATCATGGTGTGTTACTAAATTACTGTCAGTAGGGCAGAAGGAAGCAACTTAGTGTACTTAATTAGAAATCCTTCTCAAACTGCTCTTTGAAACTTGCTTCTGTAAGCTGCTGAATTTGCTTTCTAAAATGATTCTTCATTTGGCAGTGAATTAAAAGCATATACACAAAGCAAATTAAACCTATCTGTTAAAAACAATTAAGGTTGCTTTGTCAAGCACTTAAAGCTTGAAGCACCAGGATGTAATTTCAATGCATATTGCTTGTGTTAAAATAGAATTTCTAATTATAGACTTACATGTAGGTGTTATTTCAGTGGAAAACCGAAAAATTTGGCTTTAAAGGATTTTTATAAAATCATCACAAGCTGGTGGAGCATTCATTGCTGAACAGTAACATACAGTGACCTTGGTAAGACAGCAGAATATGATTTCTTTTTTTGCTATTAGACATTTCATCCCAAATGACAACAGTCTTGTAAATGGGGAATATAATAAATAATGAATTCTTCTTTCTAAAGCATATTTATATTCTTTAATAATGTGTTATGTAGACTATAAAAACAGGCTTTAATAGCATGCCTTCTGAATAGGTTTAGGTAACTTAAAAATTAATTCACTAATTATCTAGCATTTAATGATGTTTGAAATTAAGAAATTTAGACCTATCAGCCATGGTTTGTGGACTATTGGTTATTTTGTAGTCAGCTACATTTTTGAATAAAATAGAGAATTTGTGTAGCATCATCTAAAGTTGTTCTCTTAATTGCCTCTTCACTTCATGTATCATGTGAAGAATCATTACATATTTCTTAGCTTTAAACTTTTGAACACAATTTAGCTTGGACAGCTCATAAATGTAAAATTACTTCTACAGAAGTATAACAGGCACTCTTTTTTGGCAGTGTAAAATTGAAGTGCTGCAGGTCTCTGCATCTCAAAGATAACTGACTACAATCTGCTTTGTCATTTCTGTTTGCTTTCAATTCTATTGAGTTGCCCTTCAGCTAATGCTTTACAAGTTAGAGGAAACTGAGTATTGGTTGTAACAGTAGAGTATTCTGAAAAGGCTGGAACTATTCCTTCATAAAACAGTATCTTCAGACATGTAGAAATTAATTTTATTTCATTTCATGGCTTTGTGCCTAAAAGTGTAAAACAACAAAATTTTTGGATGTTGTTATAAGTGAAGTGTTCAATGAGTTGAAAATATATTGTAAATGCAGGTGAACCTGGTGGGAAGAAATGACGATGTCTCACTCCAGTTCAGAAGGCTGAACGATTTCTTTATTATAACTGTGCTATAATACATTAATACACTATTTAAAAGAGGTACTAAAACTTCATACCTACTTTTTTAAATGACCATATCTAACTACTCACAACTTGTGATCCTTCTGTCCAGAGTCCAACCCCAGGTGGGTTGGATTGGCCATCAGGCTCAAACAATCCTCACCAGAATCCAATCAAGCAATCACCCCAGGTAAACAATTCTCCAAACACATTCCACACGGGAAAACAAGGAGCAGAAATAGAAATTGTTTTTTCTCTTTCATTTCTCTCTGTGCTCCTCTATGAAAAATCATGAGAGAGAGGAATGTGCCTGCCACAGAAATACATTCTCCCGTTTCTTTGCATGGGAGGTAAATTTAAAAATAATTTAAATTGGAGGTTTACTTTTGTCCTGCTTTTAAGAAATAATCCCAGAGAACTTTAAAAACATGCAGTCTAAAGGAGAAAATTGTTCTTTTTCACAAGGTGCTGTGGAGGACAGTGAATAGCTTTTCCAGCTGGATGATGTGACGTGTTGCACTGTTAGAACAAGTTAGAACAGAGAGCCAGTGAATAAGATATTTTTGAGGAGTTAACAATTTCTCTGTTACTGGATTCAATTTTAGGTATGGATCTTTCATTTAAGTGGGTGTCATGTTCAGTGCAGCTGAAATACTTGCTTTTGGTTGCATTAGTAAAAATGAGTTAAGAAAGTTTTACAGACTAACACTACTGCGGAAGAAGAGAAAAGGCATGTATATTTTTTATAGTTTTATAATTTTCAATGTATAACTTATACTTTTTTAAAAAATCTATATGTCTGAACTGGAATTAATGCATTTTTAAGATGTTTGTTTTAGCAGTAGAGTAGTTAAGAGATTCGTCTCTGTTTCTAAGCATCAAATTTCAGTATTACAGTCCCCTAATCTTTTGCTTGCTAAACCAGTAAACAGTAATCACCCTGGGAATACTTCCATGTTCTTATGAGAAAGTTGTATGTCTGTTTTATTACTTCATATACTTGTTTTCCTTCATGATCTCACCGTGAGGCATCTTTTTAAAGGATTATTTTGGCTACTGTTAAGAATTTAATTTTTCTAAGTCTTGCACAAATGCAAGTGACTTTATTATAGAATTGCAGAATACTTTATATTGAAAGGGAGCTTTAAAGGCCATCTACTCTAACTTCCCTGCAATGACAAGGGACATCTACAACTAGGTCAAGTACCTGATTCAGACTGATGTGGCATGTTTCAAGGGAGGGGGCATCTACCACGTCTCTGGGCAACATCCTCCAGTATTTCACCACCCTTATTGGGACAAACATTTTCCCTACATGTAGCCTAAATTTAGTTTAAAATAGTTTTAGTTTAAAACTATTGCTCTTTGTCCTATCTCAACAAGCCCTGCTTAAAAAGTCTGTGCCCATCTTTCTTGTAAACCTGTTTTAGGTACTGGAAGGCCACCGTGAGGTCTTCCCAGAGCCCTCTTTTCTCCAGGCTGAGCAACCCCAGCTTTCTCAGCCTTTTTTCATTAGAAAGGTGTTCCCTCTGGTTGTTTCTTTGTCTCTCCTCTGGGCTCCAACAGGTCTGTGTCTTCCCTGTGCTGGGACCCCAGAACTGATGCAGGGTTCTACGTGGGCTCTCACCAGAGCAGAGCAGAGGGGCAGAATCCCCTCCCTCCCCTGCTGCCCACGCTGCTTTGGATGCAGCCCAGGACACCTTTGGCTTTCTGGAGTGCCCATGGCTGGGTCATGTCCAGCCTCTCACCCACCAGCTGGTCAGGCAGGACTTGCACTTGGTGAAGCCATGCTGGTTGTCTCAAGTTACCTTCCTGTCCTCCGTGTGCCTTAGCACAGCTTCTAAAAGGATCATCCCAGACACAGAGAGAAGGCTGACAGGTTGGTAGTCCCTGAATCCTCCTTACTACCTTTTCTAAAAATGGGTGCAGTTTTTCTCTGATTTTGTTCACCAGAGTCTTCATCTGATTGCCATGGCTTTTCAGATATCGTAGAGAGGGGCTTGGCAACTGTGTGGAATCACAGGTTGGAGAAGACCAGTAAGATCACTGAGACCAACCATAAACCCAGACAGTGCTAGGTCCACCATAATTAGACACCTTCTCTATGCTCTTCCTTGAAAGTCTGTTTTTGCTTTCACCATATCTGCATTTCCTTTGTGCCCTTTAGTTTGACCAGCTGGTTTGTGCTCATCCATGCTGGTCTCTGGCCTTGTTTGCCTGATTTCTTGCACCTGGGGATTGTGCTCTATGGAATGTGTTCTTTAAGATCTGCCAGGCCTTCTCAGCTTCCTTGTCTCCAAGGACAAATTCCCTGGGACCCTATTGACTAGCCCCTTTAGGTGCTGGAAATTTGCTTTCAATGTGGTTCAAGACTTTCTTTCCTTTTTACCTCACCCTCAAGGTCTGCAAACTGTGTCTCCACTGCACTCCAGGCTTGCCTCCAATCTTGGTGATCCCAAATGGCTGACTTGTACTAGTGACCACTAGGTACAGCCTTTCTTGCCCTCTGGTAGGGGAATCCAGGGGAATCTGGTAGGTAGAAGCAGGCATGTCTTAAGAAGTTGTCCTCCATCCACCATGTGTTCCAGGAGTCTCCTGGGTTGCTCACCATGCAACCTCTACAGGAGATGTCAGGGTGGTCGAAACACCCCAGCAGGATGAGAGCCTGCAAACCTTTGATCTAGATTTATTTCCACATTAATTATTGTATTTTTGTGAATTAGATTGCAATCTACAAGTAATATGTTGATTTATTACTAACATGTTACTAATAAAGACAACAAGCCTGGATTTTTTTGCCATTTGAAGTAACGGTAATGCCTTATGATCAGCTCTACCTTTTCATTTTTCTCTGTTACTTGATGTCTATCTTGGATATTCAAATGAAACAGTTCTTTAATTAAAAAAAAAAAAACAAAAAACCAAAAAAGTGATAGGGAACTTCCAGATCTCAGTGATTTATCACTAAAATTGATTTAATTGTTTGGAAATCTGAATGTTGGAAACATGAGACAATTATTCTGTAAGTGTTTAGTGCACTCTTACCACCATTTTGAAATGGAGAACTCAAGGAAACAGATTGTGAAATTTTAAGGAAAAATAGCCTTAAACCAAGCAATTTTGGCAGGAAAATTCAGGAAAGTAAATGCCTACTTCCTATGTATTTAACCATCTTAGATACTTAATCCATCTATCTGTCTATCTATGTGTCTATCTATCTATGTGTCTATCTATCTATCTATCTATCTATCTATCTATCTATCTATGTGTGTGTATGTCTCTATATGTATGAGCTGTGGCTCTTATCACTAATAAATGATTTTACACTAGAGGTCCTTAGAACTTCTGCTATAAAGAAATATAGCAGCAAAATATATATTTTAATATATCTCCAAATCATAAAACAGGTTTTATAATTTTTCTAGACTTCTGTGAAGAAGAATATATTTTAAAATTGTGATTAGGAGTACTTAGGTATCTAAAGATAGGGATAATGTCTTCTATATGTCTAATATGTGTTGATGCCTAGTACTAATATACACTTTCTTCTAGGTCAGTATTTCTTAGCTTCACTGAAATCAAGACAACCATAATATTTTCCTGAATTTTTTTTCCTAGAATTTCTTTGAAGCAAGTAACCAAAAAAAAAACCCAACCTAAAAAACAAAAACAAACAAACAAACAAACCCCCCCCAAAAAAAACAAAACAAAAAAAACCCCCAAAAAACCCCACAAAAACCTCCACAAAACACAACATCAACAAAAAAACAAATAAATCCACCAAATAAAAGCCCCCAAAAAGCAACAAAAAAACCCCACAAACAAACAAACAAACCAAATAAATAAACCCAAAAAAAGATCCAGCTTCTGTTGTGGTAAAAAGGTGAGATTTTTTTTTTTCTTGGAGGCAAATCTCCTCTAAGATTTCTTTGTGTCACCTTGTTGTTTCAGAAAGCTGACAGCAATGCATTACAGTGATTGGTTTCTTCTGTTGGCACATTCTGACTCACCTACATTTTTGGCAAGACAAATACTGTTATGTTACATTGGAAAGAAGATACCTGATGTCTCATTTACAAAACCTCTTGCATATCTGCCCTGGTATGAGCACTGTGGAATTCTTTCCATTCTTTCACAAACTGCTTGCATTGAAATTCTCTGGACATCTCATTGTTTTAAACAATATTTTTAGAAGAATTATGGAAAATGGATATTCATGTCAAATGAAGTGCAAGTTAGCAACATGCCGGCATTTTATA
This sequence comes from Taeniopygia guttata, assembly GCF_048771995.1. NCBI lineage: Eukaryota > Metazoa > Chordata > Aves > Passeriformes > Estrildidae > Taeniopygia > Taeniopygia guttata. The sequence continues at coordinate 6,222,821 of NC_133063.1, read as the reverse complement.
CTGTTTGTTGAAAAGTGTGTCCAGATACACTTCATTCTTAATAGAGGGCAAAAATCTTGACATCTGAATATTCATTGAGCTGAAAAGAGTATCCCAACGAGTTTATTTTGGGTAATGGCTGAATCACTGAGCTAATTTGACAAATTATTTCCTGGACTGTGGAGATAACTAAACTGGCTGTAGTATCTAACTTAAACAATCTCAGCATAGTCCTAGGGCTTTTGTGATATACAAATCCTTTTTCGTATGTGCATAATTGCCATCGGTGATTTTAAGAATTATGTGTCAGCAATACAACAGTGTTTTCAGAACTTTAGTTCTGTTGGCTTCCGTGCTGGGAATCCTGAAGTTATTCATCATCAGCTATTTCTTGTCTTCACCAGAGGCAAACATGGTGACAGTTGTGGTGAGACATATACTTTGATAAATAGACTTCCTGAGGAGGACAGACAATTTCCCAAACAGTGAAAACTGGTATTTATAACAACGGGGTTTTTTTTTCACTGTCTTCCTCCTTGATCAAATCAAGCCTTCATTTGTGTTGTGGAAGGTGTGAAACATACTGGTATTTCAGCCAGTACAAGTAGCTGATAACCCATCACTGCATTTGAAAATAGGTGTGAGTGGCACGGAGGGCAAAAACTGGTCATACGTGGAAACACAGCCATCACTTTCCCCTTTGTCTTCACCTTTTAAGAACTGATTTCTATGGGAAGTTCTAAATAAATCCTATTCATGTATTTGTAATTAATTACAAACATGCTGCGGGCAGTGCATGGGAGCAGATGCTCATCTCCAAGAAAAACCAGGAGAAACCCCGAGATGTCTGGGGGCCTGTCTCCCTGGCAGAAGTGCTAGGGCAGGAGTGCAGTGTGGCCCTGAGGTTGTGGTGAGTATCCAAGCTTTGCTGGTGAGGCACAAGCAAGTATCTGTGGAAGGTGTAGGCTGAGGGCCACACCAGCTGGCTGAGTTACAGGAGCCTGTGTGGTGCTGGACAGGCTGAAGAAGACACCGAGGAGGGCTTTTGTAACCAGTCCCTGATGGTTGATGCTACTCTGAGTAACGTGACCCACAAGAGCAGAACTGGTGCACTCTCCACTCTCCTGCATAGAAACCAGGATGAGATGAGAATCAAACCAGCGTGGCCAGCAGGTCAAGGGAGATGATTCTCTGGAACTCTCTGTCCAGCTCTGGGGTCCCAGCACATGAGTCCAGAGGAGGCCAGCAAGATGATTAGAAGGATGGAGCACCTTTACTACATAAGACTTGGGATTGTTCAGCCTGGAGAAGAGAAGGTTTCAGGGCATCAGGTCAAGGGAGTCTACAAGAAACATGGAAAGAGATGATTTGCAAGGGCACGTAGTAGTAACAGAACAGAGGGGAATAGTTTTACACTGAAAGAGAGGGCGGGTTTAGATTAAATATTAAGAATTCTTTACTGTAGGGGTGGTGAGGCACTGGCCCAGGTTACTCAGAGAAGTTGAAGTCCCATAACTGGCACTATTCTAGGCCAGGTTGGATGGGGCTTTGAGCAACCTGGCGTAGAGGAAGGTGTTCCTGACCATGACAGGGAGATTGGAACTGGGTGGTCTTCAAGGTACCTTCCAACCCAAAACATTCTTTGATACTAGGATATCTTAACACTTAAACACCAATGAGCAAGCTCTGGGGGGAGAAATCATACCTACAGCACATATCAGAAACCACAAAAAGAAATGATGAGTCCACATTGTGAGTATCTTATCTGCAAAGGAGTACTGACCCATTTGTCAGCCTGAAGTTTGCTTCTTTCCAGGTGCTATGGCCTGGGATGTCACAGATACCACAGCCTAGTAGAAATAGGGATTATTATGCCTTGTTATTCTCTTAGGTAGGCATGAATAACACAGCAACCAGAAATTGGGCAGAATCAACCAAGATGGCAAAGTTCTGGGTGTGTGATTGAAAGGGATTAGTGCTTAGGTGACCTGATCCTCTCGTTACCAGTAAAATTGTAGGCAGGAAACATGGGAGCAGCAGCAGGACCATGTGGGCACTTGACTGTGCTTGCTGTGGTTGATTACCAAGAAGCACTTCTCCAGACTTGCTTTTCTCCCCCATGACAGACTTTGTAAAGCAAACCAAAGGTCCTCTTGGAGCCTGCATGTGATGGAACCATGAACAAATTGCATTAGGCAGAAGCTTTGGCTGCTGGGACACCACCTGTTACTTATCTCCATTTCGATATTGAGCCATTGGCTGCAGTATTTTCTCTTTGGCTGCTGCTGTCCAGCCAATTGTCCATGGAATAATTCATACAGAAAATCCGTGTCTCTCCAGTTTATTGGCAAGGATGTTGTGTGTAAATAAATCAAAGGTCTGCAGAAGTCTAGGGAAATACTGTTGCTCTTGCCTTGCCCAGCAACACAAGTCACTCTTGCAGATGGCAACCAGATCATTCCAGCACAGTTTTCCACTGGTGAAGCCAAGTTGGCTGACTCTTATCACCTCCCTGTCTACCATATGCCTTGGCACAGCTTCCAAGAGGATGTGTTCCATGATCTTACTGGGCTTAGGATGTTTCTGAGGACCTCCATTTTACCCCTTTTAAAAATTTGTGCAATGTTTCTCTGTTTTTCAGTCAAAAGGCTGCCAGAGCTGCTCAAATAATGCTTGAGAATGGCTAAGCAACTGCATCAGCCATTTCCTTCAAGGACCTGAGGTGCATCCTATTGGATTCTGTAGTTTTCCGTATGTTTGAATTCCTGCAGTGATCCTACAATGATGGAAAGGAATTTACTCCTGCAGTCCCTGCCTTAAGCTTCAGGGACTTGAGAGTGTAGGAAGAGTACCAAAGAAAATGGAGGCTCTTGCTCTGTATTTGCAATATTTGTATTTGTTTTCTCTTTCCCCTTTTTCCTGCTCCCTACTCTGCTTGGTTTGCATCTGGTAATCTGGATTGATTCAGGACAAAATCCTTTTAATTTTTTTTTTATTTCTCTCCATTCCACTACTTCCTATGCCCCCTATTAAATTTTATGAGCTAGCCTTATCCTTTAACTTTTTTCAGATCTGCTTGGTTACAAACTGCTTTTAATCCTGGATTTGGGATAAGTAAATCCTGGATTTAACTAACATTACATCATGCTGCTGAACACCTCAGTGATGCACAGTCTTTGTCTGCAGCAGTGCTGCCAGCTTTTGGAGCCTGGTTTGGTGGAATGTTGCCAAAATGTTATAAAGATTTTAACACATTTTTTATGTGATATCCAGTAACAGATTGGAGATAGAAGTTCTTAGTGCATTAGAATTTCAAAAATAAATTTTGCCCCCTTCCAGTTTTAGATTCTTGTTCATTTCTGTGATTCACAGTGGAGTATTTTCTGCAGTATATCAGTATTGGCATTATTATTGGTCTATAAATTTTCAAAGCAAATCTTCATGCTCTAAATGTATCCATCATTTCTTAAATGCTGCTGATAATGACTAAATAAGATATAAACTCACTCTTGAAAGATTTCATCTTGAATTTATAAAGTGGAGTCATTTTATGATGCTTACTTTCTGCCACCTGCTACCACTTTACCATTGATGTAAAATCATTCTATTTATTAGGACAAGCCAAATATGTCAGGATATCCTTAGGAAAAGGATGTGTGTTGGTTTTTCATCATGGAAGTGATGTTCTGGGAGAGGTGTCCCAAAAAGTGTCAAAAAGACAATTACAGTAGAGAGCTTTAAGCCTTTATCTGCATATCTTTAACAGGCCTGTGATTTTTGTGGAGTGGCTATTAATCATACACTAGACACAAGGTGGATGTATAAAGAATAATACAAAGACACACTGTCTAGACAGCTGTTTTTGTCCTTAAGCATTGCACCTTTTCACTGAGAGGTCTTAATTAAGCAGAAAGTTTAGATTTTTCTGTGATAAAGGCCTGAAGGGTCACAGCCAAAATTATCATTTATATTTGGAATCCTTTTAATTTAGTCTGTAGTGAAGTCATTTATCTCAAAGTATTTGTTATAGGCATCTGATAGATGAAAAGCAGCAAATAAGAATTCAAGATGAATAAAACCTGACAAAAAGAGAGATGCCTCTTAATGTGAAATCCTATTCAAGCTGTAATTGATGCTAAAAGGCTGTTAAAAATTCCCACTGTGAGTTATACTGTAATATTTTACTGTGTTTTAAAGGCATGCAGTTCAAGATCTAATTACACATTTTATAAAGATGTGTCAATGAGTGTGCTGTGCCTGGTTAGCCACATCATTTGTGAGAAATTTCCTATTTTGTACTTGCCATGGTTTTATATTTAAACTTGGTTATGCTGCATACTTTTAGAAAGAAAAGGGTATATTTTTAATGACCTAATAATAAATAATTTAAAAATTAAGTGGTATTAATTTGAAATTTCAAGGAGCCATGTATTAAAGGCAGTGTTTTCTTTGCATGAGCATGTACTGACTGATAGGATCATTACACTGCAAATCTCTTGGAAGGCTCAAGACTTCAGGTGGCACATCATAAGGAGAGTTAGGTGGAAAGTTTAAAGCAGAGGCAAAGATAGCTTCTTACTGGTTGGAAACCATAAAAAATATACTTATTAAGATTTTGATACGATCATTCTATATCACTTGATGTGTTTGAGTGGACTTGGCAGTGTACAGGTAACAGTTTAACTTGATAATCTGAAATGTCTTTTTCAACTAAATTCTGTGATTTTATGAAATACTATGGATATGATATGCAGTAGGCTGCAGAGTTATGAATTAATTACTTTACATTTTAGGCAAACTAGTTATGTTGCAAAGACAAATGAAACAGCAGTGTGGTCTGCTGGAGGAATACAATCCTCCAGTGAGTGAGTTAGATTGTATTGTGTTATAACAAAAGTTTGAGAACTTACTAAAATGTGGGTGATATGGTGCCTTTGAGCTTGAAACAATATTTGCTAATGTTCTTTTTAAATATGCTCTTGCATTAGGGAAAAAGTAAAGAATAAAAAAGTGCTCCTTCCTCTCCTTTATTTTTTTAAAATGAATTGTGGGGTGGATAGAAAAGCTCTTGATCCATCTTTATTTCCACATTGTAAATCAGTAATAATTGTAAACCAGTAATAATAACATAATAATTTATGTTGCCTAAAAAAAGGAAATAGTGTGTAGCAAGAAAAGAAATACTGATAATACCCTTAAGTAAAGTTCTCTTAAAAAAAATCTTCTATTTAAATCTGAAGAGCATCATGGCTCTTTGTGTACAATCAGACATGTTGTTTGTATTTGGCAGTTATCCTAAAGTTCTCCAGAACAAATACCACTCAAAACTTGGAGTTGTAAATAGCCTCCCAGTTACATTTCTGATGAATGATGTTGTGACCAGGTGTTTACTTTTGGTTTGCACACGATTCTCTAGGCTCACTGTTTTTCTGCTTTGAATCAGGACAGAAGCTCAGAGGGGATAAAGAGGGAATTAGATTCAGAGGGGTAAAGGTTGGGAACTTGATTCAGTAACACCAGCACTCTCAGTAATGGAGATGCTCTGTTTGCCTGAAACCTAGTGGAAAACTAGGCCAGGAAACCTAGTGAAAAACTCTGAATGCAATGTCAGGAGTGAAAAATGGAAACCTGATTTTAAAGGCCTTTGCTGGAAGAAATAAATTTTTGATGCAACAGATTTGAGAGAATTTAATAAATGCCGCAGAGTGAAGATCATTTTATTTTTCATGATAATTCCTGAGATGGATAGTGCCTATCTTGGCTCTCAGCCTAGACTAAATTTACAATACTTCCAGACAGAAAAGCTTTTGGTCTACCACCTGGGCAGCTTTTGCATGGAATCTGTGAGAAAACATACAGTGAACAACCAAATGCTTTTTCTGAATCATATCACTCAAGCACCAAATCAAAGCACCAAATGCTTTTGAGTCACACTTAATGGTAATTTTTTTCTGAGGCGTGTGTTTCTAAAGGACTGTGAGTTAAAGTAATTTCTTCATATAATCAATATAATCCTGATCCCCATGGTCTTCAATTGGAAAATTCAATACTAGGTTTAAGGGGTTACATCTGAAATACTGCAAAAATTGTTTCAGTGCGCTAAATTTTGTAATGTTTGAGGATTCAGTTCTTGTGTGTAGCTCATTCTACCCATGAATAGAAAGGAAAAAAAAATAATCAAGTGATCTCTTTACAACTGAGGACATAGGAAGTATAACTGATGAAAACAATGGAACACAGCATTGAATCACAGTTACAATCCGAAAACAACAGCTCTATGAACTCAGATTCAATATAAGTTCTAATATCATTATTAGAATGAGGAAACCCAAAGCATTTTAACCACTTGCAGCTGAGATGTAGGCCTGAGAGAGGCTTATAATACTCAAGTAGACATTGTAATTTTCCAGCCATAGACTTCTCTCAAGGTTTTCCCTCTCTCTGAGTTTTGGAAGTTGTGACTCCTTAGTCAATGAAGTTTCTTAACAGAAAAAATTATCAGAAAAATTAAATTCCCCCTGTGAAGTGGCATGTAGAGTTGGGAGAGCTTTGTGGTTTTTGTTTTGTTTTCCAACAAGTACAATTCTGCAATTTTAATATTTTGATCCAATATGTGTCTATTTTAAGCACGTCTCAATTTGGTCAACTGGAAGTGTGTGTGGGAAATTGAGAGTAGCATACTTCTGTTATCTAGAGTCACAGTGATTGTTGGCTGACTAGACAGTGCTTTTTCCAGCTACATTGATCAACTGGTATTTCCTTAGCACTTGGTGGGGAAAGTTTTCATATTTTATGTTAGACCACAGTGATGGGATTTAAAGCAAAGTCATGTTTTCAGTGCAGTAGTGGGTCTTTTGGAGGTTTGTATTTTAGACTCATGAAGAAAAATCAGTTTGCAGGAACTGATCAACTTGCATCATTATGACTTAGAAACTTCAGTAGATCTTTCCTACCATGTTTAAAAGGAGTGCACAGCATACTCTGAAGAACTGAAAAAGTACTTATATATATTTAGTGGGCCAGAATAGGGCATGTGTTGTGTTTTTTTCCAGTCAAGTAGCTTAGCCACAGGTATGTAGACTCTGGTATATAGTGTGTGGTTTTCTTTTTTAGGTGAGTTCACATCATTTTCACTAAGTTAATTGAGCTAGTGGTGGAGGCATCTTCTGCTCCAAAATCAGAAAGTTGTGACATTTTTGTTTCTCAAGTTCCCAAATGAATTGGTGTTTGGAAACTTAATTTCAGTTTTATGTAAAAATGTGCCAGTGTGCCAAAATAAGCTTACAGTCGAACAAGGTATATCATTCAGTCTGAAACTAAATACAGCCATGGTCTGCATTTGACTTTTTCCTGTGGGGAAAATGAAAAGAAAGCACTCATGTCAGACAGTGGAAAGTTGATGGAATGGCTTTCACCATGGATGGCTCATCCTGGAGGCCATCTCTGAGCATGTGGAAGACAAGAAGGTGATTAGGAGTTGTCAGCATGGATTTGTTAAAGCAACCTGATTGCCTTCTGTGCTGGGAAAAATGATAAATGGAGGAGCAATGGTTGTTGCCTACCTAGACTTTGGCAAGGCTTTTGGCACTGTCTCCCGTGATGGCCTCATAAGGAAGCTCAGGAAGTACTGGCTGGACCAGTGAACAGTGGGTTGATGAATCACTGAATGGCAGAGCTCAGAGAGTAATGATCAGTGGCACAGAGTCTAGTTGGAGGCATGTCACTAGTGGTGTCCTTCAAAGGTTGGAGCTTAGTCCAATACTCTGACATCTTTCAAGAGGATGTAGCAGTGTTGGATGACAGAGGATCTGGTTATTTTAATTGAGGTAGCAGGAAGTTATTCTATTCTTGTGCATGAAAATAAGATAGATAAAAACAATTGTATTATTAAGATTTTGAAGAACTATTACAATTTTATGTAGCCCCTCATGTGTAAAGTTTTATAAATTGTCTTTAATCTCTAGTCACTCTGATGATGAGACATACATTATGGAATCAATAAGAACTGGATATTAAAAAATCCACCTAATGTAACATACTTGGAAATACTGCAAGTATTTGTCGTACTAGAATTCTGTTCTGACAAACTTGAGGTGGTAATTATTGGAAAACTGAGCAGTGCCTAACTTTACTCCTACTGATTGTTAGTGGTTTCCTTTCTGTGCACTTGAGAACTGAATTTTATGGTTACTTCTTTGAAGCAACTCCACATTCTGATAGCTGACTCTGCTTTGGCAGGAAGAGAAAGAGTGATTGCCACAGATAGGATTAGTAAAACCTCAGGATTATACAGATAGAGATGGAAGGAGCTACGTTGTAGAATTTTTAGCTTGACTGTAGTACGATTAGGTTTCAAGCTTACTTTCAGCTCTTAAAACTTGTGGGCTTTCCCCAGTTAGCCACAGCCTCTCCTGCTCTTATCTGGAATGATCTATACTCGCTGGTCCCTAAATAATTTGAAAATCCATTGTAGTGTGGGAAGTACAATTATTTTACCACTTAAGCAATTTGGATATATTCAGGAGAGGTATCAAGTAATGATCTTTAATTCTTCATGGATCTTTGAGCAATGCAGTCTTAATTGTGTGAATCATCCATAGAGTACTAGAGCACTTTTAAATGCAGATGTACTATAAAAATTCGCCACTCAAAGACAACTTTAAAAATTACTGCTTCACCATCAGTCTTTTGGGAACCACATCCTGCTATTTTCTGTGGGCTTTTGTGAAGTTATGCTGTAGTTTCTTGACAATGTGCACCTTAAAACACAAGGTTGGCCAAGTTATATGGAAAATTGGAAGTCAGTCTACTTTAATCCAAAAATTTGAATTAGCATATGCTCTTCCTTCCTATTCAAGCCATGTCACAGGTCACTGTGTACTGAAAAAGAATATGGAGTATAGCAATCAGAACACAACTTGAATATTTTAACTGGAATATTTAGCTTTGACATCATGACATGGGTTAATAAGAGGTCAGTATTTTGAAACATTAAGACCTGATTAAAGCAAATCTATGACCTAAAGTATGGGGAAAAAAATAATCAGGTGGTCATGTGATTCTTGGAATCTTGTCAAACCACAATAGCTCTTCAAGTATAATTTCAGAATATTTTTATTTGTTTACTTATTTCTTAGTTTTGAATTTTATGCTTTACTTGTGTATATGCATCAAAAACTTCAGTGTATTCTTCTTTGTTACAATACAGCTTTTTATAGAAACATCCAGAATATCTACACATGTTGTAGAGACTTTTTTCTGGTGATCTCTACCCAGGAGAAAAAAAACCCAGTGTTTTTATTTTTAAATCTGGAGCCTTCTACAGTTACTCAAGGCTTGTCTGACAATAGATACTTCACAGCTGTTGGTGTCTTTCTCGAACATCTCAATGCTAAACATCAACTATCTGATGTTCAGCACATAAAAGTTAAGGACCAGATCCTCTGTAGGCCAAACTTAAAAACTGAAGGCTGAGATGTGAATTCTCACTTATGCTTCTAGGTCAGCAAAATACCCTAATCACCTGATGTCGAGTGCTTGCTTTATTACTGTTCATGTCTGAGGACATTTACATTGGCAGACCTTAGAAGCTGTCATTCATTTTTGAGGCTGTTTGGATTTAATGGTGTGTTTTAATGCTGCAAATTTCTCATTACTTCAAATGCCAAACCTGTCGCTGTAAGATTTCAGGCATATCACTCTCTTAAGTGTTTTATCTGACTGACTTGGCATACGGAGGCAGGGAGACAGCAGGAACATTTTCAGTGTTGCAGTTTTTATTTTATTTTTTTAAGCTCCTTTTGATGGATTGTGCTGTGAAATTAACAGTGTAAATTGGGAGGACTTGTGCTTTTTAATGGTAGAAGCCCAAGAGAGTCACTTCTATGATCAGTACCATTGCTATTTTTTTTAATGGGATTCTGAAAGTGTCTTTCTGGAAACCTTGGGACTAAAGCCTGATGTGAAAACAATAACTTTGAGTATAGCCCTCATCTTTCTTGATTATTTAATTAGCTGGCATGGACCTCTAAAAAGTTATGGTGTCCGAGGGGAAGCAGTCACTGAGATCAAAGGTGACAGCTTTGGTATTGGAGTGCAAGTCCCAAAGTATGGAAAAGAGGAAGAAGAAAGGTAGGAAATAGAGTAACAGTCTTCTGCAAGGTGTGAGGCAGAAGACTTTTGAGAAGTTTTTTCCAGTAGGGTAAGATAGAGCAGGAAGTATTCAAAATAACAGGATGACTGTGCACGTTCAGCATGCCATATGGACTTTTAAACCTGGCCTTTTATACCTGTCATCAAGTGTTGAAGAAGTGACATTTTTTATCATGTACTTGTTTTTCTTGCAAAACTCAATTTTGTTGCTCTCCTAGCAGTGTATTTCTCTGTTGCTTATTACCTAGGTTATATTTATTAATATTATAAAAAGTTTTTGAAACTTCACTCAAGAGTGTGAAACACACACCTTAGGTTTTCCATATTTACTGCTACTCCTGTTGGTATTTAAGCAATTATTCCTGTATTTTGTTGGGAAGACTTATATTTCTCATTTGAATCTCTTCCATGGCGCATTTTATGAAGTTCTTAATAACTGGCTCTATCAAGCAGTTACAGCTTTTTAGATAAGCAGACTATAAAGCAATGACTTTTTTATGTGACAGCCTTACAGCTGTGTCTTGTGACATGTGTCTGTTAATTGCTTTGGTGATGCTAGGAAAGTGGTATTTATATATCAGAAGTGCAGGGAAAACTGGTGAAAAAAAAAGAGAAAGAACATTGAATTTTGTTCATTATGCATAAAGGCAAAAATTGAGTAACAGTGAGTGAAAACTAGCAAATTTGAGTTGTTCTGAAATTGTAATTGTAAAAACACTAATTTGGGGAAGGAGGATCAAATAGAAGCAGTTTTCTCTAGCTGAATAGCAATTTCCTGGATGTGATTTCTTGATTTTACTCTGAAATATCCAAAATTATTTTATTAAATGAGAAAAAACCCCTTTTTACTCAAATGAGTTTTTAACTGCTGTGTGATTTTTTATCCTTGAAACATCATGCTTGTAGAGGATAAATCTCTTGTTAACACATCTTGCACTTTCACTCACTGGATGACATTAGATACCCCTAAATAGTCCAAAGCTTCTGACAGGAAAAGACCATGAAGTTTGTCCAAAAAACACAGATCCAAAGCAGGCTGTTTTCCAAAAGTCTGTGACATTTTTGTATAAAAAACAGGAAATCCGCATAGGCCAAAATTATTCCGATCTTGAAAACTGAAGGCACTTTTAACTGGAGGAGACACTTCAAAGTGGTAAATAGTATATTTTTTTCTTCTGCTGAGTAACATTCTCCTTGATGTTACAGTAAAAATATTTCAAATGTGATTCCATAATCGCAGTAAGTTCAGCACAGTGCATAGCCACTACTGTTAATTTAATTTGATCAGAATTTTTTTGGTTTCACCATGGAATGGAATTTAGAAATGTGGCTTTTTCTATCACTTTTAATTTTAGTACATGCTAGAGAGTGAGATATTAGAGCACACAAACTTTAAATCCAGCTGAGGACATTGGCAAATTACTATATTGTAAAAGCAGATGGAAAATTAATCTTTCATGCAACTCAATAAAATAAAAAGTTAAACCTTAATTATTATCTTGCCAGCTGCTACTGTTGTAACAAAAATTATGTTACAGCTATGCCTGTGGTATTTTTTATGGAGTACTGTGTCAGTGACTTCTATCCAATGACAGATTGTCCTTACTTCAATCTTGTAGAGATACTTCTAGAAATAAAGGTGTTAATTTTTATTAGGCATTTTCTTGCTTGGAAGCATTTCCCTTTTATTGTAATTAGTCATTACATTCATTGAGGGATTGCTTAGAACTTTAACAAGTGTTAGTAGCATTTGTAACAGATTTTATTACTAGAAGTTTTGGGAAAGATTGCACTATTTATTATAAATGTGGAAAATTGCATCTTTTTAGAAAGCATAAACCATGTTACTAATAGGTTCCATTATTTGATTTAATTGATTTGTATGAATAGTATCTTTACAGTGGTGATTTTTTTTACAAGATATAAGCTTATTGAATTTCTGCAATTGAAAAGGAAAAAGGGAAATTGATGGGACTGAAGACTAATCAAAATTAGTTCCTTTCCAGAATCTTAATGTTGCCAGTTGGCCACTGGATTTTGATTTTCAGTTTTCCCATGGATGAAATGGTTCTGCAGAAGAGCAGTCTTTTCTTAAAGAGCATTAAGATTTTTTTCCCATTCCTTTAAAAATGTCTCTCGTTTTTTAGCCTTTCCTCACTTTTTTTTTAATCCCAGGGACTGGCCCAGCACCTGGAGTGCCTGATTTGACTCTCTAAAATTTGGTGAGATGTCTTTTGGGACTGGGAGTGTGAGAGGGTGCTGCTATATGAATAGTATTCACGCTTGCTTGATTAGATGCATACATGACGTTTCTTTTGTGGCTCCATTGTTTATATTTGGTACAGATACTTGGGCTTTGCAAACTCTGACAGTTTCATTTGCAGGAATCTTACACACATCTGCTGTCATTCATCTGAGATGTGAGCATCTTTTTCTGCTGCAAGAATGGTATTTCCTTTCTTTGTAATTCCTCTGTGTTTGTTAAGTGCAGTCCTTGTGTCCTCAGAGTTATTCCACATAAAATTATTTCAAGGTAACCTGGTGTCTCATGTGTTTTCTAGATAACTAAGGATATAGATGTTTTATAATTAGTATAGTAACTATTATATGTTGTTTCTCAGTTGGGGTTTTCCCTTCTTTTAAAATTTCTTTTGCATGTTCCCTAACTGCATTAAAGTATCTGATTATTTTAGCAGAATTAGAAAATAATTTATTCTTAATGATGTTTCATAATTTTCAAATACTGTTTCTTGAATATTAGTGGCTTAATTCCTATTTGGCTAACTCCTCAGTAAGGAGAAGATTTTGCAGAAAAATATGTGAAAACATTGTTAAGTATAACTCAGTAATCCTCTTATCTAAACTTGCTGCAGCTTAACTATAGGGTAGAGTTCCCTTCTGACACAATTGTATAATTACTAATTTTTGAGCAATCCTTTCTGAGGATTTAGATCAGTGCAAAACTGTGTTTCTTTCAGAGCAATAAAATATATGTGTGAAAACTATAATAACATTCCAATTCCTTTCAAATACCTTGGTATATGAGTTCTTCTGTACTGCAGAATTCAGGATAGTAGAGAAGAAGCTAGGATAACAGAGGATGAAGAAGCTAGGATAACAGAAGTGCAGGAAGCATGACAACGTGGAATTTGTGCGCAGTAATGTAGCCTGCATCTCATGAGTTTTGGTAAGTTATTGGAGGGTATCATTAGTGCACTGTAATTGTAAGCCAAAAATTTCCAATTATATTTGGGGCTGGTGCAATATAAAACCAGGATTATAGTAAAGCAGGGCAAGAACCTGAGCAGTTGAGAAAAAAATAGAATAACCATTTACATTCTTTATTTCTGTGATGTATAGTAATTAACTCCAATCATCTTCTTTCACAATGAATTTCAACACAGGGAGAAGAATCTGAGATCTGACATCCTTCTTCTTTCCCCTTTGTTGCCAGCACTAGTGAAAGGTGCAGGAGATTGCTTTACAAGCAGTTGTGCCTGTAATTATGCTGGACCATCTACAATAAAGGCATGAAAATAAATGTGTTCACAACCAGCTTAATAACAGTCCTGGTAAATCTTACGAACTATCAAGTGTTCCCCTCAAAGCTTCCTTTTGCTTCAGGGCATGCAGCTGCAGTTGCAGAGACATCCATATCCATGATCCACAACTGTTTCAGATCCAAGGCAAGATTAGAATTCATTAGTTTACTGCAAGAAACAATAAGTTTTAATCTTGGTAACAAGTTCCTGAGGTTTAATTTTATTGTACAGAATACAAGCATAATGTTTAAGTTTGTCTTTAATCAGTTAAATCCTTTTGTCTTCTACAAGATGCTGATACTGGCATGTTTTAGTAGCACTCTGTTTCCTTTTTCCTTGAGCTATTTTTAAAAGGTTTTTACCTCAGTGAACTCTTTTGTCATTTCTTAAAGTCTCAGTTCAATGTAATGTTTTTGGAAGAAGAAGACTTCAGCAATACCTTACTGTTAATAACTAGGAGTCTGATTTATTTCTTCTTCCTCTAAAAAATGAGTATCAGGCACTGGAGCTTCTGAATCTGGAACTGATTATTAGATCCATAAGTTCTGTAATTGCTGGAAATGTGACATTTAAAACTGCTATGAGTGTCTTCTTCAATGCATTTTACTGACTGCCTGGAATTTAGTCATTTTAAGTATGTACTATCTGTACAGCCCTATAGTATTTTCTGCTTAGATTCTGTAACAATTGGCTCTTGGAGCTTTACTCATGGTTGTATAAACAATATAATTTTAAACATAACTAACTGAAAGTTTAGATTTCTATCACAGAAGATCAGTTTTTCTATGTTACATTTCTCTGCTGATTATCTAAGATGTCTGTATTTATTCCAAATGTGTTGCACTCGGAAGAGAAAAGCATTTAGTAGCATTACTTTGCCCCATTCTGGGACCAAGTTCCAGTATAAAGGAAATAAGGAGTATCTTCTTTCAGGATAAACATAAACTTTCTGAAAACATCCTAACTTTTTATTACTATTACCTTTACTATTATTTTATGGTAGTCAGTCTCTTTTCCATCCAAGCACCCATGTTGTTAAGCTTTCCCTGAAACCACACAATCTGTTCATAGACATGTTTAGATTGGGAATCATGTGCCTTTTCAACTAACAGTGTTTTGGGGCTCTGTTCTCATCACAAATATGTCTCTATCAGGAATAGCAGTTCTGTGACAGTGGAAGGAGATCTGCTGCTACAGGCACCCATCTACTCTAATGACCATATAATGACACATTTTATTTATTAAGAAGTTACACTGTACTGTCAAGAGTCAGGTTTGAGTCCTGAGAGCAACAAGTACAAAAATCAGGCTCCTGAAATGAGCTGAGCTCCAGGTCTGAAGAGAAAAAATAAAATATTTGTGGCTTTGAAGGTGTATTTAAGGAGGAAGGAATTGATGGGAAAAGAGGTGGCAGCTAGGTAACCTGTAACATGAAAATCAAGACTAGAAAAAGCTTTTAGTAAAGCATAAAACTATGAACAATATTGTTCAGCCTTTTCAAGCAAGTTCATGGAAGTATTTCTACTTAGTGATATAAATTTGTATGGACTTTGGAGGTAGAATATACTTCAAAGTAAATGAAATAGTTTCTTGTTTTGTAGTTGTGTCCTTTTTTTATTCACTGTGTGAAAAAAATGTATGCATATACGTTCATGTACAAGGCAAATATGAAGTATATGCTTCATATATGGTGTTGTATTCTTCAATTAGATTTGATACCTTTTGTATCTTTCATGAGATGTAATGTAGTCTGTAAGATGCTAATTTACTATTTGAGAGCAGAGGTAGTGAGAGTCATAATTTTGTTCTGTACGGTACATTACATTGATGCAAATTTTATTGATCAAATTACTTTTAAATTGTTTGCCTGTGTAAGTTCTTTTTTTAACAAAAAAGCTTTTGGAGCTAGTAAATTGTGTGTCTGCAGGCTTACTATGATATGTAGTTCATAACAGCTGAGTAAGGACGTTCTTTTTAGCAATCTCGTACAGACTCTTCATTGTTCAAGGGAAGGAAAACCAGTTTGCAGAAGCATTTGAAGGGACCATTTCACAGTTAGCTGTGAAGCACTTCAGAGTATTCCTGAGAATTCATGTTTGACAGGGATCTTGGGCATTAGGGACGTTGTTTGCATTTTTAGTGTACCTCTTTGTGGCACAAACTTTGTCTTGTGGAAAAGGTTTGGAAGATAAATGTATCTTACTGAAAAGTCTAAAGAGCCATTAATTTTATTATTTATTTAGTAATGTGTATTACTAAAAAAGTCATAATTCCATTCTAGAGAAACAGTTGGCAAAGTTAAGGATAAAATACTTCTGGGTACCTGTGGCATGATGTAAATATTTCTGTTTACATGGCAATATTACTATGGCCATGGCATCTAGTCACCCAGTACAGAATCACAGAGTGGTCTGGGATGGAAAAGACCTTAAAGATCTTCTAGTTCCAATCCTTCCTGTCATGGGCAGGGATGCCATTCACTGGATCAGGTTGCTCAGAGCCACATGCAGTCTAGCCTAGAACAGTTCCAGGGATGGGGCATCCCCAGATTCTCCAGGCAAGTTGTGCCTCACCACCCTCACAGTAAGGAATATCTTCCTAATATCTAATCTAAATCTCCCCCTTTAGTTTAAAACCATTCCCTCTTATCCTATCACTCTGCTTGTGTAAAAAGTTACTCTCCCTTTTCCTTTATAAAGAAAGGGAAATACTTTAAGTACTGTAAGGATGTTGCAGTAAGGTCTCCCTTGACCTTCTCTTCACCACACTGAACAACCACAGCTGTCTCTGCCTGTGCTTGTAGGAGAGGTGCTCCAGCCCTGTGTCATCCTCATAGCCTCCTCTGGACCCCCTGTAATAGGTCCACGTCTTTCTTGTGCTGGTGGCCCCTGTGCTAAACACCATACTCCAGGTGAGGTCCACAAGGGCAGAGCTGAGGGGAAGGATCACCTTGCTAGGCTGCAAGTGCATCCTATTGGCTTATCTCCAGGTTTTCATCCAGAAGAACCTCAAGTCCTTCTCCACAGGACTGCTCTCAGTTCTATTTCCAGTCTGTACTCATGTCTCTGATTGCCCTGAACCAGGTGGAGAACTTTGAACCTATGAAATTTGTTGAATTTCATGAGGTTGTCATAGGCCGGTTTCTCAAGTTTTTCCAGATCCCAGTGGGTGACATTCCATCATTCTGTCAGCATCACTCATCTTCATGTCATCTGCAAACCTGCTGAGTATGCACTTGATCCCACTGTCTTGTTTCATTGATGAAGATATTGAAGGGCATCCATCCCAAAAAAGAGCCCTGAGGAGCATTGTTGCCCTGATTTTTAAAAGTGTTAGGTTTTCTTTTATAGTTCTTTTGAAAGTTTAAAGTTCTCATAAAACTTCTTCAGCCTTCTGATCTGTTTACATATTTCTACTGGAGTTCTCCCACACTGTTCATGTAAATAATGATTGTTTTGCATTTTTCTTGGTGGGAGGAGAGATTTGGTGACTGTTGGTTTGACCAGTGTGGTTAGAGAGGTGGTAATTCTATCCTCCAGTCCACGGTCACCTCTGGAATTCTATAAATATCAGATGCTTGAATAAAACACTCTCTTTTTTGACCTTTGAACTTACCAAGAATTTGTGTACTTACTTTGTGTCCAGTAGCAACAGAACATCACTTCCACTGGCCTGCATCTGGACATAGAGCTTTATACCAGAGCTCTGTCCATCCAGCCAATTCCTTAGCCTCCAAATAGTCTACCCTTCAAATCTATGTCAAAAGGTTTAAAGAAATCTAGGTAGATTATGTTAGTCAGTCTTCCCTTTGTTGACTGCTGCAGTGCCTCAGTCACTGAAAGCCCCTACGTCAGAGGTTGGTCAGGCAAAATTTGGACTTAGTAAAATCTTTTTGGCTGTCTTGGATCACTTCCTTATCTTGTATGTACCTTAACAGGCTTCTGTGAAACTCTACCTCATGATCTTCCCAGGCTCAGAGATAAGGCACACCAGTCTGTAGTCCCTGAGTCTCCCTTTATGTTTTTTTAAAAGTAGAAGTGATGCTTCACTTTTGTCCCGCAACAGTGGACTTTGTCTGACTGCCATTACTTTTCAGATATGACTGAGAGATGTTGCAGATTTGGCAACAACCTTAGCCAGGACCCTGAGATGCATCTCATCAGGCCTGATAGACTCGTGGTTGTTCAGTTTCCTCACATGCTCCTAAACCTGCTCTTTGTTTACACTGAGAGAGATTTCAAAACCCACTTAGAGGTTCATGGACTGTTGAGGAGTGAGAAGCCCAAAGTGCTTCAAGTGAACCCAGTGAAAATTGAGGTAAATCCCAGCCTTCTCCATATCTGTTGTCACCAGTTCTACCTTCACATTTACCGAGATTCCATATTCTCCTTGGGCTTTCTTTTCTGACCAGAAAAGACCACTTACAGAATCCCCACTTGGTGTTCTTCACATCTCTTGCCAAGTCCCAAGTCCCTATTCCTTAGCTTTTGTTATCCCATCCCTACACATCTGAACCATATCCCTCTACTTTTCCAGGCCACATGTACCTGCTTCTGCTACGTGCTATGCATTTTTTTCTTATTCTTCAGTTTGAGGAGCAGGCCTTGCTTCTCAAACCTTACAGGTTTACAGTTTGCCTTGCTTATTTCCTAAACATCAGGATGGAGGGTTCTTGCGCTCTAAGAAAAGTGTCCTTAAAGAGTTGCCAGCTCTTATCAGCTGTTTTGTCCCTGAGGATGATTTGTCACAGGATCTTGCCCACTAATTCCTTGAGCAACTGGAATTCTACTCTTCCAAAATTCAGGGTCTTGATTTTGCTCTTTGCTCTTTCTTTGCTCTTTGCTGGGCCTAAGTTCCTCAGGATCATGAGCTCAACAAAGGTGTGGTCACCACAGCCCAGACTGCTCTGCCTTAAGCCCTCTAATGAGCTCATCATGTATGGAGAAGTGAAGAAAAGTGAAAATTAAAAACTAGTATTTCTACTAGGTGATCATGTTTCAGGGTGTAATTTCTACATTTAATACATGGTTCTTTGTAAAACTTAAAAAGAGATTGCTCCATGACTGAAATAAAGGACAAAATCATACCTATAAATTAATGAAAAGTATTTGAATGACGTAGTTCCATGTAGATTTTTTTTAACCTAGGCTTGTGCATAAATTTAATTCTTGGATCAAAAAATGGAGTATTTCTGGTGCCTCAGCATTGTCTAAACATAGCATCTTGAATGTAATTGGTTGCTGTAAAAAGACACACTCTCATATCACAGATTCTGCCATTAGAAATATCCAGCCATTTTTTAGTATTTTAGGCAAAAAAAGGGATTTTCTTGGTGGGAAAAGGCCAGCCTGTCTTTTAACATTATGTCTAACTACACAACCTATTTTTCTAAAACAAAAATAATTGAAGTGCAAAATCAATCTAACTCTAGCATGTTAGTTGTGGCTGCTGAATCTAACATTGCTTTAGCATTAGCACAGTGGTTTCTACATTTAATCATTTGTAAATTAAATCTACATTTCTCAAACTAGAAATTCAGAGCCAGTGCATCCTTAGGATCTTAATCGGTTTTTATTCCTTCACTTGTTAAAGTGGAAAAATTTATGGGTCTACTGTGAGAAGGAGAAAGATATTAATGTGTGTCAGGTGTTCTTTTAGCTATAATCATTGCAGAAGAGCATAGGAAAAACTAATCATTGTTAGTTCAAAATAACTTATGGGGTACACAGTGAAATGTTTGGATAAAAAAAAAGTAATATTTTTTCATTGTATTTTTTCAGCAACCACAATACATTTTGTGCCTCTATTAAAGTGTCAGCCCTTTCAGAGAAATGTATACCCAAGATTGTATTCTGTGGATACCTGTGACCCAAATTAAAGAACCTGCATATTATTTCGGAGTGCTCTTATGAGATGTTGGACTTCACAACTACAGTGCTTAAAATATTGTATAAAAGCTCTTTTAAGAGGTCTGCTTTGTGCAGTAATTCTTCCTAGAGGATAGCAGAAAGTAACATCTCTTTCACTCAGTTTTTGCCAGATTTCAAGTATCTGTTTTCTACTTTCAGCTTTGCTAAAACAGTTCTCAAGCATTTTGCTGTGATCAAACAGTGGTTTGTCTAGTTGGCATGACCTTTCCCTTGCCTGGCTTCCCTCCTTCTACACAAAACAACATTTATTCTGAGGTAGACACTCGCAATTTCCATGCTGAAACTTAGGAATTAAGAGTTTGCTAAAGTTGTATTGCAAGGGAGGAAGGGGTGAGCTAAGGGTTCCTTATTACTGTTTTATGATAATACACACCACTGTGCAAGTGGCATGACAGCAGCCAGGTGGCTGTATTGGCCTTTTATCCACAGCAAAACAGCATCAATCCCAATGTGCAAATCACAGATTTCTGAAGTATTGTGTGACCTGAGCCTGCAGACAACATCCGTGACGTGTATTTTTGTACTTTTCGTTCCAGGTTTTTCTATCTAGTTAATAAGATGTTGGAAATGGAAGTGGTCCATATACAAGACAAAATCAAGTTGATTTGTGTGATTCTTTACACAGGATTAGGTAGTCTTTTAATAACTAAAAAGTAGAGGAAGTTAGTATAGCAGCATATAATATTTAAGATGGTTAAACATAATGTTATCTATTAAGTAGCTGGTTTATATTTTCTTCTTATCAGTATAGCACATATAAGTGATATATTTAATAGCTGCTACACTGACGTACCTTACTTTTCACTTGACTTTGATTTCCTGCACATTGCTATTAATATGACATTTCTCTTTAAATTTTATATTGAAGAAATAACAGTAAAATTCTAGCATTTTTTATAAATAATTTTACAGTGAATTATACTGTAAGTATTTAAATGAGTATGCTTCCTAAAAATCTTAACATTTTAAAATGTTAAAAATGTTAGCAGCTTAGGCTGTTTTTTAAATCCATAATTATGAGCTTTCCTGTCAGGGATTGGTGTGTGTTTGAGCTGCTTCTTTTACCTCAGCTCTTTGTTGGATTGCTTAAATGTATAGGATCAAAGCAGCCAACATATTTATGGTAAGTGGTATTGAAGTATTTTAGACAAGTAACAAAGCCTGTTGTAAGAAACCTGGCAATTCAGCTTCTCCTCCATCCCCTTCACCATCTGCTTATGCAGCCCAACAGCTTTTCTCTGAGGATCTTTTATGAGACAGCGTCAAAAGCTTTTCTAAGGTTAAGGTAGACAATATCAATTACTCTTCTGTTGTCTGGCACTATCACTGGTAGCTGCTTCCTGACTGAAGATGAAGTTTGTAAGAGAAGAACTTCTGTCAGTATTTTTTGAAAATAATGCAAAGTAAGAAATGATAGAGTGTAAGAGTTGCTGTTGTGGTGGGCTGTTGAGAGAACTGGTAGACTATATCTACCATATAGGCTTTTCTCCCTGGGAAATAAAAGTCACTCTATGAGTGACTTTTTTTTTCTCAGCCAGACAGCACAGAGGAATGAGCTGCATTCAGAATCCCAGAAAGGTCAATGCATCTGATGCCAGCATGCTGTTTAAACAGGGGATCTGTTTTCCTGGGACCACACTGAGATTGCAAGGTTGAGGATTCCACCACCTCCTTGGGTACATTGCTCAGGTGTTCAGTCACTCTCACAGCAAAGAGTGTTTTCCAAACTCATACAGCATCTTCTGTATTTCAGTTTGGACCCACTTTGGTCCTGTGACTGGGCACCAGTGAAAAGACCTGGTCATGTTTTTTATTACCCCTTCATTTCAAGTATACCTGCACCACCATCATCCCTTCAGGTGTCTACATTAAAAATGGCTTTATGCCATTACATACTGTAGTTGCACATTTGCATAATTTGAGTTGAATGGTCAACAAATCGTACTGTAGTAGGACAGCAGTCCCATCCTGAGTCAGAATCTACATCTGCTCCCTGGAAGCATCAAAGTAATGACATTGAAATGTTAATATTATGAATGGCTTAATGGAACTCAGTTGGCTTACCTTCTGCTTGGAAAGATATCAGAATTAGGGAAAAGTAAGCAGCGGGTACACAGTCAGAGGTGAATGAGTTGTGGAGGGGAAAGAAGAGGAAGAACCTTTATGTTTGATGGTAAAAAACTATTAATTCAGTTAAGCAGGACAGAAAAATTATTCTCTGATAAATGATTCTGAACAGTGACAGAATCAAAACTTGTTAAATTTAGGAAGAAGAGTATGTAATGATTAGAGAAGAAACACAAGTTTTAAAATAAGGAAGCTAATTACAGTGTCAGTGTATTGGATATCTTGTGATTTATGTTGTAATAAAATATGATAAATAAAGTATGTGAGTTTAAATGTAGTTACAGTTTCACGTACATTGCAGTTAGTTTTCCTGGTAAGTCTGTGATTTTAACAGAGTTTCAATATTACTGAGGTATATTACAGCAGCATAATTTACTACTGAATAAAAATTAAATGACCTTCTTTCTAATTTAAGCCATTTTTCATGATTACGGCTTTAAAAGCAGCTTGTTATTCACTGTATATACAGTGCAATGTAAATTTTTGACACATTTTGGATGAGCAAACCTTCATGGCTGTTCTTATATTTATATCAGAAGTAGTGGCTCTCTTGCAAGTATTCTGATTTTGTAATGAGGCCTTGGCTCATTTTGTTGTAATTCAGCTCTACAGAGCCAGACTTTGTTCATTCAGCAGTTTAGTCCCTTGCCTGCCAAGAAGATCCTGATGAGTTCCAGTTTTCCTTTTGAAGAACAGAAGCACTTGAATACTGCAAAACAAATGTGCTTTCAAATTGATTATCACTAACTGCTGCCAGGGTGGCTGTTCTCCTTTGTCTGTTCATGGCAAAATAGAGTGTAATTATACAGAAGGCTTTCTTTGGTTACTTACTTAGATACAGGTAATGTTTAAGAAATGGCTTCTCCATTTCACCACACCTGTGCAAGTCTGTTTTGAAGAGGAGTGCTTATTTCTATCCAAACAATATCACTTCAGACAATATTTCAGGTAAGTTTTGGATCTCACAGAGCACATATAAAACCCCAGGAATTCTTGGTTCTGTCAATCCAAAATCATTGTATTGGTTGGTAGTTGTGCAGATTTCACACCTTTCATGTTTTGTAGTGTTGCTGGGGAGGACTTTGTAAATCAGTGAGATTTGTACTTAAATCTACTGTGAAACTTGAATTTTGGCAATTTTAATGCAACATAGCATTTTAACACTGCTTTATCACATAGTGAAGTTTTATATAAATGCGTAGCAAAACCAGAACTTTGTATTAGTAAAGTAAATGCAAGCATTGGGTGAATATATAGAGGTCAGTGTGAATAAACATTAATTTAAATGAACCTTATCTTCCAGCCCTTTAGGTTATCTGAGCAAGTACATTTACTTCCTAAATCATGCGCTATTCAGTCACATTTTATTTATAAATTATTTTAATGCTTTGATTATACTAGCTACACTTGGATTCTTTTGTGTATATTGTCAAAATTTGTGTATATTTGTGTATATTGTCAAAAGTATCTGGCAGTAGATAAGAAATAAACAGAACCGCTAAAGTTATTAAAACAAGGGTGTGCTTTTTCCCCCTATTTCTCTGAACCAAAACTGTAGGGAGTTTTTAACATCAGATTATGGTGACTTGCTTGATCCATGCTTCCAGCCATTCCATTAGAAAGGAATTTGTGAATCACTTAGTCTCAAGTACAGTAATCACTAACACAGGGAGCTCTTTCTCCATGATATCACAAACAGAAATATGGCTTTATTCCCAGAAGCAGCATTGTATTTTGAAAATAAAATACTATGCCTTCCCTTGGAGAAAAATGCATTTGTTTATTAAATAATTATGGCAATTACATTGAAGTTCATTTTCAGTATCAAGTTTCTTGGTAATGCTGTTTTTCATACCATCTCTAGAAGTATATATCATGCCTTAGATTTCACCACCATGGGATGACATTTCCACAAGGAAAAAAAAAAACCCACCTTTTAATTTAAGTAATTTCTATTGTGTTTTTTTCTTATAAGTGGTACTTACGAATAATCACATTTTTAAGACTAGAATATATAATCATATATTAAAGAATAGAATTCTGGTAGGTTTGCTGTTTCATAATTCTGAGATTATAGGTGGTAGGTGATCTGATTTAACTGATAATGCTTTCTCTTTTGAAGCCATGCTAATACTCTGTTTTTTTGCATGCTGTCTATTTCTATCTGCTAATTTATTACATTTCTGCCCAAGAGAGGGGCTAATAACTCTTGTTTCTATAGCATATGTGGTCTCTTTATCCATTTTCTGCTATAAATGCAGGGCATTTCTCATACCTAATAACATTTGCTAATCCTTTCCTTTTTTTTTTTGTCTGTGTTCAGCTGCAGTATAATAACTTTGTCTACACTGACTTCCAATACTGTTATTAATGTTTAAAATATTTGAAAGTCTTTAAGTCCTCCATATAGCCTCCTTTATGTTCCAATTCTATGGGCTGCTTTGGGATTTCATACCCCACCCTGTTTTTCCTCTCAGTCTGGTAAATCAAATCATACTTCCTATCCATCTCTAAATTATCCTTATTGTTTACTTCATTGTTTTTTTGGCGTTTGGTTGTTTTTATTTGTCTTTGCGTTCCCCTATATACAAAGAAAGACTTTTTTTTCCCTCTGGACCTAGTTCTATTGAAGGTGATTCTTTATTGCAGTGCGCAATACTTTGAGTGCATTTGGTGTTGGAATTGTCAGACTCTATTTCTTTTATCAGAGACTGATGTCTGCGAAGTGCTTTATGAAGTACTTTTTTAAGTTCCCTTTTTCCATTAATTTTCATATTTAAAATGGGTATTACTTCCTCTGTTACTCTGTGTTTATTCTGATCTCTTACTGTTGTCTTTTCTGTGATTTTGTTTTACTTATTCTTACATATTTCTGCCAGCCTGTAGGACCTTGTCAGTATTCAGTGTTTTCTGACTTCTCCTCTCCTCTTTATCTTGTTTGGCATATTTTCTTTTTAGCTGTTTTTAAAAAAATAGCCAGTTTATATTATGTTACTGTTTCTGGTGATCTGCATCAACTTAACATTGTTTTCAGTATGACAGTCTTCTCTGATGCTGTGATATGTACAATTCTGAACTGAGTAGCAAAACTAAAAGATCTTTCCATTGACAATCTTCTTCCTATCTTTTTTCTCCTCCCATTTCATATAGGGAGAGGAAGTTTTCCTGTAGCTATTATACAGTTTCTCATTCTCTATGCTGACTTCACCTATATTCTTAGGGTGTTTTTTGTTCAATGTTTGCCTAAATTCTATGTACTCAACAATCTCCTTTCATTTAATTTCATACTATTTGCCAATATCTATTCTAATTGTGGCTTTTTATCCTTTTATCAAGTTTTTATTTCTACCTAATTGAAGATAATGAAGACATTGAAGGCTTTTCTGGAATAATCAGGAACTATCTGGTCTTCCTTCATTAATGTCCTGAAATGTATTCATTTCCTTCTGAGAACTGTTTTTTAATGAGTTTATTTAAGTGTTTTTCTGAGTTACTACCTTTAGGAAGACAGAAGACTGTTATTTATGTCTGTTTTGTTGTTCTTGCTATTGTTTAGGGGATTTTGTTGGGGTTTTTTGTTGTTGTTTCCTGGGAGAATAACATTTTAGCTAAATCTGCTTCTATGGTTTTTCCACTCTACTAATACTCCTCCGACCAGGAATTGATTGTAGATTTTTCGCACATCTTTTGTGTATCTCGGACATTTTATGTGTTATGTAATATTGAGGTTTTCTAATGTGTTGTACCCAAATTCTACTCACTGGTTGTTTATTCATCTGCTTATTTCAACAGGAACTGGAATTTCAGCAAGAGTCTATAGTAGGTTATTGTAGGGCTGCCTCTTTGGGGGGTTAATTTATTTTTCTGATTTATTTTTTTTGATGGCTCACCATCCACAATAATACATTTGGAACAAGTCTTAAAAATTTTCATTTGTGCTACTTCCCTTGTAGTTATTATCAGTGTAGGTTGCAAACACTGTACTATAATCTCTAAAATGTTTATTTGCTGTAAAGTTTAAATTACAGTGAAATGGTACTTCTACCATTACAATATATTTTGATTTTTAAAAAATCCTACAGTTCACACTAGTAGCTATTCAGGTGGTTTGGGTAGTGTTAATTTTTTTTTTTTTTTCAGTCCTAGCTCTGACTCATCAAAAAATATTTTCTGGCTTGGTTGTTTCTGTGAAAATGTAGGTATGAGAGTATTCACAGTGCTGAGCCTATGTGAGAGACATAGAGGGATTTGTTTTTTGGCTGCCTCATTAAGCATTTCATTCCACACCTTCTTCAGAGTTGTCGCTTTAATCAGCTGTAGAACCCTACTGCAATTGGAACAGAAGCATAAAAATACTGGCTTTTTTTCTTCCAATGTCTTAATTCTTTCCAACTAGAAACAAGAAATAATAAAAATCAGACTCAAAGTTTATTTTCCAGATAGTAACAGGAAAGGACCAATCCTGGGGATTTTAAAGAGCACTGAAAAGTTTGTCATTGACTCTGCAGGCATTGTCTCAACACAGTCTTCTGTCATACCTGATTTGGTTTATTATCCTGTGCAAGAGAACATAATCTGTGGCTAAGCCAGAGACAACTAAAAATATACAAGCATACAAACTGAATACATTGCTAATGATGTGTGGTTTATTGAGAACTGTAGCAAATCAGAATGCTTAAAATTTTGTAGATGTAAGCAGAAAGCAAAAATCTCCTACTGTTTCATCTCCTATTCTCTCTTGGACATTTGGATTGCTGAAATATTTTGATACTTAATGCACAATACAATATTATATTGCAGAGATACTGTTTAGAAGAAATTTATTGGAATTTGAAAGGTGTCTTTGAGATATCTTTAATTAGAAATAATGTATAAAAATGTGCAGATTTCACTGAAATGTTTTGAATTTGACTTGATAAAATTTAGGGGAAGCTATATAATTACATGGAGATGTAACAGTTTTTTAAAGAAGGTTTTGTAACTTTTTTGAATTTTTTTTCCCCCCAAATTGCTATTATCCTCATGTTTTAGTAGCAAAGTGCTTTAGATGCTTTATCTGCTAAGCTTTAATTGAATGTAAAAAATTCTCATAGAATGTATTTAAGGGAACCTTTTCCTAAAGCTTACTTTGTTTTGCTACATGGTACAACAACTTTGTTTTACAGCTCTCGTTTTTTGGATTCTCAAATTATTTCTATTTTTGAATCTGAAATTAAGTGGCATGGGATTTCATTAATTATTTATTTATTCTTATAGGAAGTCTGTAGGTTGAGTTGTTTCCTAAATACATGTCAGCCCCTATCAAATGTGGTGGAAAACTTCTTGTAGCTAGTTTGACATTTGATTAATATCTTGAAAAATAAACCACTTGAGATTCTTATGCCTTTTTGAAGACTGTATTAGCACACAGAAGACACACCTGAGGTTTTATGGAATCTATATTACTATAGCATTCTCCTGCTAAAAAAATATAAAAGCAACAGATTTAAATGAGCTGACTGGAGAAGGAGAATAATTCATTCATCGGACTCTTGGATTGAATTTTAGAACTAAGTAAAAGAAGAATTAAGGGTTTCCATTTGGAGACTTTTTCAAGCTAGATTCATATTTTCTAAATTTATGTCCTTGTAGTTCTTCTTCCCTCTGTATTTTCTTTCCCTCTATCTAGGGGTTTTTAAGTAGGTGGTTTTTTTTTCCCCTTCTAATGTTGAGAAAGAAAATCCCACACTTGTAAACATCGTCCCTGAAAAACTGGAAAAATTAATATCTTTATTTATTAGCTGAAATTGAATATTTTATAATTTTCCTTTATAATTTGTTTTTCTAGGTGTTGTGGTTGTAGAATTTCAGAGCATCATTCATTCAGAAACACAATTTTTATTATTATTTTCCTATGGACTTAGCTGTTAGAAAGAGTGTTATTGTCCTTCATTTATGGTAAGACAGAAATATCATATATTAAAATTTTATTACTCTTCACTTTAGAAGAGTCATTTTACTATTATATTCAAATATCCTGACTTGAAGAGTGATTTTTTTTTTTATGAGAGTGGATATAAAAGTGTTTGTATCAAAACAAAGCATTATGTCTGAACTGTGTACTGAGAACTTTTATCTCCTTGGGGCATTCTGCTCAGTCTTTAAATTTTCATTCAAATTTTATGGTATATAAAAATTTAAATTTCATTTTCTTCTTAAGACAGGGTTTAAGTTTAAAAAATGGGAGTTGAAAATATAGCTTTTCAGGAAGAGTGCATTTTTATTTCACAGTTTCTGGGACTGAGTGTGATGTCCCCCATAAGAAAATACTGACATTTGGAATGTAATATACCATGCTAACCTGTGCTACTACACACCTGCCCAGTTCTCCTGTACTGACAGAAAATGCCAGTTGGGCTAAGTGAGACTTTTTAAAAGGCTGATGATAAGATTTGAGTAAGAATACTGTTATGCAGCTAAAATTTTTGATAAAAGAGCTTTGAAGCCAGAGCCGATGTTGTTGCTAGCAGGTGGTGTTAGAGATATTCACTGTACTTTATACTGGGAAATTGAGTTTGTTATTTTTATCATTCTTTACGATTCAGATTCTAACACTCTTACTAGTACTAAACACATACCAATATCAATCAGTTTCTAACACCCAACCCTGTTCTGTGTAATCCTGCAAAAACAAAACCTACCAAAAAGTAGCTTATATATACTTGAGCTATGAAAACAACACCAAAATCTTTGAATCAGATATTTGGTATGCCGAAGGTTATGTTCACAGAGATTATAGAAGATGATGCATTTTGCCAAATAGTTTATTTTATTGTTCTTTGCTAGCGAGCTGTACCCTGAATAGATTCATAAACAATTTGAATTTCATAGCCTTCCACTGCATAGTTCAACATTGCTTTAATTGTTGATGGTTAATGATAGAAGTGTTTCTGCTTTATATTAATGTTTCAAAAGGACATATATTTAATTTATTACTTTGGAGAAATAAAAAACTCTTTTCCTGAAAGTTAGTGTTTTTCTGACAGTTGGATGACTATTGATGGTATTAAAAATTTTAATAGCATCGTCTTTTGTATCTATATTCATTTAAGGTATTAAATTCTTCTACCATTGTAGTTTTGGTGCCCTCTATACAGTGTCTAGCACATGGGCCATTGGTTAACTATGACAGGCTGCATAAATATTTAGTGTTTCCACTAGTCCTTATTTCCATACAGGCAGTATAAAGCAGCACATGTGCACAGAATTGATTTAAGGATGAAATATTTAGAAACAGATGGAAAATTCAATAACATGAATAAAATACATTGTTACATCATTCATCAGAAAGTTCCAAATTAAATTTAAAAAATTAGAAAAAAAAGGAACTGCCTTTATAATACTTTTTTTTCCCCAATATTATGTGTTAGTTTGTCTGGTATGTTAAATAGAAAGGAATTTATAAAGCACTCATATCTCTACTATTGCTTTGTTTGGGTCTTTTAAAGAAAAATAGGCACAAGTACATGAATTTGATTGTGCACCAGAGGAAGTCTGTTGTTTGTTTTTTCATGCTGTGAAATAGTTCTGAAATTTCCAATGAACTGAAGAAAAAAAAAAAAGGAAAAATTATTTCTTTACTTTTAAAATAATTTGAATTAATATGAATTGATAATTTTCCCTGGGTTAATAACTATCCACATAACAAAATATTTTCCCATTCTCACTATTATTAGACTGTTTACTTTTAGTACAGGCAATTTCCTTCCAGTTTCCACTGTTGCTTTTGCTGGTTTTGGCAGGGGTGAAACCTGAAACTCTTTCTTCATATCATTGTGTGAAATGAATTTTAAAATTTGCATTAAGATTTCTGTAACTATTTTTTTAATGCAACCCATTGCATTAAACCCAGTCTTGGCCATCAGGCTAGCAGATAGTAAGCATTAAATTTTCTAATTCTGACTTGGATTTGACAGAGTTTGAAGTAAATTGCAGACTAATATTTTTTTCTCTCAGCAGCAGAGACTCCTCTTCTCTGACTTACATTTCTGAAACTGAAACCCAGGTCTTCCTACATATTTTTGACCTATTTCAAACGCTCGATTTCATCCTGTAAGCCAAAAATATGTGTGTAAGAATGGTGTGCCAGGTGATGTTGATTGTATTGAGGTGTCTTTGGGAAAAGAGCACGTATATACATTATCCCTGTACAGGGCAGGTTGCTTTGAGCAGAGGAGACAGGTGGTCACCATCTTTTTTTTTTTTTTTTCCCCTTCTTGTCTTGATGTGCATGGAATTTCTGACTCTTGAGATAGAAGCACATTATCTCTGGAACTGTTCAAGCAGTTCAAACCTGTACACACTACACCTTCTTGCTGTGGCAGG